>NC_047127.1:5321660-5639213 GCF_009829125.3 Periophthalmus magnuspinnatus | reverse complement strand
ACTTTGCTTTCATCAAGGAGAGAGAACGGTATACGGGACTGAGGAATTAAAGCGCCCGTATTACGCTGTTTTCTGATCTATGTTCTAATGTTGTTTCCTCGTCACAAACAGACCTGGAGTTGTGTTTTGTTTCATTCACACATGTCGAACAAAAAAAACCCCTGCATATTTAGGCTAAGGACTCCGCTCAACCAGAAAACACTGTTCCACCTTGTGATGTCATCATGTGGTAATACAGGAAGTGCTCCACTGTGTTTGTAAACTCCATACACCTTCATTAGAATCATTTGATCATTACAGTTCTGGAAATGCTAATCTCTACTGGACAAAAGTTAAATGTTAGTTGAGAAAAAAAGGCAAGGCAGGGCGATATTAACAATCAATCAATAAGTAATCACAAATATTCATCAAAATATTAACGTTAAAGGAGAAGAGTGCAGAATAAAACCCTTTCAGTCGTATGTGCAGCTAAACAGAAACATTTGAGCCTGGATTTAAACATTATCAAAGTAAAGGCCTGTCTCACATCTTCAGGAAGACTGAAACACTGATTCCCCATGTTTAGTCCTGGTTTAGTCCTGGTTTAGTCCTGGTTTAGTCCTGGTTTAGTCCTGGTTTAGTCCTGGTTTAGTCCTGGTTTAGTCAATTCAATTCAATTTAATTTATTTGTAGTCATTGTCACAGAAGAACAACGAAATTGCGTTTGGAGCATCCCATAAAGTGCAAACCCATAAATAATAAATACCCCTTAAACCCCAGTGTAAACATTGACCCAGTGTGGCTTCAGTACAACATGAGACTGTTCTTGTAGCAGCATGATGGTGTCAGTAAGGTGCACAAAACAGGGACATACAGACAGGGACCGGAGAATGATGACAAAATGCAACAATGCAACCAGTTCAGTGTTATTAAGAGTTGGATGTGGTTTTTGTCCGTGAGGGAAGGGCAGAGAGGGGCCGAGAGGGGAGAGGGGCAGAGTTCAGGAGCCTCACAGCCTGTGGACACAGACTGTTGGCCAGGCTGGATGTTCTGGCCCGTATGGACCTGTACCTTCTCCCTGAGGGCAGCAGGTGAAAAACATGGTGCGCAGGGTGATGTTGGTCCAGCAGGATGTTGTGCACTCTTCTCAGACAGCGAGTGGAGTAGATGAGTCCTGGTTTAGTCCTGGTTTAGTCCTGGTTTAGCACTGTTTTAGTTCTAGTTTAGTCCTGTTTTAGTCTTGTTTTAGTTCTGCTTTAGCTCTGCTTTAGTCCTGCTTTAGTCCTGACTCTGGACACCAGCAGGAGGCCGCTCCCTGAAGTCCTCAGAGTGTGAGTTGGTTCATTTGGCACTAACATGTCAGTACCACTTCATGACATCACAAGGTGGAACAGAGCGCACATAACTATAACTATAAAAGACATTTTGTCACACATATTATAAACCATAACTTCACCAGAGCACACTGACTGTACTTGTCGTTTCATGTTGGCGATTCACTCCACACCTGAGCACTTTTTGTAACGTGTCCATGAGCAAGACACACCAACAAAAAATAAGTTGGAAAAACAATATTTAAAAATGCTGAAGGAATTTGTCCTGGTGGTTTATAAAAAGGGCCTTTATTGTGTTTTATGTTTCAGGGAGCTGATTTATCTCGTCAGGCTCTGTTTTGTAGATAAGATAAATACAGATATTAAGATAAAGGTATACGTTATCGTCCCTGTAGGAAAATCTGTCCTCTACATTTGCCCCATCCTTCAATGCCACTGGGGCACTTCATGAGGAGCAGTTGGTGCCACAGTGCCTCCCCGGGGACTCATCCTCGTGATCTTGTTGCCAGGCTTGGTTAGGACTTCCTTAGGTGGAGGATTATACCTATGGGGCATGTTTTGGGTTAATGGGGGAAAACGGAGGGAGGAGTGTAGGGAGGAAACCCACCCAAGCATACGGAGAACATGCAAACTCCACATAGACAGACCCACGTAACGAACCCCAGACCTTCTTCCTGTGAAGCATTGTGCCTGGCCAAAAAAAAAAAAAGTTGCCACCTGGACTTAACCCCATTGAGAATCTTTGGGATGTGCTGGAGAAGCTTTGTGCAACGTCAGACTCGAACAACATCAATGCAACAACTTGGTAGAAAATTAAGGCAACACTGGATGGAAATAAATCCTGTGACGTTGCTAAAGGTGATCCAAGGAAATATTAGTGCCGACTTTGTGACATGCTTCAAAACAAAGGTAATGGGAACTTGTTTTGACATGAAAATCACTCACACATCACAAAACATGCAAAATCAAATAGGCACAATTATCCTGAGAGTTCCTCAAGGTCTGGAAGTGGGTCCACTGCTCTTGATGGTTGCCCCATGCCAGAAGTTGGTCACATGCAGACGACCTTAACCTTAACCCTAAATCCTCATGAACTAGTAACTGGACTTTTTTTAATTCTCAGTCACAACGACGGCCCCTTTGGTACAGAAAACGATAAAGAAACCAGAGACCTTCAGGGACTCAGGGACGTGGAGAATATTCTAACTACATACAAGCAGAAAGATGCAGTCCGCCCAGTCCATGAACGAACTGCATCGCTCATCACCGTGTTATACCGGCGTACTTCTTGTTCCTTCTTTTTTTTTCTCTCTCTTGACGTAGGGGAGAGCTGACTTTGACAACCTAACATTTAATCACGCCGTACCCTCCCGACCTCCGAGTGGAACGCCGGTGATCTCTGCAGCGCTCCGTGGAATCTTTAACCAGAGCTAATGTCTTCGCTCGGTGTGTTTAAAGGCTCTTTCAGCAGGTTAATGGGATTTCCCCGGAAAGCCCCGCGCTCCAGTCTAAAGTGGTGCCGACAATCGCAATGAGCTCCCAGTCCAGAGTGATTAACCTGGGCCCGTGTGAGACCGCGCACCTCTGCCCCGCGTACTTCCACATTCACTTATGTGCGAGGGGGGCACGGAGCCGAGACACAGCGCTAAAGCTATCACAGGCACTTTTCTGCTCCTGACAGCGAGGATCGGAGTGGAGGAGCGGAGGGAGGGGGAACCTGTAAATGATCACGGCTAGGCTTTCATGTCGGACGTGTTTAGAGACTGAGCTACTTGGGTATCTCAGAATGTGTGAAGTAAAAGTAATAGTAAAGTAAAATTATATTAAACGTCGCCTGGAATCCAGAATACACACTTGTTCAACACTTTACGAAGGTGTCAGCCTGTCGCAAAAGAAAAATAAAACCTGTCAGCTGGACAAAACGTAGGAGTAAAGACGTTTCGCTGCTCGTCCAAGCCGCTTCTTCAGTTCTGGTCCGATTACTCGTGGACACTGCCTTATATCTATCTGAAGGGAGGAGCTAACTACAGTGAAACTCAAAAAAATATATATATTACTTCGAGTTTATGTTTGTACGCCAGGTCTATTGTGCTACCCAAAGTGCGCACTGTGCCTGAGTCCTACTTAGCATAGTCATTCAAGCCCCTACTGAGTGATTTCACCTGCCTGGTCGTAGGTGAATCTTCCCGTTTTCAAGTGGCTGTGATTGACAGGTGGATTAGCCAATCAGGGACACGCATGGTCCAGTCTTATCGGAAATAATAAAGGAAAAAGATATTACGGGACTGACAAACATGGATTTCTGCAGAATCTATGAGCGAAGAACTAAACTCTGTTAATCTGAGGAGATATAAATTAGATTTTTTTTGTAAATCATATGTGACCAATGAGCTTCTTCGTTTCACTGAAGGAAAAAAAAATGTATCTGATTGGATGATCACGTTTGACCGGGCTTGAGAAGTATCAGAGGGAATGGGGACCAGACTCATATTAATCTGTATAAAAACACAAAAATATATCATTCTGGATTTGATAAACAATATTAAAAAATGTTGAAGTTGTTGCTGGTCTCTATGGAAATGTAAACTTATCCATGTTGCATTTATTCAAACACAAGTGCTCAAAAATACCTTGAAAAACGTATGTAATCGGAGTGAGATCAAGGTCACCTCTCCACAGATCTTACCTGTAATTTGGCCTGGTGGTTCCACGACTTTGTCTCCATGGAGATATGTTAAATGCCACACTATGGGACATTTTTGGCAAGGCAATAACATCACCGTGAAGATAAGCAGATGACGAACCCACCATGAGAACAGTTACATTGTCAAGTAAAAAAAAGCTAAGCTAGTAAAAGAAACGTCAGGCATTATTAAGGTTGTTTATGACGGGAAGGGCATCTGGCATAAAACATGCAACAGATCCATCATGGTGAAATGTCTAATGAAACTGTGAGACATATTTTTGATTTAGTTTTTTGCCACAGCTGCCCTAGAGCTGAGAAGTTCGTGGCTTTTCTGACCATCATCAATTGGACACACTCAGGCAAAGTAAGAGAAGTGTCTTGCTCGAGGACACAGTGGAGCAGAGATTGAACATCCAACGTCGGGGTTAGTGAACGTACAGTTGTGGAATTACATCAAGAGCGACAAAACTTATTTAACACAAGTTCTATATTGGACAGCAGACATCCATCGCCAAACCTTCCGCGTGAACGAAGCTGTAGTTTGAAAAGTTGCTACGCGGTCCGCTAGTCGATTATCGCAATCAGCTGACCCTTGTTGACTGTTGACACCACTTCCTGTTTACGCCGTTAACATTTCTGATCTTTTTCCAACATGGCAGCTTCTCAGATACCCCGCTAGCTCGTTAGACTTTGGCGTTTATGCGTTTTGACCCCGATAATGGAGGGAATTGTTCCGCATGGTTCGCCGCGGTGCCGTGTCGCTGCTAATAATCATCCCTTCTTGTGGGTCACCGTGCAGAATGATTTTGTGTCTCTCGCCGACCCTTGACCTCGCCGGAGTGCGAACGTGTGTGTGCGTGCGCGGTGCGGGGTTAGCGTTAGCGTGTAGCATTAGCCAGTGAAGCGTCGGCGTGAGGCAGGAACGGACTGTGATCACCTCAGTCTGAGCATCCTCTTGTGTGAGTCACTGTCATTGAGGCGGCGTTAGCTTAGCGTGTTTTGCTCTGCCCGGCGTTTGAGTCACTCTACCTCTCATCGCTAAACATGATCTTGTGTCATGGGTTTTTGCCAGATCATTAACTGTCCTGGGCAACGTAAGTGTTGTTCTTACTCAGCCGTCTCCTCTTCAACTTATTTACAGTGTGGGTTAAAGCAGCACTGTGGAACTTTTCTAGTTGAGGACCTGCTTGTCTTATGAAGATGTTATTGTTTTACTTAGAATTTTCCAGAGCAGTGGTGGAACGTAACCAAGTAAAGTACTGTATTTAAGTGAACATTTTAGGTATCTGTAGTTACCTAAGTTGATTCAAGACTGAAAAGTATTTTTTTATTATTGTCTGAGATTTGCTGAAGACGTTGGGGGTTTATTTTTTAACATACAGTTGGAGCGAACAAAATATACTAAGGAAAACAGCTAAGGAAATAACAGCATCAATTAAATCGTTTCTGTTGAACAAAATTCAGCTCAAATCTGTTTCAAAATCACTGCATTTGAAGCTTTATTAAATCTCAAAATTTCTGCAAAATACTTTTTTTTTGCTCTTTTAAGTACATTTTTAAACAGGCGTTTTAATACTTCTACTTTTTAATACTTTTTCGTGTGCTATTTTTACTTTTACCTGAGTATTTCTTTGCTCTGGTGTCTTTTAGTTACGTAACAAAATTGAGTACTGTATTTTCCGGACTATAAGTAAAAAAATCTATAATAATTAACAAAAAAACGCAGTTGTCAGGTTGCCAGTGTGACGGTAAAGAAGATGTGAAATTATATATTCAGATGCGACTTATATTCCACATATAAGTCACATCTGAATATAAGTCGCACCCCCGGTCAAACTATGAAAAGAAAAAACAAGTGCAACTTTTAGTCCAGAAAATACGGTACTTTATTCAATTACAGGTGTTTTTATAGCTCTAAAGTACACTGACAAACATGTGTTCTTATTGCTAGCGGCGCTGCCTCTCCACAGATCTAACCTGATACTTGGCTTCATGGAGCTTGTCTCTATTGCGGTGGATTATTTTTATGCCATACTGTGGAACATTCCAGGCATAGCAATGGAGACAAGCAGGTGACAGACACTCTAGACACACCAGAAAATGTTATATAGTGGACTTTTAAAGAGTATTTTGGAGTACAGTACAGACAGTATTTTCCCTACTACTACTACTACTACTACTACAAACTGACAAAGAAGTGGTTTCCATTCTACGCCAACTGCTTCATCAACCATAGAAAACTTCAGTGACGCATTCATACAGACATATTCATTGGCTTCCGCTTCCTGAAACCAAACAGGTCACATTTTGAGAACTTTGCACCAGTCGAACCATTTAATACTTTTAAGTGTTTATTGCTATGGTAACGGTCCTAATTTTTCACCATTCTGAAACCCATGGATGAGATGGATCGCCTTGCTCTGTAAGAAAAAGTGACTGTAGAGGGGACTGAACTGCTTACCTTTGGGTCAGTGGGCAAATTCCCTGACTTGGACTTCAAAAAGCACAGTAGTTAAAGGGCTCATGTTACGCTATTTTCTGATCTATGTTATAATGTTATTTCCTCATCAAAAACACACCTTGAGTTGTGTTTTGTTTCATTCACACACGTTTAACCCAAAAATCTGCATATTTAGGTTCTTCTCTCAAACGGAAAACACTCTGCTCCACCTTGTGATGTCATGTGGTGATACAGGAAGTGGTCCGCTGTGTTTTTAAACTACACACGCCTTCACCATTCATTCATAATTTGGTTGATTTCAGCCCTGGAATTGCCAATCTCTACTGAACTAATGGTAAAAAGTAAAATACAAAAGGAGCTGTCAGCTTGAAATTACCACTTGATGACATCACAAAGTAGAACAGAGCATTTTGAGCTTTGGAGGTGCCCACAGATATCAATTAATAATAATAAAGGGTTACTTAAACATGTGTGAATGAAGAAAAACACAACTCCAGGTCTGTTTTTTGATGAGGAAACAACATTATAACATGACTTAAAGTTCATAAGAGTCATTTTTGTGTAATATAGGACCTTTACACAAGCAAAAATCATGGTAGGAAATTCATTTTTGATGTTAATATTTCTACCAAACATTATTTCCTTACAGTGAAGTCAATTTTCCTGATAATATTTCCATCCACACAACAGGGAGCTTGTTTGCTAGTGGGTCAGAGGTTGCATTCAATGTGACCTGTCAGAGAACGGTTTGTACGGCTCCACTCATGATCGCACGCATATCCACCGCTCACAAACACGGACCCCGCGTCTAGACACCGGGTCATAAGCCTCGTCACAAGAACGCCCGTAAAACATGTCTCCATAAACTACGCGAACAGACATGCTTATACAAGATACACAAAGCAAACTCTAAATTACTGTGAAGAGTATTTTTCCAGTACGTCCTGATAGTAAAATCGCTCATGTTATACTACTTTTTCATCGATGTTATAATGTTGTTTCATTGCAAACAGGCCTGAAGTTGTGTTTTTTTGATTCATTCACACATGTTTAACACACAAACCCTGCAGATTTACGCTGAAAACACTATGTTCCACCTTGTGATGTCATGTGGTAATTGCGTTTTTAAACTCCATTCACCTTCACGTGAATCATTTGGATAATTTCAGCCCTGGAATTGCCCATCTCTACTAAACAAAAGGTAAAGGATAGCTGTAAACTTGAAAACTAGCACTTCATGACATCACAAAGTGGAACAGACACTGGCAGGAAGGGTGGGTTAAGTGTCTTGCCCAAGTACACAACGACAGTATTCATCTGTGGGAGCTGGAATCGCACTGCCAACCTGTAGATCAGTGGATTTGACCAACGTACCAATGATGATGTTTACGTCGAGAGCGGGATTCGAACCCGCGAACCTTCGGATCAGTGGACAAACGCGCTACCAACTGAGCGATTTTGTATTGTACATAATATTTTACATAATTTTCTTTAGTTATTTGACCTAAAATCTGACCATTGTATGAAAAATGAACACCAAATAAAAGCTGGAATATCAAATTTGCGATGTTAATTCTGACGATTGTATTTAAATGTCCAGTCTGAACTGCTTCTGTACTTAATTATTTCCTTTTTTCGCAACACGACACTGCGCGATATGAACCGGGTGAACCGTGCAGCTAGATCAGGTTGACATTGACAAACAGTAAATGGATTCCCGCGGATGTAGCCCCAGGTGCCTTTAAACTGGGCCACACAATCACTCACATGATCTAACATTGATGTTTCATTAGCCCACCACGTTTCAACGCCAAACCCTGTACGCTTAACACGGCGAGATGGGGAGCCTAGCCAAAAATGAGCGATGCTAGCTTGCCAGAGGTAGAGTTAGCAAAATGAAAGATCTGACACACCTACAGCGCTGGAAAAGAGCCATCATTTGTTCTAAGTGGGACTTTTGATGTAGCCTGACTTGTCGGAGGGAATCTCGTTTGGGGAGGGTAGTTCTTCACATGTGCACTTCAAACGCCCGCAGGCTAAGGATTTCGTCTTCTCCTCCTTTTTCCCTCCGAAGTGGCTGGCGGACGAGGGTTGATTCAGTGACAGCTCCGGTACACATGCTAGAAGAAGTAGGTCGCAGTATTTTAAATCCCCGCGACTTCTTAAAGAGGTTAGTCATGCCCACCTAGAGCGGCAGGAGAGGATTCACACGAGAGGTGCTGGGGAATTAGGAAGAAAGTACTTTTACATTTGGGGCCAGTGTTCTCGGGTCAGTTGGATACTTTACAAATACTACAATGAGAGAGCAGTGTTGAAATAAGTGCGGAAAATCCTTCAATGCAAAGAAGTAGAAGTAGTAGTATTTATCGATACAGGTTGAGTTCATACTTGTCCTGGTTTAGTCCTGTCCTTTGAGCTGATGTAGACACTTAGTTTGGTCCTGTTCTAGTCCTGGTTTAGTCCAAATTGAGGACTAAATCTGGAATAGCCCCTACAGAAACTGGTCAGGAAAAGACTTCGAAACGCCATGATGAACATTTGAATCCAATTAGTCGAAGCATCGCAACAGCCGAACAACCTGAAAAATCGAACTTTTGCTAAATCCCGTCTTTTCCTCCACGAATACAGTCAGTTTTCTTTTCGTTTGCGTGTCCGTTCACCTTTGGCTTTGACCCAAAACACAATCCTTCCTTGCGATTGCTCTGAACCACCGTCGCACCATCGGCATCGGTGCAGCCATCTGGATTCTCATGAGTTTGCGAATTCACGAACATCGCGACGATCCATCTTGCTGGTCAGGTTAGTCCCAGTTTAGTCCAAATTTTGATCCGCCATAGAAACATAAGCGGCGTTGATGATGATTAATAATGACTGTGGGAGATTAAGTGCCATCTGACGAAACTAAAACATGTGAAACGAACAAAAATACACATCATATGCTGTATTTATGAAAGATAATCCTAATGCCACGTAGTAATTTGAAACCAGTTGCTTCGTGAAATACGTTTTAAGATTTGGCTACCTGGAAAAACAGTGAGTCGACCGCCACTTTTCCCTGTATTATCCATCTCGATTTTTTACTTCCCTGAGTATATCTAGTTTATGTCGTGATGAAACTTTTGGCGTCTCGTGTGAAATCCTGTATGGCCTCGTTTTGGACCCCTACCAAGTGTCTGAAAACCCCTCACGGTTACAGACAGTCGTTCCAACAGGTGCCGACTCGGATCAAGTTCTTACTTTCTCTCCGTCTCTCCCTCCCTTCTCCCTTTCTCCACGTCTTCTTTCTAACTCTTTCTCTCTCAAATTAATGCCAGCGAGGAAGCTTTAGCCACATTTCAGCAGTGGGAGGGGGTGAGGATACAGAAGGGGTGGGGGCGGCCTCGCTAATAACCAGCCAAGGTACACTAATCTCCGATGGCAACATTTGGTTTACCTTAAGCTGGAGGGACAGCTGTATTAAAAGCAGGAATTATCCTAATCAGTTGGGAGTGCATCCGAGCGTCCGCCCTCCTCCTGCTTCACCTCTTTGCATATAAAACTTCACATTAGGCTTAAGAGAACACCGGCTTAAGCGCCAGCGCCCTACATCTGTCTCTCCGCGGCGACGGCCAATCAGGACGCGGGATGAGGCGGGATGGAGGGATGACGGAGGGAAGGGGGGAGATGAGGAGGAAGATGGAGAAGTACAGCGGTAAGTACAGTCGCTGACAACAGTTTGACGTGGAAAAAAAAGTAGGTTGCAATTTTGTATGGGAAGCAACGGGTCAGGTTAGGTTACAACGGGAAGTTTTTGTATGTAAAACTATTATTAACGTAATTGTCACATTGTTGTATCGTTTGGTTGTAGTCGTAGCTGTCCTGGGGCGGAATAGTGCAGGTAATGGCTGACAATTTGTTCCAGTCACTCACACAACACCACACATGGACAAAGCTGATGGATCGCCAAACGGGAGAATGTAATCGTGACTTTCTCATCCTTTTCTCATTCTTTCACCAATGTTTTTTATTTTAATGTAGCCTTAACTGTCTTGGGGCACTGTCTTGGAGATGCTTCAGATATAAGCAAGGTATAGAGAGTGTCTTGCTCAAGGGAACATCAACTTTATGCACTGGTTGGAGCTGGGATTGATTCAAATGGATGGGATCTAGAAGTTTAGTTTACATGCCATGCTATATTTTCTCTTTTTCCTTCTTGAGAATAACCTTTGCCTTTCAAATACAACCAAGAACTAAAGCAAATCTATAATGGAGCTAAACTAAGAGTGAACCAGGTCTGAAAATCATTGTTTCGGTCGTTCAGTCGGACAAACTAAACGGAGACGTGGAAAAAAATGGCTCTGAATCATACACGTTAATACACATTTGAACATTTGATGTAAAATGTACAGGTCAATCCTTCATCCCCTCCGCAAATAAATAAGTCCATGAGAATCCAAAAAAAACAGGGGATGTGCAAACCAAAAAGAACAGAGGGGGGCGCTATGGAGCAGGTAAAAACAGGTCATCTGGTACTATAGAGCACCAAATTCGAAATTACATTTTGTTTGACTACTTTTTGACAACTCAAGTCAGAGAGTATTTGAATATGATTAAAAAATAAATACAAAATCTATGTAGTCCCTCAGTCGCCCAGGTCTGATCCATCGTAAATGAAAAAGAAAATCCGTCAACTGGACAAAACGTTGTAGGAGTTAAGACGTTTCGCTGCTCATCCAATCCGCTTCTTCAGTTCTGGTCAGTTTACTCATGTACGCTGCCTTATATCTACCTGAAAGGAGGAGCTAATTACACCGAAACTCAAAACACCTATTGTCTACAGTTTCCAGTTGACAGATTCGATTTTTCTTTGTCGAAAAAACAACAAACTCCAAGGTACACTGGACAAAAAAGTTGAACTCCCACTGATTTTGCACTCCAAACTTCTCCACCATCCCCGACCCCACCTCCCCTCCCTCCCTCCCCTCCCCACCTGCCTTCTCTCCTGTGTTCCTCCTTGCACTGCTCTGGCTCGCTGGTCCGTCCGAGCCCCTGCCCTGGCTTGGCGCACACGGTCGCTGATTACCGCCGGCCCCTTGTGCTTGGCTGCACCTCCACAATCAACCGCTCCCCCAACAATGAGGCCTGATGAATCAAACATCATGGCATTAGTTTCACCTTGCTGCTCCGTTCCCATGCAAACCCTCACCCTTTTGTCGAGCTAACGTTTGACGGGAAGGACTACTGACACTGGCTGCACCTATTGACGGACAATTCGCCGGAGTCCCCAACAGGCGCCCTCCCCAGTACCCCTTTAGGCCCCCCTTTGTGTCCCTGGACTCTCTGGGACCAAAATAGAGCCCTAAACCTGATTGAACCGTGTTTGAACTCCCGCTGTCTCCATTTTGAGGGTCCCCCGGTGGAATTGTGGTGTGGTGCAGTGGGAAGGACTTGGAACTTGAACAGAAGTTGGCTAAAAAAAACTTTTCGAGGCTGTTTTTGATGCTGCGTTTACGTTTTAAAAGGTATTTCGTCGAATGAGAACCATAAGGAAGTAGCTACCTATCCAGTCAGGGATGTTGTTGGATGAGAACTAAGAGGAAACAACTATCTGTGACAAACAAAACACGATTTTGTTGGCGAAAAACAAACAAAAAATGGCATTAAACTCATCTATCTTCCATTTTTTAGTCGTTTTATTGCTAAAAAACGCCTTAAAAACATGAATTCTTACTGCGAACGAGGTCGGCTCTCCACAGATCTGACCTGTAACTCAACTTGGTGGCGTCACCTGCTTGTCTCCATGGAGATATACGTTTAATGCCATACTGTGGAACACCTCAAAGCGATAACATCTCCGCGGGATTTTGTTTTATGGTCAAATTAACGTGAAATAATAGACGTGGTTGCTAAAGAAAACAAGAAAATCAGGTTAGAAACATAAATTCACCCTGTTACGTGAAGGTCTGTGGTTCAATTCCAACTACTGGTGTTGTTTCAGCGAGCAAGGCACTTCACCCGTTGGTCGTTGGAGAGATCATATTATCATTATTATTAAAACAAAGCCGAAGATGCAGCCATGGAGGTGTTGAGGTGTCATGAGCGAGCTGGGAGAACCGAACGGAGGTGCATTAATGACAGACAGGGACACATTCGACAGTGAACGCAGCTCCGACGTGCCAGCCACAATGTTTTATTCATCAAGATTATTTTTGATTAGATTAGAATTTAATTGACATCTGCAGATAACTGGCAAATTGCACTCCAAAATGAGACGTCGCTTTCACCAAATTAACACCTTTTGGGAAGTGTCCCGAACATGAAGTGACACCGGTAGACTCTCACGGTACACGTACATATGCCAGAAATATGAAGTTATAATTTTGAAGCAGATTTTAAATGTTGACTTTTACTTGGCACAAAACATAAAAAAAAAAAAAAAAAGAAAAAAAAAAGTTGATTCTGCTCAAAATTCATAACTCACGGTTGTTAAAGGTGCTGTCCTAAAAAACAGATGTAGTTCCTTTTAAACAGTTTGCATTGGTCCAAAGTTGTTCCTCATTTACTTTATGCATTCAGAACATCCTAATTATTCACAGCGATGAGTTTATAAGCAGTTTTCACAACAACTAGCATGCTAACAAGCACTTCCTGGACAATAAAACATGTTCTAATTAGTTGCAGGTCAAGACACAGAGGACATACTTTGACCTCAAGAGCTGCTTATACATTATATCTGTACTGGGGCAAGGTTTACACCCACTGGCTGAACGGTTGCCAGTTCAAACCTCATCCGAGTGAGTAACCTTATAGTGTCCCTGGGTAATATACTCAATATAGTAAGCTGGTTGCAACTGGAAGGGCATCCAGGTTAAAATATATAAACTGTTCATTGGTGCTAGTTTGAGGATGGTGGACAATTTAAAAGAGGCAGTATTTTGATTTGAATTGTTACTCGCTATGGCAACGGTCCTGATTTTATACTATTCTGAAACCCATGGATACAAAAAATATTGAAAAATTAGAAAAAAAAAAATTCCATATGTTTAACTATAAACACACCTAATAATAATAATTTAAAAAAACTAATACTAATTAAAAAACAAAAAAAATTAAACTCGATACTAGACTTGATACCCACATAATCATTATTTTTAGACAATATTGTAATTAAAACAACAGTATTTGTTTATTACCACTAATTCTGATTAAACTTAAGTCGAAACTGTTCAGTAAAGTTCAAATTGCATCCAGTTATGTCTTTTTTTTTTTTTTTTTTCAGTATTGGTACTTGCATAAATGAATATCTATTTTCGATCCTAGTTTAAGTATCAATTAGTTTCAATACTTTTGCCATTGTTAATTCAAATAACCATCAAAATTGAATAATGTGTGAAAAGAGCGGGGTTTTTGAGATGCATCTTCTTCATACTCCTTTTGTTGATGCCAATAATGTCAAGGCACAAAACGGTTTTATTTGTTTGTCTGATTAGTTTGTCTGTCTATTTTGACTTTTTAAATCCATGCCGTGAGTAATTCCTACATTTGAAAGCTGAGCACTTCTGTCAGATCGACGCAACACCTTGGCGGAGGTCTGAACTCTCCTCCTCCCATTGTTATATTTTTGGTTGTATTCTCACCATGCTTCGATTCAAAACCTCCAAGTACCTTTTTTGTATGATCCGCATATCCCTATTTAAAAAAAAACCTTCTGTCTTTTCAGTTTGATCTATTTTCACAAACCTTCCCTCATAGGTGTCCGTTTCTTGGCAGGTGCGCGAACATTCCGAGTGATTGATATGTTCGGAAATCACAGCACGGCTCCGTGTTCTCCGCCTTGGCCCCCGGATTGTAGCACATTATCCCTGATCCCTGCCTTTGTTCGCCGCGCGGTTGATGCTAGCCGGGGCCAGGTAAATGCGTGCTGTCAGTTAGTTGTGTGGGAGGGGGGCCTACAGCGCACCAGGGGGCAGCGTGGCCTGTGATGTGGAACTGTGTAGGTGGCTAGCTAGAGGTGAGATGTAAGAGGCTTGTTTCTTCTTCTTGTTTTTCCTTGTAAACAGCGTACCGGACGGAAAGGCGGAGGTAAACATGGCTACGGTGGTCACTAATCGCCGTGCGGTTGGTCGGGTGCTTTCGGCGAAAAGTTAAATTCGGTAAATTAAATGCGTTTTACTGTTTTATTTTGACTCCTTGTTAAAAATAGTACCAAATTCTACTGCATTCTCCAACAGCGAGTTTAGTTTTCTAGTGTGATTTGTTTAAGTTCTGGGTAACCTCTATTCTTCTCTTAGGAAAATCAGGATCTCAAATTACAACATCTATGGCCCGTTCTTCAGATCTTGAGCTAGGTTTGTGGTAAATTTGTAAACTGACGAAACACATAGCTTTGGATTATAAACTGAACAACATCTGGAATTACTCCTTTGACATCTGGAGACATCTGGAGACATCTGAAGGTGATATTACTTTTACTGGATTGTTCCACACATAAAAAAACATTGAAAACCATGTATTCTTAGTGTAACCGGGCTCGCCTTTGCACAGATCTGGTCTTCCTTGCTACTTACCATGGATATAGAGATGTTAGTTGTCATGTTGTGACATTTAACAAACAGTTGGTCGACCTACAAAAAAAGTTACGCGCCTCGGTAAATGGTAAACGTTCGCATTTTTATACAGCGCTTTTCCAAATTCAAGGTGCTTTACATCAACTTTACACTCACCCATTTACACGGACACTGGGGACGAGGTGGGTGAAGCGTCTTGCTCAAGGACACAACAAAAGGATTCATCTGTGGGAGCTGGAATCGCACCACCAACCTATTGATCAATGGACCGCGCAACCAATCATGTTTACGTCGAGATTCGTCGGATTCGCACCACCGATCTCGAACCGGTGGACAAACACGCCGCTGTCGCCCCTTTGATTTGAGCGAAAACAGTCAAGTTTGTTTGTTTGTTTAAGTCAGATGCCCTTTCTCGCCCAACTTTCTGCATTTCTTGGGGATTAGCGACGACTTTCTGCGACGACTTTCCACACCTTTCCCCCGCTCCTTTGCAAATGCGTCCTAAATAAAACCATTGTGAACTGGCAGCGGGGACTATAAGGTTGTACAAAATAGTCATTACAACATTGCCGCATCAAAACAATGGGATAAACACGTGTTGTTGTCTCACTCGGAGCATGTCATTTGGAGCCATTCCACGCCATAGAAATCCTCTTTTGTTGGGACCGCGGCCTCGGCAGTTCTAACATGTGTCGGCCCCTGTGAGGTCTAAATCTGCCCACCTGTCCACCGCTAATCCTGCCAGCATATTACAAAACTGTGCAATTAATTAAAAGCTCAATGGCCGGATTAGTAACCTACATTCAAATGATACGCATATCAATTCAAAATGGACACTGCAGAGGTTAAAGCGAGGAAAAACATCGGCATTTTTTTTTATTTCTGGTCAGTTTTGGTTCATCAACACATCATCTTTTCTGATCTATGTTTTAATGTTCTTTCCTCATCAAAAACAGACCTGGAGTTGTGTTTTGTTTCATTCACACATGTTTAACACACAAATCTTTGCATAATTAGGTGAGTTCTTTTGTCAAACAGAAAACACTCTGTTCCACCTTGTGATGTCATTGGGTAAGACAGGAAGTGCGCCGCTGTTTTTTTTTAAAACTCCATACACTTTTACTCAAATCATTTGGATAATTTCAGCCCTGGAATTGTCTGTCACTACTGACCAAAAGGTAAAATTTAGCTGTTAACTTGAAAATTACTACTATGTGACATCACAAGGTGGAACGGAGCATTTTGAGCTTTGGAGATGTAGACAGACTGATAATAAAAGGTTACGCAAACATGTCTGACACAACTCCAGGTCTGTTTTTGAGGAGGTAACAGCATTATAACAAGGCTTAAAACTCACAAGAGTCATTTTGTGTAATATAGGACCTTTAACCAACTTTCATGCATAGATTTATATGGGACTTCAAAAAGCTGTTTTTAAAAATGCATTTTTCTCACATATGGAGATAAAGATCAGCCTCAAAGTCTCAAAGTAGAACAGAACAAAAGGATTTGTTTTTATCTAATTCTAACATTGATTTATTACAGGCTCCAAAAACCGGTGCAATATTTTAATCTTTACCAAAACTTTCAGTAATATTTATTTTTCTTAAATACTAAATAATACATCCAAAATCCTGTCTGTAAAGTTTTTTGTGTGTCTAGAATGTCAACAAAATGAAGCAAGGAATTTTTAACCTGGTTTTAACTCTTTTACAGATTTATATTCATCACATACATGCAATTTTAGGCAGTTTAACACGTAAAAAACATATTTTTTATGCAAAAACATGATGAAAAATGTAAGCAGATTTTCAGTAAAATTAATTTTACTTAAATATTAAATAAGACATCCAAACTCCTTTCTGTAAAGTTTTTTTGTGTCTAGAAAGTCAACAAAATGAAGGAAGGATTTTTAACCTGGTTTCAACATTTTTTACACATTTATATTCCCCAAATATCTGTAATTTTAGGCAGTTTTACACATAAAAATCCTTATGTTTATGCAAAAATTTTACATGATGAAAACTGTATGTACATGAACAAAGTAGAAGTTTGACTGATGTGTCCAAATGTCGGCTTCTGTCCACTTCACCTACATTGTCTCTGCTCAATTTCATGATACACAAAAATCAGCCAAATCTCCCAAAACAAACAACTCTTAAAATCCAAACAACATAAAAACAACAACTACGGCGGTGCTGGGATCTCTCCCGGTGTACAGTGGAATTACACAGATTAAGATTACGGGTGGTATGTTTACATCATAATGAAGCAGGCCCACTATAATGACGATCAAATCTGGATTATGGACGGTGGACAGCAGCGGTGGGAGTGCGTTGGATCGGGCTGAGCTGTCCAATCCGCCGCCTCGTTCACCTACAGAGCACGGATTATAAACAGATCTATTTATGTGAGGACAAATATGTACTCTGCATAATACCTATAAAACATTTGGAATTTCATAGCGTGATAAAGCAAAGATAACATTTTTGGTGTTGAAATTAATCTAATCTTCGTGTTGTTAGTTCTTTATGAGCCAGGGTATTGGTCAGGAAGGAGTACCTAGCTGGAGGATTAGCCCACCGCACATGTTTTGTTGTTTAAGGTTGATGAGGGATTGGAAAACCTAGTGACCCATCCAGACGTTGGGAAAACATGCGCGGGAATTGAACCGGGGACCCCAACGTTGTAATGTTTTACGTATTGGGCGTATGTATTTTACTCTGATCCAAAGGTTGACAGTTCGAATCCCGCTCTCTACCACGATGTTGAAGTCGGAATTAACATGACGGTAGGGCACAGGTTGGCGTTTCGAGTCATTGTGTCCTTAAGCAAGACACTTAACCCACTTCACCCCCAGTGTCTGTGTGTAAACTTGACCAATTACCATTTTTACGTGTCCATTTTTAGTTTATTTTTCCTTAATTGTGCTATGTCTCTAGGGAGAAATCTATATATTACAAGTATTATAGGTGAAGAGTCATTTCCTTGGAAGAATACGTTTTCAGGCGAGATTTGAACCAGCAACTCTCCAGCTAAGAGGCACATCCTCCACCCACTTCACCTCTGTTATTTGATCATTCCCATCACGGCCTCACAGACTTACCGCAGGTTTTCAAAATACTCCCTCGGGCCCGGATAAAGTGTGGTCCAATTCTGGAAATGAAAATACCGGCATGGACAGTATGGAGCTTAGGCTTAGTCATCCCGTCTGTTTTTCCTGTTTTTTTTTTTTTCCTAATGTATTACGTCAGCGCATGTCCTCACGGAGATATACAACAGCATTCGTATGTGTGTGTGCGTATGTCCGTTGTGAAAGCAGGTTAGGACCGCGCTAAAATGACACGATACAACAGATGACGAGTATTATCCCATGGACCTGGGGTGGACAGCAGGACAGGCCACCCACGGGAGACACAGAGAAAGAGGGAGGGTGAGGGTGGGTGAATTGGGGGTGGGAGTACGAGGTCTGCACCTGTTACAATGTACAGCCAGGCCAGGGGCAAAGACACGCTACCAGTTGTGGAAAGAGTACTGAGAATTTGTCGTTAAGTAAACACATGGTTACGAAAACTGAAGAGTCGGCTTAGATGAGCAGCGAAACGTCTTCAGTCCTACAACGTTTTGTCCACTTGACAGATTAAACTTTGGCTTTTGACACGGTTACAAGGCTAAGAATAAAAAATACACATGACAAAACTTCTCAGAGTACTACATACTACTTACTTTTTGCCAAAATATTCAAAAGATCGCTGTGTAATCGCTCAGTTATGCAGGTAGATTCCATAGTTTTTGTCATTTTTATTGCGCTTTCGAGGCCTGCGTAGCGTTTTCAAACCCATTCACGCACATGGGTTGAGTGGTTAAGTGTCTTGCCCGAGGAGCCAACGACAGTATTCACGTGTCAGAGCTGGAATCACACCGCCAACCCGTGGGTCGATGGATCTGCCCGCTCAACCGATGACGTTTGTGTCGAGACGCGATTCGATTTGAACCACCAAACTCTACCAACTCAGCTATTTTCACCCAACTAATTACAACAAAATGGATAAAATTATGCAAGTACAAGTAGAGGTTTAAAAATGTGTTGTCTCAAATATCTACCTACTGTCCTACCGTGAGTAAAGTGCAAACGCTGTACATTCAGGCCTAATGAGAACTGATAAAATTGAGTTGTTAAAATTGAATTGTGATCAAAGTGAAGTGTAAAGTGGAGTTGTATGACCTACACTTCATTATCGCAAAGTTTCAGCTGCATGTGTGAGACCAGGGTCCAGCGCAAACTCTCAAGGGACTTTTTCAATTAAAGTCTGGACAGTTTAGTTTAAGGTTTGATGTCCCGTTTACTTCCTGGAGTCCAGATGCAAAGTTGATAGATCTACAAGTTTCACAAATGCTAAAAAAACAACAACTGCCATATTCTACCTGCACAGCAATGGTAAGACTTCTCAAGAGTTTGTCAAACACATTACTAAAAAGGAGACAAAGTTGTATGCTTTTCCTGCTTTTTTGGTATCTCTGCATATTTAAAGCCCTACCATGTAACTTTTTTGCTATAATAAACTTTGAAATAGAAGTATGTTTTTATTGAACTGAAAAAATATGAAAAACCTTACGAAACCTTGTGAAAGTTCTTACCGTGAGCGGGCTTGCATCTCCACAAATCTGACTCTTACTTGGTCTGGAGAAGGGCCGCCACCTTGTCTCCATGGCTACAATATCGCATAACACTCATCTATCTCGATAATGTTCCAAAGTATGGTTTTAACTTTAAATTTTTAAGGAATCCTGCAGGTGACGTACCGACAATTTCGGCGTGAAAATATTGGATATAATTTTTTAGCATCTGTCTTTTTCACATGGAATCAATGTATTGGGTTAACGTAGCCCTCTGCTGGTAACTGTGGGGATTGACTCATATTAATAAGAGAAATAGCAGCACAGCTAATTAGCAACAGGGCGCTAGCAGGTCGATGATTAGCAGTGAAGTCAATTTAAGTTCTGAAATGATTCCAAGAAATCAAATGTGAACGATGTCAACATTTAGAAACGCGTTGAGGCACTTTGCAATTTCACGTTCTTGAAAGTTTTTATTCGCGCGCAACGACACGACCTCGCCAAATTGGATGGTTTAAACACGTAAATTAAACTAAGTAGTAATAATAATATGTTTCTGATAACGTGTGTGGAAATAAGTACAAAACAGATTGCGTAACACGTCACCTTTAATACACGCACACCCTATTCCTCGGTGTCTTCTTCTTCTTATATAATGGCATAAGGCAGGGCGACGGCTAACCCTCCCTACGCGCCGCCAGCTTGACCGACCCAATCTGTGCTTTAGTTAACAGGACAACAGCTGTCGTCTGTATCTGCAAACAGACTACGGCGAGCGTATTCATGTTAACCTGCCCAGTAATGCACCTCCGAACGCTCACTTCTTCTGCCTGCAAATTGCGCCGCCCTCCCCCCGCCGCTGCCCCCGCTGGACAATAGGCTCAGCCGCGGCCTGCTGATTGGCCCTTTTCAAATGGAAATGCAACCTCGCCTCTCCGCTGCCAGGTTCCCCCCTAAGCACTGGACAAATTACAGTTTACAAGGCATGAAGGCATAAAAAGATACACGGGAGGTGGGAGGGAGGACAGGAGCTGGGCGATGGTTGGATGGTTGAATATCTTTTCTTGGGCTATTTTGCTTCGTTTTAATTCAGCAAAAGTGACATGTAAATTAGGCTGTAAGTGCTCCACTCACGGGCTCTGATCGTGCCCTAATTGTCACAGTCAATTGTGGGCAACAGTCTCTTCAATCGGCCCCGGCTTTTGACAACAAGAGCGATAGGATCAAAAGAGAAAAAATCATCGGGTCTCCTCCCAATGCGCAGAGACATAAACGTAACGCGAATAAACAGAAAACGGTTGAAGTAGTTAAGGTAAACCTGCTTGTCCTCTTTAGAAATACTTTGTCTTCTGCTTTGGACCTGTTCTTACCTGTGAGGGGCAGAGGGTGATCAAAATGCTGGTCCTGAACTGGATTCTTGGCGCAACGCTGGAAACGAACCAATCCAATGCTTTCAGATACCGAAACTTTGCTTGGAAGTTTATGTTCTTTGTCAACCGATATCACTTCAGACAGTTTAAGTTCATTTTTATTTCTTTTATACACAACTGAAAACATGCGCAAAATGTAAAAAATAGGTTAATCCTCCTTCCAAAAGCCACTCAAACGCAGAGAGAACATCCAAACTCTACCAAAAGACCTTATTCCTTGCGCGAAACTTGGAACCATCTCACTCTAAGACACCACTGCTAACTAACTACTCCACCATCGCCTCTACTGAACCGGACCAACAGCACATCGAGAAAACAACGCCAATTTACCCCCTACACAAGTTTACATCAACAACAGCTTTGAGAGCAGATAAGCAACTCGGATGACAATGCCGTGATGGACGGGAGGTACATGTCGCAGGCAGCCAACCATGAACACTCTTTCTCCTGAGTCTGTAGGACCATAAACTTTCGGATAAAACGGATGTGTTGTGTCCGAAGGGAGAAAATAATGTAAGTTTTGTGAAACGCGGCAAACGAGCGGACTGCGAACTGCCAAGCTTATCGGGAAAGGCCAAGGGTTCAAAGGAGAGTTAGTTGTGGGCAAAAGTTGTGCAGCAGCGGTAATGGAAGTGTGGGAGACTTCTGGAAGTAAGTGATAGGCTCCATGTTGGTGTTGTTAGCGCAGGAAACTTATAGTAACTACATATGTAACGATTTCAAACAAGGCGACCTGCGTGGTGCTAGCATGTTTGATCAGTGCTGTGTATTTAGGTTGACAATTTGACAATTTATAAGAAAGAGATGGCGATATTTTTCCAAAAAGCGTTGATAGTATAGAGAAGACTGAAAAATTAATTGATAAACTAATACGAGAATCCATTGTCTGAAGAACATGTTTGATGAGGAGTTAGTATTTTACTTTACACACATTTAGATCACCGTGTTACCTTTTATTGTTTTGAAAATGCTCACTCCCCTTTAAAAGCGCGATCGCGACACAATCAGAGGGCATCCCGCTAATGAAACTACTGCACATCACATCAGGTTTGTTAAGTCGCTGCGCACAGTTTTGCATCATGTTTTTGTATATTTATAGAGAATTGTCGTGTGGCCGCGTGGGTGACGTAGGCTTGTGGGCGGAGCATTGGACAGAATCTTAAAGCGAATCATGAGAAGTGTTTGAATCCCTATCACAAATTCGCAATAAAAAAGAATGTCTCTAGATCAGACACGGGCAAACTACGGCCCAGGGGCCACACACGGCTCTTTGGACTTGTTAATCCGGGCCGCCAAACGTGACCAAATTATGTTACAATACAATAACCGAAATGTAATAAATACATTTTTATTTAATTAATGCATTTGTAAAATAATTTGAGTTATCCTGGCCTGGCCCCTCTGTCACATTTTTTAACCCATTGTGGCCCGTGTGTCAAAAACTTTGCCCACCCCTGCTCTAGATTAACCACAATTTATTTCAATGTATTGTGTGAAACTACAACTGAATTAAAACAGTAAATCCCTAAACAAGATCAGGTTTTGTTTTTCTCAATGAAATAATTTTGCACTCAGACTTATTTTTGTTCCTTATTAAAGCTCCTGTGCCTGATTTTAATACATCCTAGCCAAAATAAATGCTTTTTAAATGCTGCATTATTTGCTAATTTTACATAGCATTATAGCATTTTCTCAGGTAATAACTAACACAGAAGCGACTGACATGTTCATATTATTTTGTCCAATCAGGCGCTAAGAATCATGGGTAACAACAGCCAGAGACTATCCCAGACGCATGATTCTGTGTCATGGTGCGGTATCAGTTGTAACAAACAAGCAGAGATTGTCGGATTGTAGCAAACACCCACATGAGACATCCCAGACTATGTTTCTATGTCATGGTGTGAGATTACAGTGACCGAAAGTACTAAGTGGGCGGGGCTAATGGTTCAAACTAAAACATGTTCCTGAGTCATGGTTCAAAATTTGGTACAAGGCCTTTAATTACAACGTTTGCCATCATCAAATGTATAAATTGAGATGAAACTTGTCATAAAATCCCCAAAAAACAGACCTGGAGTTGTGTTTTGTTTCATTCGCACATGTTTGAGTAACATTTTATTATTAGTCCGTACATCTCCAAAGCTCAAAATGCTCTGTTGCACCTTGTGATGTCAGGAAGTTGTAGTTTTCATGTCTACCTTTTAGCTTTAGTTCAGTAGAAATGGGCAAATCCAGGGCTGGAATCGTCCAAATGATTCTAGTGAAGATGTTTGGAGTTTAAAAACACAGCGACGCACTTATTGTATTACCACTTGATGACATCACAAGGTGGAACAGAGTGTTTTCTGTTTAAGAGAAGAACGTGTTAAACATGTGAATGAAACAAAACACAACTCCAGGTACATTTGTGATGAGAAAACAACATTATAACACACAATAGATCACAAAATAGTGTATTATCAGCCTTGTAAATGTTGTAAATTGTCTTTTGTAAGTTTATTGCAAACCCCTGTATCCATCTTTATATTTGCATTCTGCGCATTGTTCAAAAGTGGATTATTATAACTACCAAAAGTGAGATGAATTATGTGTACCGTCTCCTTGACTTCCAGGCTTCAATATGACCTTATATGGACCATCGTAAAACGCAAAATGTTTAGTCTAAAACGTAACTATACGGCAAGAAGCGGCAATGTCCCCGTAGAATGCATTTGCTCGGCTTTGTTTGCATTTTATGATATTGTCCGAGCTTTTATCAAAATGAATCTTGCTCGGGAGAGGGGGGGAAACAGACAAGCTAGCTCCCCGCGTACCGTCGGCGCGGAAAGAGAGAGGAAGCACGCCCATATATGCAAATACGCAGCTAGATTATAGCTACAACAATTATTCAAATGTTTGATTAATTATTCAATGGAGGCGCCGTCAATTATTTATTTCTGCAAGCGATAAGTCATCTTTTTTATGTCGGCGAAGTTTTCTTGGGGGATCTATCAGAATCCAAATCAAAACCATTTTATTTGTCAAGTGGAGTAAACGCACAAGATTAGTTTTTGTGGCAGTGGTCCAAAAGTGGTACTCAGGGTAATTTTGCGTATTTTTCACCATACTCTTTAGGCTAAAGGATGTAATGATTTTTTGATTTTTTTTTTATTTGAATTCGAAGCGCATCAAAACATCGGTCTTTGAATGTAGCACGCTGGGATTCTGACATAGACGACCTCAGAAAGCGTCTGTCAGATCGATCAAAGGGATGTAAACACGGAGGCCGAGATTTGGGTATGTAATAAGTGTCGGCCATAATGGATTCACGTTCAAATATATACCTGCCAAAACAAATATCACATATCGAAGTTGGTTTAACAGTCAAACCATCAAAGTTTTTTGCCGTAAAGAAAATGAGAAGAAAGAATGTTCTGATCTATGTTATAATGTTGTTTTCTCATTAAAAATACACCTGGAGTTGTGTTTTTTGGGTTTTTTATTCGCATGTTTAACACACAAACCCTGCATATTTAGACTGGGTTCTTCTCTCAAACAGGAAACACTCTGTTCCACCTTGTGATGTCATCATGTGGTAATACAGGAAGTGCGCCGCTGTGTTTTTAAACTCCGTACAACTTCACTAGAGTCATTTGGATGATTTCAGCTCTAGAATTGTCCTTTTCTACTGAATTAACGGTAAAAAAAAGTATCTGTTAACTTCAAAACTAGCACTTCGTGACATCACAAGGTGGAACAAACATTTTGTGCTTTGGAGATGTAGACAGACTAATAATAAAGTGTTCCTCAAACACGTGTAACTGAAACAAAACACAACTCCAGGTCTGTTTTTTGAGAAGGTAACAACATTATAATATGTCTTAACGCTCACAAGAGTCAATTTTATGTAATACAGGACCTTTAAAGGCACTTATTGTGTCAAATTGACTTTTATTACTACTACTGTTGTATATAGATATGTAGATCCATGTATGGTTCAGTGATCTTGTATTGTACGAACCTGGTGGTGTGATCAGGAAAGAAGTTTTCACCTACCCCCTATCTCCGCCCACTGCTTTGTACTTATTCATCATTATTCAAAAGATTCAGAAGCCAGGTCAAAAATTTCATGAAAACATATAAATCAATCACATATAAATCACACCTGAGTATAAGTCGCACCCCTGGCCAAACTAAGAAAAAACGTGTGACTTCCTGAAAAATATGGTACATGGAAAAATCTGCCAGTTGCTACAGGCGGAGCAGAGATTCTCAGTTGAATGGACCTGTTTCTTTTACTGAGCCATTTTAGATCAATATTCGTTTGATATTAAAGGTCCTATATTATGCAAAACTGACTCTTTTGAGCTTTAACTTATGTTAAAATGCTGTTACCTCCTGAAGACATACCTGAAGTTGTGTTTTGTTTCATTCACACATGTTTGAGTCACATTTTATTATTACTGTCTACATCTCCAAAGCTCAAACTGCTCTATTCCACCTTTAGTTCAGTAAAGTTTGGCAATTCCAGAGCTGAATTTATCTAAATAATTCTACTGAAGGTGTGTGGAGTTTAAAAACACTGTGGAGCACTTCCTGTATAACCACACGATGACATCACAAGGTGGAACGAAGTGTTTTCAGTTTGAGAGAAGAACTCAGCCTAAATATGCAGGATTTGTGTGTTAAACATTTGTGACACGAGTCCAACAACACAACTCTAGGTCTGTTTTTGATGAGAAAAAAACATTATAACGTAAATCGAAAACAGCGAAATATTGGCTTTTTAAATACTCCCAAAAACCCATGATATATCTTTAAACAAATACAATACAAAAAGATAATAAATACAAATCCAACCTTCACTTTGAACACTTTTTTATAAACTAATTACATTTTTACGAACACTATAGCGTATGAATAAACACGTCGCATTGTGTTGTGTATGACTTTGTTTGTAATACGCTAACTCCACTCCGCGTACAGTCCCAAATCTCCGAGCGGGGTTTTGTCATCGCCGTCGCGCTAAAACGTCTTAGCGGAATAAGTGGTCATTTGTACGGCCGCCCGGCTCACTTTGCTGCTAACAAGAGGCGCCGCGAAAAATCAATAGCATTTGTTTCTACCACGCACTGATCTCGCGCTTAGCTAGCTCCCCAACAGTCCGACACATCACAACCGCGCGGGTATGCACTACTAGCTAGCCCCCTCCAGCTAAACTAACCCCACTTTTGCATGTCTCGCGCTAAGCTAATTGTCTTCTTGGTGACTATCACAGAAAACCCCAACCCACATGCGGTTTTGATCTTAGAGGGCCTAGCGTTGCGACGTATAGCGCGGCGGTTCGTCGTGAGCGCGGTTCTGATATTTGAAAGCGTGGATTTTCAGAGGAGATGGGGAGCGTTGTAGCACCAGGGAGGCCAGTGACAGACGCGGCGGATTGGTAGCAGAAAATGGTTGTTGTTGTCTTCGCAGAGGCAGCGGCGTTTGAAGTCGAGCGTGGAGTAGAAGGGGCCTAATTGCGTTTGCGACAACTTCTCATGCAGCCTGAGAAAGAGGGAATGTTGGGAGTTTTTTTTTTTTTTTTTCCAGACCAATTAAAATGGTAAAAAATGTATGTCATCGTATTGTGATTTTGTCAGTCAATGTTTGTTAAGGGATATTTACTGGAGAATTGTTACTAGACTTTTTGAAATATCTAAAAAATCCACTAAGAGGAATTGTTTTCATTGTGGATCTGCAAAATGTTCCGTACTGTAGCTTAAATTTACCTGAATAATTAATCGCATCTCTTCAAATTCTGACTGATTTCTCTTTGTATTTTTTATCCAGATTGTTATCAGTCTAGTCCCCAAGTCCTCCGTCGCATCTCGAACCCCCAAACGTAATCGTCCAATCAGATTTGTCTTTCTTCAGTGACACTTAAAACGAAGCAGCTCATTGGTCACATACGATTTACAAATAAAACCAAATTTCTCTCACCTCAGATGAACAGAATTTAGTGCTTGGCTCATTGATTTTGCACAAATTGAGTATGTTTTTCAGCCTCCTGAGATATATATTTTTTCCGATACAGATGAATCATGTGTGTCCCTGATTGGCTAATCCAGCTGTCAATCACGCCCATCTGAAAACAGGCAGATTCGCCGGTGACCAGACTCTTCAATCTTCATAAAGTATTGAAAAAGTGTGTGTTCCAGATCTCAGGCATCATATCCCCAATTTAAACTATAAAAAGTTACATTTGTGGATTATTATTTCGGATTTTTGGGGTAAAAATATATTTAAAAATATGTTGTTGTTTTTTTATTATTCAAATTTTATTTATCGTCTTTATTTTCATTTTGATTCAGCTGATTTTTGTACCTGTTGTTTGATTGGAAAACAGTATGGACGATTTGGAACTGGAAAACTTAACTTTAAAAAAAAAAAATTTATTTATTTTTTTATAAATATATAGGCGTTACCCACTAATTCATCAATTTTTTTTCTCCGTTTTAAATTAAATTAGTCAGTGTTCTTTTATTGCACACTGATCTGGCAGAATTTGATTGGAGAACAATATGAACAACTGGATAATTTTGCATTTTTGTCTCTTAAATTTTAATTGTATTTGCCGTTTTTCTTCGTGATTGAACATCTTTTTATTACCTGAAGAAGAGAAACATTGCGTGAACTGGCAACCCCCCGCTCATAGACGAACGCTTCGCCCACTAAACCACCAAACTCTGATTACATTAAATTGACTGCTTGCGTAGTTCTCACAATTCCCACTCATAAACCTATTTGTAACTTCATCGAAAAATGCGTTTTAGTTACACCTCAGCATATTACACCACTTTTTCCGTATAGTGTCATTTTGTCACGGTACAGTATTTTTCCGTATTAAACTCTCCGGTTGACGTCTTCGAGATGCCGTAGCGAGCATGATGCAAGTGCACAGAAAGAAAAAGACTCCGCTCTGACCCACCCAGAGCTGCGAGATCCAACCCGGGAAAGGAGCCTGGCGTGTCCCCCTCCCGCTCCTCGCTGCCTGGCTCGGGCTGGTATGGGCAGGGACCCTCTTGGACGAGCTGTTGTCATCGTACAGTTGTATGATGTAAACGGGTGACTACGAACAAGAAGAACCCGACCAGAAATGCAAAGATAATTGTGTTATCTGTCCACTCATGCAATTTATAACACGTCTGCATTGTAATCCTCCAGCTAGGTACTCCAAAGACCAAAGACCTGGGTATTTATGATGTTGTGATAGGTTTCTAATGCATTAAATATTGACATTTTAATGACGATCTAATGATTTTTTTTAAATTTTCAACTCAATGAAAATAAATTAATAAATCAACCAACAAACAGATATTTTTCTTTATTATTTATTTATTTATTTACCTGGAAAAATCAGAACAAAAAGGAAAAAAAAGGGAATGTAATTATAATTTGTCACTTCAGTCGGTAAGAAACAGAAGTCTTATCTTACTGTAAACTAATAAATAATACTGTAAATAAATAAACAAAACAGACTGGAAAAAAGAGAAAAAAAATCAAATTTCAAGTTCAAATTTCATTTTAATATTTTGACAATTTCATCCAAACTTAAAAATTGGAAAAAATTGAAATTAACAACACAACTGGAAGTCTTTTTACTACGCAATATTTCTGTCAAGCTCAAATACTATAGTACCCATTCCGTTATCTTCTGTTCTGTTCTGCGCACACTTGTAACGTGACGGTTTGCACTTGCATTAAAATGAACACCCCCTGCTGGATCAGAGAAGAACTGAAACGTTAACGGTGAAGCTAATTTGAGGTCACCGTTTAGCATTAGCTTATTTCCCGATATTTCAACTATGTCCATGTCGTCTTTCTCTCCCTCTCTTTTTCTTTCTTTCTCACACTCCACAATCCCGCCACTCTCCGTCCCCTGAAATGTAGATTTTTTTGAACCATGACGTAGAAATCTATTATTAAAAGAGTGTCGTCCTATATTTCAAAATGCCATTGCACATTATATAAGGATGGTGTTTTTTCAATTGATTTCCATGTTGCTAGCTAACATTCCCTCACTGTACAGCCCTGCGTGTCAAATCAATACTTTCCCCCATGACCTGCTTATGTCTAACGCTCAGACAAAGCAGACTAGGAAATCACTTAAAATCAACATTTGTTTACTAGTAATATGTTGTATATTTTTAGATATTTTTAAAAGACAAAGTATGTCAAAATTGTGTGTTTTTCATAGTAGCAGGGGCGTCGACAGGGGAAGGACATACTGATCTGTTGTTCGGGGCCCAGCAGAATTGGACCATCTTCTTTTTTATTTTTAATAGGAGGGGCCCAAGTAAGATTTCTTGCCCCTGGGCCCCGAAATTTCTGTCAACGGGCCTGATCGCAGGGGTATTGCGGATGTAAATGTGTAATTTTGGAGGGGGAATACAAAGTGGGGGGCCCCAGAGTTAGCGACGCAAATGCATGTGTCCGTCATCTTTATCGTAATCGAAATATTAGCGTGCTAGCAACAGTACTATTTTGTTTTTAGTGCAAAAATATTTATTTCATATTACTTCATCCGATGATCCGAAGGTTGGCGTTTTGAATCCCGCTCTCCACATAAACATCAGACGTTGAGCGGTGCGATTCCAGCCTCCACAGATAAATACTGTCGTTGTGTCCTTGAGCAAGACACTTAACCCACGTTGCTCCTGGTGTCTGCGTACACTGGTGTATGAAAGAAAGAACTGGAACCTCTGCTTAGTAATTTATATTGTAGGGGGCCCGTATAAGCCTTCTTGCCCCGGGCCCCCCAAATTTTCTGTCGACGGCCCTGCACACTTCATGTTTTTTGTAACATTTCTGTTCCATGTTCCACAGTATGGCATTAACCTCCTGAGACCTGGTGTCCTCATCTGTGGACAACACCTTTTGGGTTGTTTAGGCCACAGTGCAAATTTTTAGAAGAACATGTTCAATTTTGAATATTTCTAAGAGTTTAGAATATTTATTTATTTATTTTTTATTCATTTTTATTTGAGTTTATTTGATTTTTTTATTTTTTTATTTTTTATTTGATTTTTTAATTTATTTTTATCATTATTTTTATTTGATTGAATTCTTTTGTATTTTTATTTATTTTTTATTTTATTTTTGTTTTTTATTTTATATTTTTGTATTTTTATTTGTTTTATTTGTTTTATTTTTTTATTGTATTTTAAAGTATTTTTTTATTTAATGTATTTATTTATTTTTATTTTATTTTTATTTTTATTTAAAGGCATATATCTTCCTGCTCCTGTCAGCAGCACAAATGAGACACATTGTTCCTAGAGACACAATTGTTTCTCATTTTGTTTTTTACAGTGTACGTGTTCAAGCACTTAATCGTTTTTTGTTCTTTTGCATTTACTCAATTGCACATGTTTACGTTGCTCAAAAATACCTTGGAAATCACACATTCTTACTGTGAGTGGGCTCTTCTCTCCACAGATCTGACGTGTAACTTGGCCTCGTGGCATCAGCAGCTCGTCTAAACTCCATAAATAGATATAGAGAAATGTTTATATACGTTTAGTCTCATACTGTGGAACATTCAAACCGAATCGGTAACGCCCCGTGTAGACCAAACGATCACGGACCCTCAACCAGGAAAAGTTACATAGTAAAGCTTTAACCCCTGTCTCTGCTTGTAGATGAATAATGAATAATAATGAAAAGGTAACACGTCATAGAAAAGAGAGAAAGAGAAAAAAACAACACTGCAACAGACCCAAAATGTGATCTTTGTAGAACTGAAAGAGAAACGTTCATTTATTTATTTATTTTTTTGCATATTTTCTCTTACAATGTTGATGGATCTTTATTTAAAAAAAACAAACAAACGACAAAACATTGATTCAGTTCAGTTAAAGTGTATTTATATAGCACATTTAAAACCACTTCAGCACATAAAAGTAAAAAACTGTAACAACAAATATACAGATAACATGTTAGAGAAGAAGAAAAATAAAACAACAATATTTCCTGTGTACGTAGTATTAAATGCCAGGGTGGGTGGAGTCTAGGGCTGTAGTGTGAACACATTTAAACACAAACTATAACACTTAAAACACAAACATTAAAATAGAAAACTACAAAACCGCGATGACAAAATGTAAAGATTACTCACAGTTGTAAATATTTTGATTCTACTGGGGAAATTTCAAATATAAAATACAGAAAATGTAATAGTTTGAATATTATCGCGTAATTGACAACTTAAAACAACCAAAAATCTCAGTCCATGTTAAATAAGGAAAAATGTATGAAATGTTTGGACACACACTCTCATTCAATGTTTTTTTTTTATTTATTTTTTTAATTTTTACTACTTTCTTACATTTTATATACACACAGAAGACATCAAATATATGAAGTAAGATATATGGAATAATGTAGTAAAGAAAAAACATTAAGTGATGTAAAGTAAATATCTTTCAACAAAGCAAAGCGTGGCTACTTTAAGGATTGGAATATAAAATGTAAAATTGTTTCTTTGCTGCATAATTCCATATATTTTACTTCATATATTGGATGAAGATTAGTGACAGCGCCCCCTGCAGCCCACGTATACCCCATATGTTTTTCCTATGCAATGTTACGTTTGGTTAAATATCGTACGCTCAAATTTTCAATAATTTCTTTTTTTTTATTTTTTTTATCCAGAACGAATCAGCACCAAATCTCCGATATACTAACAAACTGACTAGTGAGAGCGCCCCCTGCAGCCCACGTATATATCCCATATGTTTTTCCTGTCATGTAGAACGCCCATGTTGCGTTTGGTTAAATATTGTACGTTAATATTTGCAATTTTTTTTTATTAATTGAATGAATCAGCACCAAATCTCCCATATACTGACAACCTGACTAGTGAGAGCGCCCCCTGCAGTCCACATATATCCCATATGTTTTTTCTATGTGACGTAGAACGCCCATGTTGTTTTTGGTTAAATATTGTGCATTCATATTTGCAATAAAAATAAAAAATCCAGAACGAATCAGTCCCAAATTTCCCATATACTAACAAACTGACTAGTGAGAGCGCCCCCTGCAGCCTATTTATAATTCATATATTTTTCCTATGTGATGTAGAACGCCCATGTTACATTTGGTTAAATACTGTACACTAATATTTGCATTTTTTATTTTATTTTTTTTAATTAATTGAACGAATCAGTCCCAAATCTCCTATATACTAACAAACTGACTAGTGAGAGCGCCCCCTGCAGCCTATTTATAATTCATATATTTTTCCTCTGTGATGTAGAACGCCCATGTTACATTTGGTTAAATACTGTACACTAATATTTGCATTTTTTATTTTATTTTTTTTTGTTAATTGAATGAATCAGCTCCAAATCTCCTATATACTGACAAACTGATTAGTGAGAGCGCCCCCTGCAGTCTGCACGTACTCCATATGTTTTTATTCATGCCACATCGCAGTTATAGCTCTTACGCAACCAGCTCAAACTCCGCTGTCGCCTGAACCGGATCTGGACCAGGGCTTTTGTCTCTTAAGATCTCATCCATCACATTATCAGAGCAAATGTTTTGACTGAAGCCGTAATTCCTCCCCCGACTTTTTAATCAACCAAATTTACTTTCAAAAATCTATTACGTGTGCGTTGGAATCGTATTCTTCCCCCCGTCTCAAATCCATCTTCATGTGTATGTCAAAACCGCTTAAAATGACTGAATTTACTCATTATTATTACGTCACGTTCACTCAATCGTTTTAACGACAGACGTTCAAGAAGAAGTACACGCTTTTGTACTTCAGGGTCCTATAGTACACAAAATGTACTCGTGTGAGGTTTACGTCGTGTTCTAAAGCTGTTACCGCCTCAAAAACTGACCTGGAGTTGTGTTTTGTTTCATTCACACATGTTTGAGTAACACTTTATTATTATGCTGTACATTTCCAAAGCTCAAAATGCTCTGTTCCACCTTGTGATGTCATCAAGTGGTAGTTTTCAAATTAGCAGCTACCTTTTACCTTTTGTTCAGTAGAAATAGGCAATTCCAGCTCTGAAATAATCCAAATGATTCTAGTGAAGGTATACAAAGTTTAAAAACACAGTGGAGCACTTCCTGTAGCGCCACGTGATGACATCACAAGGTGGAACGGAGTGTTTTCGGATTGAGAGAAGAACTAAATATGCAGGATTTGTGTGAATGAAACAAAACACAACTCCAGGTCTGTTTGTGATGAGGAAACAACATTATAACACAGATTAGAAAATAGTGTAATATGAGCCCTTTAAGTAAAAGTACAGATACAGAGGCAAAGAAATACTCCAGTAAAAATATCATGTGATTAATGTAAGTAAAAGTAGTGAAAATGACTAAAAAGTAAATATTTTTGGACAGATTTTTAGGAATTATAATCTGTCAAATGTAGTGATTTTGATAAAGATTTTTGCTCATTTTTGTTCAACTGAAACTGTAAATATAAATCTACTTTAAATATATTTTCTTGTAGTATTATTTGAATACTTTTTTTTTTTTTTGCTCAAACTATAAACCGGCTCAAATAAACTCCCCAGCCACACGCAGGCCTCAAACTGTCAGAAAAATACCTCTACTTTTCACTCCAGTTCAAAAATGTTTGAAGTAGAAAGTACAAATACTGCTCTCAAATGTAGTGAAGTAGAAGTAAAAAGCATCTACTGTAAAATGTACTTAAGTAAAAGCTTGAACTTAGCAGTACTTTTACTTCTGTACCTTGTTTCTTTCCACTTCTGCATAAAAAACCTCACTGTTTAAATACTTTTCTAGTGAAGGATCTGTCTGTAATGTTACATAGTATGGCATTAAACTCATAAATATCCACGGTGACGCTGCCAGACTGAGTTACAGGTCAGATCTGCGGAGAGGCAACCCCACTCACTATAAAAATACATATATTTTAAAATATTTTAAGCAATAAAACAGCTGTTATAGTATAAATGCAAGACAGGTAAGTTTAATGCCACACTGTGTAACATTTTACGCAAAGCAAACACACGTTCACTGAGAAAAAGTGGGAAAGGCTTCGCAGGAAAAGCTCCACATTGCCCCTTTAAATGACTTCTTATGTGATCACTGTTGCATGCTACTTCTACTACAGTAATCACGTATTTCTGTGTACTGCAGAGTCTTAAAATAGTACAAAATATCTGGAGTTTATGTATTTTTCCTGACCTCTGCTCCTCCTGTCGGTTCCCGCTGTGCAGTTGTCTCATTTTTTAAAATTTAAACCGTTACCATGACGACTCTATTACTAACATATTTGTAATTCCTTAATACAGTACTGCAGTATCAAAAGTTTTAAGGTACTTTGACAAAATATCCAAGTGAAACTCATGATTTTGTAGTAACTGCGCAGTATTAAGACGATGGACTACATTACCCATAATTCTTTGCGCCGTGTCAGTGCAAAAACCAGTGTGAACATGCTGTCGTAGTCCTGTAGTAGTAGTGATACTTTGGAGCGAGTTAAGTAGTTAAAATTCAAAATATAACCTTTACTTTTAAATATATTTAAGATTCTGAGTAATTAAAACTATATATTTACAAAATTCCTTCCTTTGTTTAAAACTGAAATCAGAATTACACTTTACACTTGCGTAGACGAACCCTAACCCTGTCCCGTTTCACAAATAGTCCAAGGGTATTTGAAGTATTTTTTAGTAAATATGGAGGATTCAAACACGTTTAGCAAATTATTTATAACCACGACAAATTACAGGTTTCAGAAAACACAAACTCCAGCAAGAAAACACCTCGAAAATGTGAAAAAAAAAACAGTCTAAACCTGAACTTTGGCACGTAACTCTGCAGCTATAACCTACACCTTGTACTTTATAACAGTATATACGTATAAAAATGCAGTAATATATCCTGTATTTGTGTTTTTCTTTCACAAAACACACACAGCTCACGTTGAATCTCTCATCCCACAAACACGACTCCACCAGATTCCACGTTTTAATCTCCTTTTTTCCAGAAGTTGCACAGTGAAATCCTACGGTTATAATTGGTGGCATATGAAGTGTGTTAGGACCTGGGCGCTCTCAACAACTCCCAACTATTTTTTTTTTTTGCGATAACCAAATTGAACAAATCGGATTTCGACGTCGTCATTTCAAATCCTGCACAACCACAAACGAAATTGTTGCTGTGAGATATTGTAAATTGTTTTAATGCGCAGATAAAACTGAAAACTGGTCAAATTCTGTGTGTTTTTTCCCTCGTTTGGCTCAATGGAATTATTTTATTGATTTTTCTGGAGCATAAATTCCACTTATGCTTAAAAAAAACACATATATATGTTGCCAGATATTAAAATTCCAGTAGCTAATACGCAAAATATCATAATTATCACTGCACAAAGTATAAAATTGTACTCGCAAGTGGATTTCTACGTCTGTTTAATGTCAATTCTGATAAAAAGCTAAACAAAATGAAATTAAAAAAAGACACAGCTGCGATAAATTCGGTCAAATCTTTCCATTTTTATTCAAATTCGATAAAAAAAAGCGACAAAAAACAGAAATGAAAAACAGAAAACGGTGTACACAACTTCTTCAGTGTGTGCCCCCTCGCAAATAGAGCCGCTGTATTCATTTAGCACCGGGTCCCCCTATGGGTCAGGGGGGGACGGTAATCCGCTTTCACGCCCCCCACCCCTCCCTCCTCTTCCTCACCCACCTTCAAAAACCCCTCCACCACCTCCACCCCGGAGAATCGTTCAACTGGGAAGGCTTGGGTCTCCGCACACGCGAGGAGGAGACGCAGGGGCAGGCGTGAGGATGCATGCTGGGAGAGGCAGGTCCAGTCGGATAAACGGTGCAATGTTATGCACTTAATGACACACGGAAAAAAAATTGCAATAATAAAAATAAATATAGAAATAATTTAAAAAAATAATATAGAAATAATAATAATAATAATAATAATAATAATAATAATAATAATAATAATAATATATGGAAAAAGTTACACAAAAATCATAACATAAGAAATTGACAACAAACAATTTTTCCAGCCGAACATGAAAAAATTAAATAAATAAATAAGAAAAAAATATAATGAAAAAAATTATGAAAATAAATAAATAAATAAAATAAAAATACATGTTGCATAAAAACAGCAGTAACACCAATAATAATACTAATAATTAAAATTAAATTAGAAACAGAACGTGTTTGAATGTGCTGGCTGTGTTCTGTTTAACTGTTAATGAACTCGGTTTGGGGTGTTTAGATTTGTTTTGGATGTGTGTTGTTGTGGAGGGAGGTGTGTGTGGTGTGTGTGTCTGAGGGGGGGTGGGGGTGGGGGGTCACAGGATAAGGAAGAAGAAGAAGAAGAAGGAGAAGGAGAAGAAGTGTGTCAAGAGCGAGAGCGCGTGCGTGCGTCTGTGTGCGCGCGTGCGTGTGTGAGGGGCGGGTTGGGGAAGGGTGTGGGGTGGGGTGGTTGTGGGATGGGGGGGTGTAGGGGGGGCGCTGGTAGTTCAGTTGAGCCCCTTGATTGATGATTTAATTAGCCATACAGTGGAAGGACAGGGCACCAAATAATGCTTTATTTACATAACCAATCAGGGCTGCGCAAAGGTGGAGCTTCCTTTGCTCGTGTTCTCTCTCTCTCTCCCTCTCTCACTCTCTCCATCCTCGGGCGCGTGCGTGTGTGCGCGTGCTCCGGCGGGGACAGACGGGAGTAAGAGGTGTTTAATACATTTGGTTAAGTGTCGCGTAAAAATCACTCGCATGTTCCAATTACGCTCAGTCCGAAACAAGTGGATTTACTTCAAGATTTCAGATGTAGATTTCAAAGCAGACGACCAAACTCACTTCAAATTAATTGTAGTTATTTGTAATATTCTTTAAACATTTATTTTTGTTTTAATTTTTTGGAGTTAGAGCAAAAGGAGTTGTGCGTAATGGAACTTTTACGCACGTACATGTGCCAAGTTCAACAGCACCACAGCACGACCTGACTTCAAAATATGAAAATATAAAATCTGCTGCATATTTCCTAAATCTTAAATAAGTGCTGGTTATGTTTTTAATTGTTTTAATTAAAGAGAAAGAAAATGCAAATAATGAATCACCCTGCATAAAAATCCCTTCAAAAAGTTATTTGTGAGTTTATACAATTTATCCAAAGACACAGATCAGATTAAACGCTTTCACTCCACGCTGCAAAAAAGTATACATTAAATAAAACAATTACATGCATTCAGTAATTGTAAAAAATATAAATGAGAATGAACACGAAAAACAGACAGAAAACGGGTAAAATAATGCTTACATGTCAGCGCTGGAAGTGGACCCGCTCCAAGTTTGTCCCTTTACGCACACACTCGCACACACACGCGGGCAGAAAGAGCCCACTGGTGTCGCCTGTTCCGCGCCGAAGCCCGACATAGTTGAGTGAAAAAGAGAAGCGCCGGAGAAAGGGGGAGAAGGGGAGACGCGGAGGGGAGAGAGGGAGGAAGGGAGAAAAAAAAAAGAAGCCAGAAGATGCTCACGTTTGGCGCCCCTCAATTATCCCTTCCCGTGAAGATAGGTGGCGTGCGTTTCAGGGGGCTCCTCTGTGTTCCACGGCAAAGAAAAGGAGGTGGAAAGAAAAAAATGTCATTAGAAGAGGCGTAACACGTCAGTCCCTACCCAGGTTTGTTTCCTGGAGTGGGTGTAAGGCATCAGTTGTAAACCTGCCCTAGCAGAAACAGCGGTCCCTCCCTCCTCCCAACTATTTCTAAGGCTTTATTTCTAAGGCTTTATTATCACCGGTGGAACAGGATCCGCTCACCGACGCGCTCCCGTATCATCCCTGCTCCTCTCACAACAGGACCCTCTGACTTATTCCCCAAAAGCAGGTAGGTGCGCTGGTGTTTCGCCCTCTTTTCCTCTCCCTCCCGCGCCGTGCAGCGGAGTTACCTGCGCAGGTGGAAGTTAGGTGCGAGTCTTTTTCTTTTTTCTCTCCCTTTTACCTCGTGATGTCAGCGCGCCGGTGCCGCTGCCTCCTGGAGCACGCCGGGGGAAGAGTGCTGTTCCCAGGCGCTCTGCTCTGCTCCGCTCCGCTCTGCTCCGCTCTTGTCTGGAGCCACAGCGCGATGTCCGTCCCGTTATTCCTCTCGACCCCACGTCGCTTGTGTCTGTTTGTGTTTTGGCGACAACAAACAGAATAGTCAATAATGAGTATTTACGCGGATGTGGACGAGGCGAACTCCAAACGCACTGGACTCTTATCGCTTTTGTTGTTTATTACGCGCTTTTGGTGCGTCACGTTTGAACAATTATTCCCATCTGTTGTTGATCAGCGGAGTTTATTAAAAAGTTGCATTTTCCCAGGCGAGTGTTTACGGGAGTGTGAGACTTTGGAGCTCGGAGTGAAGTGAAGTCTTATCTCTTTTCTCTCCCGTCTCCCCTTTTCTGTTTAAAAGCGCTGCACTGCTTTTTGAAATTTCCACGAAAATCTGGCTCATTTGCTCTTAAGACAAAACGCACGAGATCAAATCAGACTGAATAACAAACATTTTGCATTTTATATTCTGATAAATAAACTAAATACGCTTGTGGAGAAACTTTTGGGATTAAATTAAGCTTTCCTCGTCCTTTCCAGTTTTAAAGTTCATCCCAAAATATTTTCTTTTTACCGTCTCCACCTCTAAAAACTTCCAAAACAAACAGAAATCTCTTTTGTGACCCGCTTGGAACTATTTCTACCACTTTTTTTGCTGTCGCGGATGCCCCATGCACGCTAACGCCGTGTGCCCTGTGCTCCCTCTCCCCTCCTCTTTTCCCCGTTAGATCTCAGGCTGAAATCAGGAGAGTCCATGCGAGCTCCCATCTGATCCCCACTCACCACCGCACTTCACTTATCAATGAAGCACGAGATGATGGCGGATGGCCCCAGGTGTAAGCGGCGAAAACAAGCCAACCCCAGACGAAAAAACGGTGAGTACGAACCGGCCGAAGACACTTAGATTTTTGGAGATCTGTGGATTTTTTACACTGGAGCGTTCGCTGAGTGACTGGCTGGTGCGCTGTGCCCTGTGTCCCTGTGCTCTAACTGTGCGTAAAAACACGGCAACTTGATGTGTGTGTGTCTCGTTTCCAAAAGCGAGTGTATCCAGACGTAAAAAGTTGTAAAGTTGGAGTTGTTTTTGGGAAGTTGTGTGTGCGTAACCGAGGCTGGGACATGTTCCGCGCTGCTGTCCGCCATACACGGGGACACTTTGGTCACTGTACAACCCCAGCGCTGCTTTCCTTCCCCCGTTTCTGCGTTTCTGTTCCCAAAAAAAAAGGCCTTTTCCCATTGACTTGCTTTATTCTAGTGCGAGTGCGTAAAAGAGTTGACATGCTTGATAAAAACTGCTCAAACACTGTCGTTCCTTTTCGTTCTCCGTTCGAATCCACTTTCCCACCAGAGGCAAATCTACGGTGACATTTTCTGGCCCTGTTATTCCTGATTATACCGTGTGTGTTGTTGGTATTGCGTGCGTAAAAGAGTCTGTGTGCGCTTTTACGCATAGACTCCACAACACGGTTTTTTTTTCTTTTTTTTAAATCTCTGCCCCCGTAGCTTATTTATCTAGATCAGATTTCATTTATTGATCGCCCCCCAATCGATAGCAGACAAGCATTTTGTTCCACACTAAATAGCACAGAGAGAGGGAGAGCATCTGGAGCTTTTCACTGCGAACTGTACATATGCGTAAAAGGGGAGACGCTTGTAAATAATAATAGGACAAGACACGGTCCAGAGTACGGGACGGGCCACCTGTTTTAATAGGCAAAATACAGGCTTGAATTCAATGAAACAAAATGATTCTTCAAAGCTGTGATATATTTTTTTTTCCCTTTTTCAAACCCTGACATCTTATTAAACCAAGCTTCAAACGTACACAGTAGAAAGTGTGTTGTGCCAAACAGTTAAGTAGTGATTTAGATGTTAAAAGATTTACTTGTCTATTTGTCAGGTATGGAAAAAAAAAAACAAAAAAAAATTAAAATGCATTGCTATAAATATGTAGTTTGTCTTTTCCTGGAGACAATATTTATTTATATGTCTGGGTTCACTTTTCCACAATGACAGTGGGAATCAGCTTTGCATGATTCTTAAACCCTCCCTGGGGAATCAAGGGCTTTCAATTCACAATATTATTTTTATGAATTCAGCCAAATCTACATTTAAATTGTAAAACGACAGAAGAAGAAAACGAAAAAAGCCTGAAAGCTGTTGCCTGGAAAACGTCTATATATGTGTCTTTTATTTTTTTTAAACTGTATTTGACTGTGTGGATGTGCTGGTTGTGTAGATGCCACCCCTGCTCCCCTGCTTGCTTACTTACTCCTCGCCCTGCCTGCCTGCCTGCCTTCCTCCTCCTCCCCCCCCGGGACCCTCTCGTCTCTCCTCAGCCCCGTGTCTCTCCCCCCTTTTGCTCTGAGAAGAAGACCCTCCGCTGGGGGGCTACTAGGGGAGCACCCGCAGCCACGAGCGAGAGTACCTAACAGCTAAACGCCTCAATCCACTCTCCCTCCTTTAACTGACAAACGGCATGAGCTCCCACATTTCGACAATTAGCAGTTATTTTGTGTCGAAAGTCCCAGAATGCGAGCGCCACGTTTACTTGGATGTACTAATTTGCTTACCACCTGTCAAGCGTTTTCGACTGAATTTCAAAACGCTGATTTAGAAACTATAATTTTCAGACTTCGTTTGAGCGAATCTGTGCTGCGTGTGTCAGTTAGCATTAACAACAGGACTAGCATTGGCTTGATTGATTCTCCTTGATGACTCTTAGCTTTGGAGGTGTTCTTTAGGCTAAATATTTAAGCGCTGAAATCACGATTCGATTTGCGATTTGTGTTTTAATAATCGGATTCGGTTCGAAGCTCACGTTTCGAGACAATTGGCCAAAAAACCGAGACATGAACTGACAAACTCGACTCAAGAAGGTTAGCAATTTTCACGCAGAATAACACACGTGATTTTGTTGTTCGTTGAGGGAATTATTGTTAAAAAAAAAACCCGACAGCTTTTGCATTTTCGATTGTGGTTAATCTTACACTCCTGGTACGTTCGCTCCTTTCTCCTCTCACCCCCAAATCACACACTTTTTTTTTTGTGTTGTGAAAAAAAAAAAAACATGAAACGGCGTCCTCTCGCTGCGTCGGCCGGTTGGAAGACTTTGGCCCGCTCCAGGTGTTTCTTGTCACCTCCAGCTGGGATCCCACTCGCACACACCTGTCCTTATTTTCTCAGCCGCTGCTCCGACATCAAAAAGCCCCTCTGCGCTCGGCGAATGTGGCAGCGCGAGATAAAACACACTAATACAGATGTTATTTTCATTTGATGTTCCAAGTAGCGTCTCGCGTTTTCCTGATTGTGAGCTTGGCCGCGGTGACATTTGGGTGTGGGATATACCCGCTGTTGATTACATAATCTGCAGCAGCGTTACAAGCAGAAAAGAACAGGCCAATCTGAGGGAGAATCACTGCTGGTGCTGTTGAGTTAACTGTTTGACAAATGTTTGGAATTGTTAAGATTAAGAAAAGGCAAGGCAAGCGCTCCTTCGCTCTGCTTGCAAACTTCAAATTCGCTGTAAACTTTGCGTTGCACTGCCGAAAGAGATTTTGTGAAAGTAAAAGAGGAGCAAAAATAAGGAAGAGAGAGAGGAGGAGAAGGAGGAGGAGGAGGGGGTTTCGCAAGACGCTCACGGAGAATTGATTGTCAGCGGTAATGCGTTTCATTTACATGTTTATACCGTCAATAGAAGCAGGGGCTGTCCGCGCCGCTATTCACCGCTGCCATTCCCATACGGCCCGAGACACCTTTCTTTTTGCGGCACACGTAACAAAGAAGGCGTCCGGGATTGTTGTTTATGAAAAAATAATGTGCGAGATGACATAGGCTGCAGGGGGCACGCTGCTCCAGATACCACCAGATAAGCAGCAGATAACCGGGATGTGATTTTTGTATTATTTTCAATGCGAACAATGAAATTCCAATTACATAGAATGGCTGGCAGGTTTTCCTCAACGCGAGCTAATAAGGAAGCAGATTTTTCTTGTCACAACGGCGCGTTGCAGAGCACAGGCAGGCCGCGTTCTCTTGAGCCGATGCCTCTCGTCTCTGCTTCTGCTGTGTCCCCCCTCTCTCCCAGCTCCCGTCCTCCCTGTGCTAAATATATCCATCTGCTCCAAGTGTGTGAGTCAAGTGTACATACAGTGAATGAATGGACTTCCGCTACAATATCATTAGGATTTCATGTGGGAAAAGCATGTGTTGCCCGTGGGTCATTGGGGCTTTTTGATGGGATCAGAGCCGATGCGTTTATGACAGTGAATATATGTGCGGCGGATGGTAGTAGCGGTCTACGACAAATCCTCTAATGTGGGCTTTCCGTGAGATGAACTCGGTAATCTAGATCTGCTCCTGCACTACTTGATATTGCTGTACTTTGATAGCTCGTATAAAAGTGCCCCTCGAGATAAAATAACCCCAAATTGTAATGATGCTCCCAAATCTGGACACAATTCCTGTTTTCCGTCGAAACATTTTGACATTTTCCATGATTTCGCTCCTTGGACTTCCTTTGCTGGACCGCCCGGACTGTGTGAAGATGTGTTTTTTTGCGCCTGGCGGCCAAAGAACACACACTAGCAAAGAAGGCACGGCGAGCCCAGACCCCTTGACACTGCTCCTCAGAATGCCTTAGGTACGATTTCACTTTCGCTCACATCAATGCTGACCTGAATGCCTTTCATATCTGATCCGCCGTGTCTCTCCCGGTAAACATCCCCCGGGGGTAGAACAAAGAAAGAGCCTCCTCTCCTCTTCTCCTGCTCCTTCGTCTCCCTCTTAATCACAATTCAGCCCCCTTTCGCCGCTAGCACCCGGGGTCTTACGCATTTGCATTCAGCGTCAGGAAAAAAAAAAAAAAAAAAAAGGGCCTGAGATGAAAAGGGGGGGTGGTAGTCGTGGTGGGAAGGGTTGGGGGTGAGCGGGGAGCAGATACGGGTGGGTGGGTGGCGGGCTGGCAGGCTGGCTCGCTTTGCCGGGTTGTGGCGGTGGCGGTGGGGTGAAATAACTAGGGTGTTTGCGGTTGTTTGTTGCTCGTCCCCTGGTTACAACCCCTTTTATAGCCTCCGTACTCTAGCAGGGACCTGGCCTCTCCTGACAGACAGATAGTGTTTCGACAGGGGGTGGCCGCGCTATTCGTGGACGGCTCAAGCAACAACAAAAAAAAAACTAAATAAAAGGAAGTTCCGAGATAACACTTTGCGAGCAGGTGTGGGAATTCGCCAACTTTTTTTTTTTTGTCCACTTTTATATATTAGCTCCTCATGCGTGAGTGATTGCGAGATATCTTCATTGTGCGAGCTCGGATGTATGCAAATCTTAAGCAAAGATGGGGCGCGGGGAGAGGAGGGGAGGGCAGCAGGGGTACCTCTGCTTCTTAAATGGCATCATGTGATATAGATTCCTTTCTTCCATTCTCTCCCTCTTTCCTTTCTTTCTTTCTACCCCTGAACTTTTTTTTTCTTTTCGGTTAAGAAGACGGATTATCGGTACACCTTCCCTCCCTCCTCCCTGGCCAAGCTGCGCAGGATTTAGCCAGATTTACTTCAGCAAACACCTTTGGACACTGAGGGAAAGTAGGAGTCTGTTTGCAAAAGGGGCCTTTTGTTGGGAGAGGTTGGGATAAAGCCCTACCAAGCAGCCGCGATATTAACCCGTGCTTCGGAGGGACGGAGGGGGGTAGGAAGAGGGAGTTGAGCATCCATAATTGTCAATGCGGATAACTTTGAATTCCTGTGATATTTTAACTGGACATATGGGGTTTTTTTCGGGGAGGGAGGACGAACCAGACAAGTTGTAGGGTTGGTGAAAAAAAAGAAGAAAAAAACACATTGGGAACTGGTGCCAAGTGGAGTGTAGGGAGAGTGGAGCATGAGAGAGGCAGCAGCCAGTAGTTCTACACCGGTGACTTCCTTAAGCGGACGCCAAGAAAAGATGTCGCACCCAAAACAATTCGATGACACACGGAGACGGGGCATCCAGGTTTTGTCTTGAGTAAAGATGCTGCGAATTAGACTCGCGAATAAGCTGCGGTGATTCACGATTTCGGAGCACGGGAATCGAAGTGCTGCGAATACGGTTAAGTTTGCGATGGTTCGGCTCAGAGTGGACGTTGTACGCGAGTCCACGGGTGTTAAAATTCGAAAGATGAACTGATAAACTAAGACAAGGATCCGATGCGTTTCAGAATGTGTTTGTAGACGTCGAAACCGCAGGTACAACAAGATTCTTCGATTAAAAAATGGATCGCAGCCCTTGCAGAAACTCAAATTGATTCAAATCGAGAGCGTAGAAGGTGATGGAGGTCCGCAGGTGACTTTCAGGTCTCGAAACCTCGTCTGAGCACGTTCTAAAGTCTTATTCCGGAATATTTTTCATGCCTCTCGTCTCTCTCTCCTTTCAATTTGTCTTCTCCTGCTCATCCTATTGTTTTTTTCCCGGTGTTTTTTTCTCGTCATTCTTTGTGATTCCGACAAAAAAAAAAAAAAGGCAAACACACAAATTGAAACTTCACTGGTCCGGTAAATAATTGCATGCATTTGGGCTTTTCATTTGCGGGCGTACACTCTTTACCCTAAGCCGCCATGTTTTATGCAAAGAGTATGAGGGAAAATGCGTTTTTGAAAATATCATGCCTCATTTGAGTGTTTGTGGAGTGAGAATGCGCCGTCTTTATTCGGCCCATCCGCTCGTCTGGCCCTGCTGTTTGCACTTATTCAGTTGTTGCTTGTGATTTTCGACATTTTCCACGCGTTGACTTTTTTCCCATTCTCGCCGAGTCTGGGCGCGACAGACGACAGGTTGCTGAGCAGGTGTAAACTAACATTTCCATTTCATAATTAAATGGCAGGGGGCAAAAACAAGTTCTGAAGAAAAGAAAGTATTTGTCTAACAGTGTAGTGTTTGTGCTGGTGAACGCTCGAGGCTGATTTTAGCAAATTTTAATTCCTAAATGTCTCTTGGAGTTGTAGTTTGAGGCCTGTTACGACTTGGGCGAGTTAGATTTGAAGTTTATCGGGCGCAGTTTTGTCGGAACATTAAACGGTTCTTATTTATCTGCAGTGTTTTTGTTGCAATGTTGTTTTACTTTTCGATTTTTTACTGACAATTTTGAAATCTGAACTACACCTGAAGCATGAAAACAGACTTAACTCATGATGAACAAATGGTTTATTAAGCATGATTAAGGCTTAGTAACTACTTAATACGAGTGATGGAACGTAACAAAGTAAAAATAGTAAAGTACTGTTCTTAAGCACCAATTTTTACGTATTTGTTCTTTACTTAGAGTGCATTTTTACAGTGGATACTTTTTACTTTTACTTCACTACATTTGAGAGCAGTATCTGTACTTTCTACTCCACTACATTTGCCAAAAGAAACTGAAAAGTAAAAGTACTTTTTTATCATTTGAGACCTGCGGAAAAGGCTGAGGGTTTATTTTTAACGCGTTCATAATTTGAGCAAAAATAAAACGGCAAATAAACAAATAAAAACAGGTAGAATGAAAAGATCGATTCAGTTGAACAAAATTCAACACAAATGTTTATACAGACGCTTTATTAGACCTCAAAATCTGCGCTAAATACTTGTACTTTTTACTCTTAAAGCACATTTTTAAAGGAGTACTTAAGCAGATTTTTTTCATGTGATACTTTTACTTTTACTTGAGCATTTTTTGTCTGTACTTTTATTTAAGTAACAAGATTGAATACTTGTTCCATCACTGATTAATACTCTAAAGTCCAACCCTAACCTCTTAATTAAGTCGTTACTAAGCCTTAATCACTCTTAATAAACTATTTGTTCATTATGATTTAAGTCTTTATTAAGCTTAATTAAACTATAGTTATTACAGCGTGTAACCTCAAATCTCTCGTTGTCGTCTGAGGCCTGTTTCGCTCGTGCAGATTCAAGTTGGGGGTTTATCAAACACACTTTGTAGATTTGCTGGTACATTTCTTAAACAATCACTATTAATCCTTGGTCTTTTGTGTAACACGGTTGTATTACACTTCTCGCCGACATCAAAGTCACTAATATTTATCTTAGCACGGTCTGCAATGTCAAGTCAGATGTACTCATAAAGCGCTTTTGACAAACAGCATGGTTTTTTAATAGAGCTCCGTAGAAGCAAATACAGATTAAATCAAATGAACAAACATTGCACAGCTGGCAAAGGCTTTGTGTGAACCAGTGTGTGTGACTTGTCAGGGCTGTCAGCTCCAAAACCAGGGCACCGCTTTGTGACGATTCGTGGAAAAAAAAAAAGAAAGGAAAAAATGAGAAAAAGTCATCATCTGGATCGCTTATTAAAATGTTTTCTGGTGTTTTTCTTTTTTGGGGGATCTTTTTCCGATTTAGATGACACCTTTGTGCAAATAAGTGTTGAAAGCAAGCCCTGGGTTTTAAATTGCAGTTGACAGATTGATATATTTTTCTAATTGTGAGTTGGTTTGGTGGGATTGTACCTGTTTTTTGCAGTTTCAGTTTCAGTTAAGCGGCAGTTTGTGGAGAAAAGTCGAAAACGATAAGTTGGAAAAGACAGGAAGTAGCAGGAATAGCTCTACTTATGTCATCAACGGTCAGAAACTCATATTCAAAATGCAAAAATACACAAAGAAGACATTTTTCTGATAGTTTAAGCATTGATTTAACAAAATAAACACGTTGTGATTCATTTTTATTTGTGAAATTGTAGCTATTGTGCAATTTAGACAAGTTTTGACCCTTGTTAACACTATGGTTGCTAGGTAACGTACCAACCAGGAAGTAAAATTCGCCTATAACCTTGAACAAAATGCAAAAACTAGAGATTCTTTGCGTTAAAATCTTAAATACAATGATGCTAACTATGTTTTAAAGAAATAAATAGTCAAAAGTGTCATATGAACTATAATATTTGTATTTTTTTGGACATTCAGAGTCGCAGAAAAAAACGCGCAGCTTGATGTATGTGCGGTTGCCCGGGTGGTACAGTTCTTCCGGCAAGGTCATGGCCGCGGCAACAATCAATAACAGATCTCCAGATTAAACCGCGGCGGCATCTGGAAATCTGGGTCTCCGCAGTGACGCTAGCGCTACCTTTAAGACGACATAATACAACATGCTATTTGATCAGCCAACACTTTCTTCAATTCCTCCATTATTCACGGGCCTCTCGGGCACCTCAGCTCTCCCTGTACCCCTTTTTATTTTTTTAACGAAGCTTTTGCGCTCTCCCTCTCTCTCCACAAGTAAATTCAGATGTGTTATCTCAGTTTAATTGCAGCCGATTGCCAAGTGAGATTAGGACGAAATTAGGTCATTTTGCGGTTGCGCGAAAAGTACCTCCACTTCTCCCCCGGAAAGCTTTCATCTCCGCGTTGATCAAGCACCTTCTTAACGGGAGCGTGCAGGGTCGAAAAGGGGTAAAAACGGGCAAAAGTGACACGGGTTGGGGGGGTGGGGTGGGGTAAGAGGGGGGGAGTCCGTGTTATTCAAACGTACATTTAACCTTTGGCAACAGTGAGTCAAGGAGAGCTAAAAAGAACGCGAGCATCTTCCTCCCTTTTAAATGTCATCGCGCGGACGGACAAGTGGGAGAGGTGAAGTCGTGCGGTAATGGCTTTTGACGGCGCGGCCCCCCCCCCCTCTTTCTCTCTCCACACACACACACACACACACACACTCACACTCGTGGCCTCTTACGCCCCCCCCTCCTTGTACGCCTCACGTCGCGTCGCTGTCAAACGGGAATGTCAAACAAACACCTCCTCAGGTAGGGGGGGTCAAATCACACCGACAGCCCTGGACGCTGCCTTTCTGACAGGGCAGAGCGGCGGAGATGGAGCGGTTCGGTGGAGTCGTAGGGAGTTCAGGGAGCAGGCTGGTTCAAGGGGGGTAGTGAGGAACAGGCAATTGGTACCACAACCTAACACGTTTTGGAAGGACTGCTACATTAGATTTACAGATTTGCTTCTTTTGCTTCTCGTTTTAAGCAGTTTTGACAAGTTTAGAGGCCCATCCTAGATCTTTACCAAATTTTCTGGAAGGTAGCGAGATCAGGGATGGAGGATCTATGTTCAGACGGGCAATTGGTACCACAATCTAACATGTTTTTTGAAGGACTACTACACTACAGTTACATTAGATTTACAGATTTGCTTCTTTTGCTTCTCGTTTTAATCAGTTTTGACAAGTTTTGAGGTCCATCGTAGATCTTTACTAAATTTTCTGGAGGGTAGGGGGATCGGGGGATGGAGGATCTATGTTCATACGTGCAAATTGTACCACAGTTTAATATGACTTGGATGTTTTATCCTGTAAACTACAAAAACTTGAGTAAAAAATACTTGTTTCATATGGTTATTGCTTGTTTTGGTGGCACTGGGATCTATTTTATGCATAACAACAGACCTAAAATGTAACGTCTGCCAGAATTTCCCAATATATTACAATGGGTTAATGGAAGAATTGTCAAAATTTGAAATCAGCCTCATATTTTTGGTGACAAAGTCTATCATCTTACAATATTCATCCAATCTCTCGCACGTAAAACCGCCTGTGCCATCTCAACTAAACACCACAGACTCGTTGTGTTGTTGTATTGGTATACCCGTCTATTTCCTGACTTACAAACCCATTGGAGAGTGGAGCAGAGAGGGTCAGCCAGGCGCTCCCTCTGCCCCAGCCCCGTGACTGAAAACCAGACGAAAGGTCGACCACTTCTGACCTCAAAAACCTGGGGCTGTTACTTACTCACTCACTGTATTCTCCTGAACTGCAGCTATGATGAACAGTTCTGCAAAACGTGTATGATTACTTCACGATTCCAAAAACTATATATATATATGGAAGTAAAACTAATTCATCTAGACTTTATTAATTCTGTGGAAGTCTCCCTACCTTTTAAGAACTAACAGAAATACCCGTTAAGTCCTATATACTCCCACATTGCTTTTTGGTTTCTGTTTTTCTTGCACTTTTAGATGACTCAAAATAAAACCACGTTTAGCTTGTTGCGTATGCCCTGCTACCTTGATTCCAATGAATTTCGCTGGTATTTTAAGTTTGCAAGGGAGACAGGCGTTAAAACAAACAAATTTCACTGCCTAAACTGTTCTATTAAACTACTTAGCTCCACTTTCAAGGCAGTGCGTCGGATTTTTACTGTCTAGAAAACGCGTAAAACAACTAAACGGTTTGCAGTGGTCCAAACTCTACTTACCTTATGCATTCAGCGCATCCTAACTATCCACGGCAATGAGTTTATTGAGTATTTAGTAACTTTCAGAGACAAGAGCGTCACGTTAAAGCTAGCAACAACTCCGTGTATACCCGCGCACTTAGCGCGGGTATACACGGAGTTGTACTTCTTTATAATTAGATGCAAACAGGACACGTTGGACTCATTTTGACCTCGAGTGCTGCTAATACAATATATCTGCACTGGGGTTAAGACACGTTTTGCTCCTCAAATACATGGGAAAAAATTGGGTATAGATCTTTTAAGATTCCCTTTACTTCCCATAGTCTTATAGTGTTCATGTACGAGCCAGCAGCCCTCCCCTGTACCCAGTCAGTCCTGTCTAATTACTTCTCCCCCACCCAAGGGAAGCTGCTACCTTATCGCTTGGCCGTCTTGCTCTGGCATTCCACAGATAAATTCTCCGGCACTTTGTTATTCTTACTACTTAGGGGTATTGGAATTAGCATGGCCATCAAAGCGGACCTTGTAGTGTCTCTCTTTTTCTCACACCCCCCCTTCGCGACCTTATCAGTGGTCATACATTACAGCCGTATATGGGACGGGCCCGCGGCGGAGGTGAGGATCAAAGTGGAAATGATAGAGCCATGCTAATGCAGAGCTAGCTCACACACACACGCGCACAGGTACGGCTAAAGGACTCTAAAGGATTTCACACGTTGGCGCCAGGTAGCCAGAGATAGCAAACGCAGCCTTTGATATTTCCCGTTCATGTGTAATGGCGGATTAATGAGCGTCGCGTGTTGCCAAAAAGCTGTCATTTACGATGGAGTGAGCAAGCTTCACAACCTTTTAGCCCCTCGGTACCTGTTAAAACCTCCACTTTGCGATTTCAAATACAGCCGTTCCCCTGAAGATAATCAGCGCTCCATTCATGCCTGCACAGCCCACGTTTGCAGATGTGCGCTTTGATGGAGGGCTCACTTCCTTCCTCGTTTCCTTCCTTCCTTAGCGCTGTTCGCCGTATGTTTCCCAACACGGTTTGTACCTCAACAGCGAGCAGACGCCGACTTATAAACTGGCAATCACACTATCCCTAATGTTATTACTTTTCATAATTAGTTACAGCAACACTCATTCCACGACTGCCGGAAAGGAGTATTCCTTAGTAATTAAGGTAATGAAATATTCATTTATGCTACCTTTTCAGCACACGCTCAAATGAGGCCGCCATGCTTAATGTCCGCCTCAACTCTGATTTTATTATGATGGCAGACTGGCACATGTGCAATTAGTACTCCCAGAGACACTACAAGAGAGCGAGATCGACGGTGTATAGAGAGAGAGAGGGGTGATCGCCATGACGACCCAAAATGCCCTCCTCTTGGTGCTAAGTACGCGATGATATGTCTGAGCATGTGTCCGTCGCTGTCCGGTCGCACGAGTTTGATTGACAGTTATAAGAGTTTCGATGCCGTCGTTCCAGGTGATAAAGAGACGAATCTGAAAGTTGACGGTTTGATCGCTGCCGTTGGCGTTGTAGATAGTTGATGTTTCCTTGAGCAAGACACTTCATGAAGGTCTAAATGCATGTAAAAGTGAACCGGGGGTTGATTTGTTTAAATGTACATGTAGATTTTTATTTATCTCGAAGTTTACCATATGATTAACCAAACGTCGCCAGTTCTTAGCAATTTATTCAATCTGAACATGAACAATTAACACCGTCGGCTCGTTTTATAAGCTTCCGTAGTATCATTCCTTCCCTCATCTTTCTTCCCTAACCTGCCCCCTGCTGTTCTCTCCTCCCCCACCCCGGGCTTACCTATCCCCAACGGTGCGAAATCATCTTGACATACAGTAACTCTTCATCGTTTTCTAGTCTCCTCACCCTAGGGTAAAGTGCGTCAAATCGGGCTTCAAGTGGACGTTAACCAACCAGGGCCTAACCTGACAGGCAGAGAGTTCAAGAATCAAACAAACAGATCAGCAAAAAGCCAAGGTCGAAGAATGAAAGGGGAAAAGGGACGTTTTAAAATCAACTTATTTAGAAGTGAAACAGAAAGATTCTTCAATTCTTCGAAACATGCACCCATAAAAATAAAAAAGTCAACATTTGAAACTGAAATTAGAACATTCGATTTCACATGTCACGTTGAAACTGCTGGATTTCACTACTACTTTTGTTTCACATTCAACTTTACGTCTTACAGTATCCCGCTCGTCTCCATGGAAATGCTTTTGTTGCGCCTGAAATGTTCCATATTATGACATTAAACTTATCTATATTCATCCGGACAAGCAAGCGGTACCTCTAGGCCGAGTTACAGGTCAGATCTGTGCAGAAAAAAACCCATTTGCAATAAGAAAACATGATTCCAGGGCTTTAAAACATCTGAAAGTGAATAAAAGTGATGCATATATAGATACGTTTAAAGACATATTACGGGACATTCCAGGTAAAGTGACAACATCTCCACATCTTCATTGAGACAAGCAGAAAACAGACTCAGTAGCACATTTTCATTTCAAAACCCCATGATTTTAAAGTTATTTTTGAAACGTTTTATACTTTCATTCTTCATTTTGTTGCTTAGTAGTCGGAGCTTTTCGGAATGAGGAAGTTACAAGTTACGAGGAAGTGTGGATGTGGCTTATATTTGGAAAAGCGCTGACACTTGCAAACTGTCACATATGTTCAACAGCCCTATGTCTCCTCAGGACTGAAAATATGGTTAGCGATTTGAATCTTCATATCTATTACATAATGATCACGAAGTTTATACGAGGGTTTGATAGTTTTGTGTCTTGTAGCGAAATTCCGAACAGATTTACTTTGAAATTGAGCGAGAAGAAATGGAATTATTCTATGTTTTTTGAGGTCAATATGGATCATTTGTACTTTTCTTTGTACGACTAGGAAGTTTTACATTTTTTCCTGCTTTATAGTGAAATTAGAGTGTTTGACAGTTGAATTATGAACTTCTACGACTCATTATATAGTCTACAGCAACAACTAGCATGCTAACCGTGCACTTGATGCTTCTGGGACGATATAAGGCTTTATAATTAGGTGCAGAAAGTACACAACCAACTGCAAAAACAAGCTACTGGGGCTTTAGTGCCATGTTGTGCAAAATTCCCAAGAACGATGTACATGGAGACAAGCAGGTTGTGAACCGCCTTTCCAGAAAAGTTACACAGTGAAGCTTTAAATCCTAACTGGTTTCAATTCTAGGACGTGAGGCAATAGCAGTCATGTTGTATTATATTTTGCGTTTCACCTTTTTAGGTGCTGTTCTTTTTGAAAACCGCAGAGAGAAGGAGATAAGGATGTTGTAATGAAACTTTTAGTGAACCTTGCGCGTTCTAGTTCTGTCACCCTCCTCCACCTCCTCCTCCTCCACCTCCTCCTCTTCCTCCTCAGCTCCTCTGCAGCCTCGGCCTCGCGCTCTGATTAGGAGGTGCCTGTGTTTTTATTCATTCTCCTGCTCAAATATTTCTACGCACCCTTTGAAGACCCGGTGAGGATTTCAGCCGTACAGGAGAAGTGGGAACGATAAGGTCGGAGAGAAAATATTGGAATTGTTGTGAGGGAATTTGAATAGTGAGTTTGTCGTTTCGCTTTGGAAACAAGTAATATATATAGAGAAAAAATAAGGTGTAAGCTAAGTGATTTTTTTTTTTTGTGTGTGTGTGGTTTAAATTGTGCACAAAATATATTTAATTTTAACAGTTCAATTAGTGATCAAGGATAGCAACAGTGAACCCATTTTTATTCCAGATGCCCTACCTCTCATAATATTACTAACAGGAGAAGGTGATGAGATGAAGTTTCTGGAGACACAACGATATGCTGAGGATTTGAACCTGTTACCTTCTGGTTCATGGGCAAACTAAGCCACTACACCAAACAAACCCTCTCAATTATAGATATCAGGATACATTTTGTTTTTTTTTTTTTTTTTGTAGAACCTGACGTCAACCAGAACTATATTATACATTTGACCTTTTCCAACTTGCTGAAAGAGGATTTGAACCTGTTATCTTCTGGTTCATGGGCAAATTAACCCACTACACCACTCCACCCTTCTCAGTTATTAATATCAGGATACTTTTTTTGTAGAACCTGAAGTGAACCAGAACTATATTACCTTTTTATTACCTTTTCCAACATGCTAACTGAAGATTTTAACTCGCTACCTTCTGGTTCACGGGCAAACGCTTAACCCACTACACCACTCCACCCTATAAAAATCAGCATAAATAAAAATCATATCAAAACTACAACAATACAACCCTCCATTCTCTCCTTTCATGTTTTTTCCACCTTTCCTTTCCTTCCATCCCTCCTCTCCTCACCTAATCATTTTGTTTGTCTCTTAACCCACAACCGAACCCCCACCCAAACCCCCACCCACTCGTGCATTGTGTGGGTGCTGATGACCGCTTCCACAGGGCGCAGTGAGGTAAAAGCAGTGTGACGGTGGAGTTTGGTTAAGCCCATAACAAAGGCGGAGATGCTGGGTCGCCCCATTGTCCCGCACGGATCTGCCTTAGACACAGCTCTCAGGACTCAATGCCACTGTTTACTTAGACCCAAAAGGAGGCGAGCGTCGTCGGGAAAACCTCAAAACGACTGGAGACTTTATAATATTTACTTCTTAATTAGCGTTAATTAAGCGTGAACTAATAGTTTATTAAAAATGATTAAGATTGATTCAGGTTTTGTATGTTTTGCAAGGGATTTGGAAGATAGTGTTTGGGTATTATACTGTATATCAGGGGTCTCAAACCTGTGGCCCGGTGGCAAATTGCGGCCCGCGAGATGATATTTTGTGGCCCGCAGGACAATAAGAAAGTCGCGCTGTGTACTCCCGTCACAAAAGATTGAACAAATAACGATGTATATCCATAAAATCCGCAAAAATTGCCATATTTCCTCATGCATGTTGAAAATAGCGATGACTTTTGAGATTTTAACAATGTTTTTTTTGTGGAATACCTGAAGCAGACCAGAATTCACCCAGACTCTGCCTCCTGCGTCCCCCAGCCAATTTGAGTTTGAGACCCCTGATGTATCTTGAGTGAGTTTGAATTGAATTTTTAACTGAATTTTGAATCCGGACGTTAACGAAACTGATTTTGACGCTTACGTTCTTAAATTCTATGGTTTTTACTACAGTGTTGGCTGGAAAAACGTCCAAAACGTCCCCTTAGAATTACATTTTTGTGGAAATCGTCTCATCCGTGTTCTTGTTTCTGAGTAGCTTCTGTACTTTGATCAAGATTTTGTAGTTTTTGGGGTTTTGTTGTCGGAGCAAAACCCATTTCCAGATTCCGTTGTGGTCTGTGAGCGGTTAGGACTTCAAAAACACCCCGGAACGACTCAAAACGCAGATAGAACCTTATAATTTTACAGGAATGTATAAGATAATAGCGACTAATAGAAAAGGACAGGTTCAACTTTCATTTTTTTCTGTCTTATGTTCAAAGTTTTCATGATTTTTACAAAAGTAGAACGTTATCCAAATCGAACTTCCCAAACAATATTAGTTTGAACTTCCATAATCTGTTGAATGATACTTTTCCAGGTCTTAAAAGCCTTCGTTGTTCAGCTTTTCACCTTAAAATTTCAAAATGACTAACTACTTTTTTTTTGTGGGACCAATTTCACAGAAAAATATATTTAATTATGATCAAAAATAGCTACAGTGAACCTATTTTTATTCCGGATGCCCTACCTTTCATAATATTAAGGCAATGGCGGCTGAAGTTCCTGGAGATACATGGATATGTTGAGGATTTGAACCTGTTACCTTCTGGTTCATGGGCAAACTAAGCCACTAAGCCACCACCCCAAGCTTTTCAATTGTAAATAGTCGAAAGTTGTCAAAATCAAACTTCCAAAACAATATTACTCTGAACTTTCCAGGTGTTAAAAGCATTCGTTTTTCGCCTTAAAATTCCGAAATGACGATAATTCCACAGGACAAGATTTTATTACATGTCATAACGTTTCTGCTTTTCCCAAACTCCGAATGCCCGATCTTTTCAAATTCCCATCTCACAAACTATTCCAAACAACATTGTCCTCTCCCCGGCACTTCCTATCTGAAATATTGTTTTATCATTATTATCCTGAATGTCCTCCCCCGGCGTGGTTGTCCTCAGGGGGCTTCCGGAGAACTTCCTCCCCACTCCGAGGCCCTGGCGCTGGGTTAGAGAGGAGCCGGCGTTCCCTGGCTCACTGCTTCTGGTCCGTTACAGCTCTTGCATGGTATCTGCGCAAACTGAATGCACTGCTCACTGGGATTAGACAAGAGAGAGTGGGGTGGGGGGTCGCGGCGGGGCGAGGGGCAACACTGAGGCATTCTGGGAGTTTTTCTTTCACTGTAGTACTGTATGCGGATAGAAAGACGCTGCTGGATGTAGGATGTACGAGATATCAATAGCTATTTTTTTGTCACGAGTTGATTTGAAACGGAAATAGTCGCGGGGAAAGATTTGACTATGACGGTGAATCTTATGTAATTTTGATTTTTGTTTCATATTTTTTGTCAAATTGTCTTCACGCTTTGGTTTGACCGAAGTTTAGTCCTGACGTAGTCCTGGTTTTTGGTCTCGTTTTGGTCCAGGTGATGTTTCCGGGTTCAGTCTATTTTAGTCCCAATTTTGAGGTAGTATGAAAACAATCTAAAAAAGTTACGCAATGAGGCTTTAACTTGGGTTCCAAAGCAGACCCATTTGATTTTTAGTGGACAAAATGTCTTCGGAAGCAACACCGAGGGCCACTTTGACTCAACTCGTCGTCTTTGGTCTCATTTTTCCGGGGGTTCAGTCCATTTTGGTCCCAATTTTGATGTGGGATGAACACAACGTAAAAAAGTTACGCAGTCAGGCTTTAACTTGGTTTCCGAGGCAGACCCATTCGATTTTTAGTGAATAAAATGTCTTCGGAAGCAACACCGAAGGACACTTTGACCTCAATCGCCGTCTTTGGTCTCATTTTCGTCCAGGTTAAGTTTACGGGTTCAGTCCGTTTTAGTCTCAATTTTGAGGTAGTGTGAACATAACCTAAAAAAAGTTACGCAATGAGGTTTTAATTTGGTTTCCGAAGCAGACCCATTCAATTTTTAGTGGACAAAATGTCTTCAGAAGCAACACCAAGGGATACTTTGACTCAACCCGTCGTCTTTGGTCTCGTTTTTGTCCAGGTTAAGTTTCCGGGTTGAGTCCGTTTTAGTCCCAATTTGGATGCGGTATGAACACAGCCTAAAAAAAGTTACGCAGTCAGGCTTTAACTTGGGTTCTGAAGCAGACCCATTCGATTTTTAGTGAACAAAATGTCTTCGGAAACAAAATCAACAATTTGAAGTCTACAAGAACTGGTGCCCCAATGTCATGAAGGATGCGTTGGAAAAAAAATACACCGAGAGAACCTTTGACCCCACTCGTCGTCTTAAGCACTTTACCTTCGTTTTATCGCTAACACGTTCAGCCCGTTTCAAGCTAATAGATCCATTGTCTTCCTCAGCTTCTTTCCGTCGTAAGGGTATCTCCTTTAATAAGAGTTAAGTAGAAGTTTGTACTCGCGGCGTAGCACTCCTGTGAACAAAACAAACAGGCCGCGTGCGTTAAAAGCTAGCCGCATTTACTGCCGACGCCGCGCACACATTAGCGTAAAAGCGAACAAGACGCCATAAACGCGATGGAGGCGCAGTCATCGAACCCAATGATATTTTCACGAGCGCGTAAAGATTATGAGTCCATTCCGGTAGCACCCATCTGCGCTTTCATGCTAGCCTATATACACACGCCGCGCAATTATACACCGCCGGCTAACACGGATGACTTTCACTGGGTCAAATAGTTTGCTAAGGTCGAAGAAGATAAGACGTCGCAGTAATCCCCAACGCGGGAAAAGACTTACAAACAAAGCGCTAGCTCCGAATCCCGCGGCAACGAAGAGGTTAACGCTATGAAACAATTTGTCAACACACAAACTCCATCCAGACCCGCGCCGGCTTTGCTCTATTTTTGCAAAAACAATTACAAAATTACACTAGATAAAAATTGAACGGCGCGAGTATTTATGCAATCAACATAACGAAGAAACAAAACAATTTAATGTGGAAAAATCATCATTCATCTGCATTATAATTGCTTGCCTTTCACATCTACGGGGATGGTTAATTAAAATTGTGATTAAATGCGCCTGCACTGCCTAAGATGTCTTCCCCCTAAACAGGTGCTACAGAATTTAAAAGTAAAGAGAAAAAGCTAATTAGCATTGGAAATTGAGAAATTGCCTGCAAGAATCGGTGTTAATTTCACTCACTGATGAGGTAATTTATAAAAGGGGAGCGAGCGCTGAGGAGGCTGTGCTACACTAGAGATTGCACCGCCGAGCCCCACCATCGCAACCAACCCCCCCTTTGCAGCCGCTTACCAACCCCCCGCCCCTCACCCGCCGCCGCCAGCCCCTTCTCCCAGCATGCAGGTGAAGCTGTTTGCAAACTACTTTAGCGGTTTAGCGTTTTCACTCACTGTTCACTTGACACAATAGAAGATTTTGGGGGATTTCGCTAAAAATTACGGGTTTATATTTCGACAGTGAAGCAGTTTGATTGTCGACCTGTAGCTGTCGCCATCTAATTTTGAATTTTTGTTGTATTTTTTTCAAATTTTATCGCTCATTTGCATTGGGTGTTTGTCCGTTGATCCGAAAGTTGGCGGTTCAAATCCCGATCTCGACGTAAACAACATCGGTAAAGCTGTTAGATCCGCTGATCCACAGGTTGGTCGAGCGATTCTGGCTCCCGTAGATGAACGCTGTCGTCGTGTCCTTGGGCAAGACGCTTAACCCACGTCGCCCCCTAGTGTCTGCGAGCGGTTCCTTGATGTCGCTTTGAGAGTTTTGAAGATTATGACCAAGATTACGCGCGCGCGATTTCCGTTTTTGTGCACGTTTTTGCGTAAGTTGTAAGAAAATGAGTCGTTGCCAGAACTCCATAACTAACTCATCGTCGCCTTCCGTTAAAACACGCTTTTATTTTTTGACAACCCAAGCTCACGAAACCATTTTCCATCAACGCTCTAGCAACTCGGACAATCTTATTTTAACGCCGCTGCCGTAGTCCAGTTCCAGTTGGATCTTATAGATTACAAGCCGCTCTGGTTTCTGGTTGGAGATGTTTGGCTGCTGTCCACGTGGTCTTCAGACTTTCCAGAAGCTCCACAGATACTGCTCAGCTCCTCCATAATTACCTGTCATTGTGCATCATTATGGTCGGCCTTCCAGAGATGTCAGGTTTGGAGCCGGACCAAGCCAAACTGTTCCATGCTCCTCGGAATGTCCCTCGCTGGTCACGTCAACGAAGAGTTCATCTAGTCAAAAACGCTGTACCTGACTTTTACTTCTTAAAACGTGTCTGCTCGTGTCTTAAAACCATGTAAAACAGATCAACTTTTTATTTTTTTTTTACCTTTTAAACAGTTTGCAGTGATCCAAAGTTATCCTTCACTTACCTTACGCATCCTGAGCATCCTAGTTACTCACCACGATGAGTTTATAAGAGCTTTTCGCAACTCTCAGAGACCAGAATCGAGTTTTGGCAACACGGTAAAGCGATCAGCAGCTAGTATGCTAACAATGCACTTCCTGATTATTGATAAAGTAGCAGTACAGTACATAAAAAACGGTTTATAATTAAATGTGGACAGTACACATCAAGAGTTACTTATACAAAATATCTGTACTTGGGGAACTTTTAGCAACATAATGTGATTTGAATTTCGATATTTTCTTTTATTTATTCATTTTTTTGCATTATTCTGATGACAATGCTCAGATGCCACGCCAGGAATGTGTTTAAAACGTGTTTGTAAATGCCTTGGGTGAGGTTTAAATATGAAACAGACAGAAAATCGAACATAAAACGAACCATTTTTGATAAACAGATGTCGAATTTGTTCAAAATATGTACAGTAAAATTGGGAAAAATATGAAAAAATAAGAAAAAAATATTGTTTGTGTTTAAAAAAAAAATTAAATGTGTAAAAAAAAAAATTCCAATTTCATTTCCGGACAGCGTTTTTCAGGCCGTGCACGTAACACTATGTTGAAATTTGAATTAAAATGTTTGCATTGCGCTGGAATCTCTCTGATACGACCACAGACGTGCAGCTCCTGTGTTTTGACTCGTCTTTGGCTGTTTCGCTCTAACACTGATGTCTTCCATGTCTTCCCTGGCTTCCCTCACTTCTTTGGCTCCTGTCTCTCCTCCCCTTTTCTCCCTCTATCTCTCCCTCCCTCTTATATCTCCCTCTCTGTCCTCTTTCTCATGCTCTCCCTCGTTCCTCTCTCATCTCTCCCCCTCTCCTCCCTTGCTCTCTCCTCGCTCTCTCTCTCTCTCTCCGCTTCGTCTCCTTCCTCTTTCCCTCCCTCCCTCTCTCCCCTCACCTTCTCTCCTCCCCCCGTCTTTCCTCTCTTCCTCTTCCTTCTCTCATCTCTCACTAACTCTTTCCCTCCCTCCCCTTATCCTTTCTCTCATATCTCCCCCTCTCCTCCCTCCCTTGCTCCTCCCTCGCTCCCCCCGCCTTCTCTCCTCTCCCTGTCCTCCCTCTTCCTACCCTCAACTCTCCCTCCCTCTGTCCTCCCTCTTTCCCTCCCTCCTTTTCCCCCTCTCCCCCTTTCTCTCTGATCCACGATGCTGCTGGGGTCTCCCTCTTCCTTCTCTCCCGTTGTCCTTTTCTCCCTCCCTCTTTGACTCCCTCTCCCTCCCTCTCTCCTCCCTCCATCCCTCCCTCCCTCTTTCCCTCCCTTTCTCTCTCTGTGAGTCACTTGGCTGCTGGGGTCTCCCTCTTCCTTCTCTCATCTCTCCCTCTTGCTTCTCTCCCTCCCTCCCTCCCTCTGTCCTCCCTCTTTGACTCCCTCTCTCCTCCCTCCCTCCCTCTTTCCCTCCCTTTTTCTCTCTGTGAGTCACTTGGCTGCTGGGGTCTCCCTCTTCCTTCTCTCATCTCTCCCTCTTGCTTCTCTCCCTCCCTCCCTCCCTCTGTCCTCCCTCTTTGACTCTCTCTCCCTCCCTCTCTCTCTCTCCTGCTCTCCTCCCTCTGTCCCTCCCTCTGTCCCTCCCTCCCTCTTTCCCTCCCTTTCTCTCTCTGTGAGTCACTTGGCTGCTGGGGTCTCCCTCTTCCTTCTCTCAGCACTCCCTCTTGCTTCTCTCCCTCTGTCCTCCCTCCTCCTCCCCCTCTCCTCCTCCCCCTCCTCTCTCCCTCTCTCTCTGTCCCGGGTCAGTCCTAAGTGACAGGTATGCGTTGCTCCGTTGCTGTGTTGCTTTGTGAACCTGGTCCAGACGGATTGTTCGGTGCAAGTGTAGTGTAACTGAGCCGCTTGTGGGTCGCCGGAGTGTGCAAAATAAGATGGAGCAGCGATTTTCTTTTCTTTTTTTCACCCTCCCTCCTCCTTTTCTCTTGTTCCTCATCCCTTGTTTCTGTCTCGCTGCAAAAAGGAGGAATATGTGGATTAGATCAGATGATGTGAACTCAGATCAGAGCTGGTTCGAGGAGATTTTTTGAAAACGTATCGGACTTAGATTGTTTAAACAACTCGTTTATCTATCCCTCTATCCTCACCTCTCCATCATGTCGATCTCTCTCTCCATCTCTCTCACTACCCCCCTCTTTTATCTTCACCTGTCTCATTGCTCTCCCTCCCCCCTCTTTCTATCTGCACCTCTCTCTCCTCTATTTCCCCCCTCTTGCTCTCCCTATTCTCCCTCTCTATCACCCTTTCTTTGTCTTTCTATCTTCACCTCTTTTCTCACTTTCTTTCTCTTCTTAGTTTTCCCCTCTCTTCCATCTCTCCTCCATTTTCTCCCCTTTTCACCCCTTCTTTCTCCATCTATCTTCACCTTTCTCTCTTCCCTCTCTCCCCTATTTCCCCCTTTCTTTCTATCTTCAACTCTTCCCTCTCTCCCCCATTTTGTCCCTCTTCACCTTTTCTTTCTCTTTCTATCTTCACTTCTCTGTCTTCCCTCTCTCAGCTAGTTTCTTTCTTTCTAACTTCACCTTTCTCTCTTCCCTCTCTCAGCTCTTTTCTCCTTTTCTTTCTTTCTTTCTATCCTCACCTCTCTTCCCTCTCTCCCCCATTTTGTCCCTCTTCACACTTTCTTTCTCTTTCTATCTCCACTTCTCTCTCTTCCCTCTCTTAGCTCTTTTCTCCCTTTCTTTCTTTCTTTCTTTCTTTCATTCCTCACCTCTCTTCCCCCTCTCCCCCATTTTCTCCATTTTTCACCCTTTCTTTCTCTTCCTACCTCTTTCATCCACCTCTCTTTTGTCTCCCCCCTCTCCCATCCCCCTTTTTCTCTTTCTCCGCCTCCGTTCCTCGCTATTTCTCCTCCCTCTCTCCCCCCTCTCCCATAATAAAACAGACATCCCCCTCTCTCTTTCTCTTTCTTTCTTTCTCTCCGCTGTCTCCTCCGTTCCACCTGACAGCTCAGTGCATGGCTCCTTACGTTTACACTCGCCCCGGCCTGACCCCCCGACAGCCCTATTACACCATTTACCCTCCTCCTCCTCCTCCCTCTCTCCTCCCTCTCTATCCCTCCTCCTCCCTCCCTCTCTCCTCTCCTCCACCAGGTTAAGAGGGAGAGTCTAACACGTGTTTCTGCCTCAGCGACACCAAGACGAATGTTTTTTCTTTCTTTCTTACGTCTTTTTTTCATCGTTGTAAAGGATAGAGTCAGCTGTAGTTGCTGCAGATTGAATGAAAATCTCGTAGCTGGTTGAGCGTTTGCCCACTGACCAGAAGGTTGCCGGTTCGAATCCCGCTCTCGACATAAACATCATTGGTTGTTGTGTCCTTGGGCAAGACACTTTACCCCACCTTTTTCCCAGTGTGTGAATGTGTGAGTGGTTCCTTGACGTAAAAAGTCTTGAGTTAAAGCTCCATCATGTAACTTTTTTCTTTTCTTTTTTTTTGTTGGATCTGAATGGGTTTGCATCTCCACAGACCTGACTCCTATCTCCTCCTGCTTGTTGCCATGGAAATGTTGTTCCTTTCGCTATAATCTTCCACAATATGACATAAACCAAGACCTGCTGCCACCTCCAGAAAGTTACACAGTGTTGCTTTAAGGCTTGTACTTATAGATTTTTGTTAAATGAGTAAGTTATATTGAAAGCCAAATCGTCATAGTAACCACCATGTCAAAATATGGCTCCACCTAGTAACCTTTTGATGTTTTCTGTGTGTAAATAAAGTTGTAAAAATAAAGGACAAAAACACTGAGGGCGAGTCTGAACTTTTGACTGATAACATCTATAAAAGTCACAAGGTGGAGCTTTATTTTGAAATGGTGGTTACTATGGCGATATGACTTTGACTGCGACTTACTCATTTCACAAGAATCTATGAATTAAAGCGACATTGCGTAACTTTCTAAAATGTAGCAAGTATTAAAAATAATCATGTCTATGACAGCCTATATAAAAGTTACAAGGTAGAGCTTTATTTTCAAATGGTGGTTACTATGACGATTTAACTTTCAATGTAACTTAGTTATGTCACAATTATTATTTATTAAAGACTAAGCCTTAAAGTAACACTATGTAACTTTCTAAAGTGCAGCAAGTGTTAAAAATAAACATGTTCAAACTATAGTCTGGTCGTGTATATAAAAGTCACAAGGTGGAGCTTTATTTTGAAATGTTTGTTACTATGACAATTTGACTTTGAATGTGACGTACTCATTTAATAAGAATCTATAAGTATAAGCCTTAAAGCGACACTGTGTAACTTTCTAAAATGTATTAAGTGATGCAGTTAGATTAAAAAGAGAGATAGAGAAAGTGTATATAAAAGTTACAAGGTAGAGCTTTATTTTGAAATGGTGGTTACTATGACAATTAGGCTCTGAATGCAACTTACTCATTTAACAAGAATCGTGCATAAACCTTTGCCTGGCCGCGTGTATAAAAGTCACAAGGTGGAGCTTTATTTTAAAATGGTGGTTGCCATGACGATTTGACTTTTCAAACTCGTGTCCGGTCGCGTACGCTCGCCCTTGTGACATAAACACAGCGTTCCGATCGCGTTCGTCGCCTCTTTTCCGTCGTCTAAGCAGATCTGGTGGCGTCTGTTGCTGTTTAAAGGTGAAATGAGGAAGTGAAAGTTTTGTCCCTGTTCTGGAGTCGCCCACATCCCCCGAATCAACAGAGCAAAGAGTTTATTAAAGACTATGGACTCTGAGACGGGACGGGGTGGGACGGGACGGGACGGGACGGGCAGGTGTGTGTTTTATGAAGGGGAAAGGGGGATTGACAAGTTGAAAAACACGCCACGGAGGACAAAGAGAGAGATAGAGCAAAGTCGACACTCAGGGACAGAGATGTGTCGCTAACAGGAGGATGGAAGAATTGGTAATATTAGAGAGAGAGAAGGAGAGAGAGAAGGAGGGAGAGAGCGAAGTAGGGAGGGATATCTCGCTCTCCTCACCTGTCTCTTCTTTCGTTTATTTGATTCTCTTTGTCTTGTCTCCCTCTCTCTCGTCGCTTCCTCTGTCTGTCTTCGCCTCGCTCATCCCTCTCGCTTCCTTCTTTTTTGTAAAGAAAGAGAGAGAGATGAGAGGGAGGGGACAGAGAGAGAAGGAGGCAGAGGGAGAGAGATAGAGAGGAGGAGGGAGAGAATGAGAGATGGATAAAGAGGGTGGGAGAAAGGAGATGTAGAGAGCGATACAGAATGAGGGAAGGGAGAGAGGTAGAGAAAGAAATCAGAGGGAGAGAGAGGACACAGAGGGAGAGAGAGCTGGAGAGAGGAAGCAGAGGGAGATAGAGAGAGAGAAGAGGAGGGAGAGACACAGAAATAGAGAGAAAGATTGGAGACAGAAGTAGAGAGAGATGGAGAAAGAGGGAGGGGAGACAGAGGGAGAGAGAGTGAAAGAAAGCAAAGGGAAAGAGAGATGAAGAGAAGAGGCAGAGGGAGAAAAGGATGAAGAGAGGAAGCAGAGGGAGAGAGACAGAGAGTGAAAAGAGGAGGGAGAGAGGCACAGACAGAGAGAGAAAGATCGGAAAAAGAAAAAAGCTCCCTTTTTTCTCTCTTCATCTCTCTCTCTCCCTCTGCTTAGAGAAAGAAAGATCAGAGGTAAAAAGAGAGGTAGAGAAAGAGGTAAGGGAAAGAGGCAGAGAAAGTGAGAGAAAGAAAGCAGAGGGAGAGATGAAGAGAGGAAGCAGAAGGAGAGGGAGATAGATAGATAGAGGGAGAGAGATAGAAAGAGAAAGATCAGAAGAAGAGGTAGAGAGAACTAGAGAAAGAGGTAATGGAGAGAGACAGAGAAAGCGAGAACGAGCGGAGGCAGTGGAGGGAGAGGAAGAGAGAAAGATGGATAGAGAAAGAGGGGCTGGAGAGGGGGAGGAGGGCCCATAAAAGCCGAGAGTTTGTTTATAGTGGCATAATGTGTCCGTGCGCACAGATCGCGGCGGGCGGATGGTGGGGGGGCGGAGGAATGGCGGCGGAGGGCGGCGGCGTGCGCGGGCGGTGCAGGTAACAGGATTACGTGGGCACATAATTGATCCATTTGGGGGAAAAATGACAGGGCCCTAAAGAGGGGCCCCGCTCTGGAAATGGGACTTTATGAAACAGGCATTCGTAAATTCAAAGGGATCAATATGTCAATTTTATTACATCTCGGGGCCAGATGGGTTTTAAAGGAGCGTCTCATCCCTCCATCGCCGGGACGAGCGAGCCGCGGCGCAAGGCTGCTCTGTCACTGTCAGGCGCGGTCGCACAAACCTCTCTCTCTCTCTCTTCACTCCTTTCTTCACCTCTCAGCTTCCATCTTCAATCCTTCGCTTCTTTGCAAAACGTTCCGCCACCTGTGCCGCCATGTCATCTCTTCTTCTTTCTTTCTCTCCTCAATCCCTCTCTTTTTGCAACTCCTCCTCTTCCTCCCTCTATCTACCTGCGAGCCTTGTGATCTTTTTTTCTTACCACGCATCCCTCTCTCACAGTCACCTCTTTATCTCTCATCTTCCTCCCTCTATCGCTATCTATACCTGTCATCTTTTCTTTTTCTTTCTCTCTCTCCTCCCATGCATCCCTCTCTTTTTGCAAATCCCCCCAATCCACTGTCATCTCTTTCTCCCTCTATCTACCTGCGAGCCCGTCACCTTTTTTTCTTTCTCTCCTTGCATGCATCCCTCTCTTTTTTCTCTCACTGTCATCTCTTCACCTCTCCTCTTCCTCCCTCTATCTCTACCTATCCTCACCTCCTTCACCCTCCCCGCTATCTTTTTCTTTTATCCATCATCCTCTCTTTCTTTCCTCCCATCATTCCTTCTCTTCACCTCTTCACTTCTCCGACCCCCCTTTCTCCACCTATCCTACCCCCCTCCCTTCTTTCTTTTTCCTCTCCTATCCCCCCTTTCCACCGTCGTCTCTTCACCTCCTATCCTATCCTTCCTTCTTTCATCCCCCCTTTCTCTACATATCCCCCACTCCATCTCTTTCACTCCCTCTCGTTTTTCTCCGCTTATCCACCTTTCCCCTCCCCTCTCACTTACCCCTCCTCTTCATCATCCCAGCGTTCCTCCCCTCCTCCTTCATCCCTCCTTCTCTCTCTCTTTTATCAGTCCTTGTATCTTTGCGTTGCTTTTGTTGAGTCTATTAACCTTTCCACGCACCACTTAACCCGAACGTGACCAGTGTAAGTCACAGGTTTTCCCTCAGTGCATGAAAATACAACATAGAAACAATAAATATTCTGTCCGACAGTTTTTAAACAAAATATTTACAATTTTATATTTAAAATTATTTGAATTTTAAAACGTTTTTTGCTCATTTTCCAAACCATATACTATAAGTTTGAATTAAAAATACCAATAAGATCCACGCAGGCGGCTTGGGTTTCAGTGTCTTGTTATAGGCGACATTTTTCAAACCTTTTCCCATTCATAAGACATAATCACACTTTTTTCTAAATTGTTAATCGCTATGGCAACGGACCTAATTTTTCACCATTCTGAAACCCACGCGTTCTTGTAATTTTCACTGGCGAATTTCAGCGTGTATTGTACTGAAAATAACTTCGGTACGTACAGTAGGTTGATGGAATTGGCATCCTAGACGACTGGCTCGCTACTTGCTACTACTACAACTACTACTACAATTACTACTACTTCCTACTTCCTACCTGCGTTGCTATACTACTCCTACTACAAACATTTTGTCTTGAATGTTCTCAAATCTTGCCAACACTTTTCTGGCCTAATACTTTATCTTGTTCATTGTGCACACAGTATATTACTACTATTACTACAACTACTACTACTACTACTACTACTACTACTGCTGCTGCTGCTGCTGCTGCTGCTGCTGCTGCTGCTGCTGCTGCTACTGCTACTACTACTGCTAAAACTACAAAAAAGGCTGAAAAGTTCCCAAATCACTTTTATGTTCATTGTGCATATTGTATATTACTACAACTACTACTACTTCTGCTACTTCAACTACTACTACTTCTACTAAAACATCTGCTGCTGCTACTACTACTACTACTACTGCTTCTACTTTCTACTTACATCCAGTGCTACTATACTACTTCTACTACAACACAGGCTCAAAAGTTCTCAAATCTTGCCAACACTTTTGTTCCTTGTGCATACAGTATATTACTACTACTACTACTACTACTACTGCTACTGCTACTCTAATGCGTTAACACCACTCTAAGGTGCTGTTATTCCATTCTAAAGTTCCTTAGTGTCCATATTGTCGTAGCTGCTGCCTGCGTGCCCACTGGCAACTCACTCTTTGGTCTTTGCACCGGCGTCTCCTCCACTGCGCCGTTAACTCCACATATCACCGTTAAGAACAATACATACGGCACGGTATTGTCAGGCTTGAAAAGGCAAAAGGCACCGTGTGTGGGTGGGTACGGGGGGGCGTCAGATTAGGAATTCCGCATTTTTCCGCGCTAAAATATTCACGTTTTCATTTCGGTACCACGGCATTCCCAGGCAAAGATTTAATTAGCATCCATGCAGCGCTATAATGCAAATGAATTATGCAGCCAGGACTGACGCAAACGGATAGAAACGTTATGAGGAGGGAAGAGGGGAAGAAGAGGTGGCAAGGGGGCAGGTTGGATGGGTGGAAAACTTTTGCCGAGAAAGAAGGAGAGAAAGAGATGAACGCAAGATTGAAATACCTGATATCGTGAGCTGAGAATATTTTATTTAAATTCACCGAGAAAGTTCAAATTCACTGAGATAGCAAGTCAAATTTGTGTCAATTTTCAAAGATTTTTATATGATTCAAAATATTTTTAAAAATTTCAAATCTAATTGTATCTCAGTTTTGTTTTTTGTTTTTTTTTTTATTTATTTTATCTTTTAAAAAAAATTTTTATCAGTGGACAAAACATCTATAACACCATTCTCAAATCGGTTTTACCTGACAAATTAACTTTAAAAACATTAGTAGTACCGTATTTACCGGATTACAAGTCGTACTTTTTCTTTTCATAGTTTAGACGGGTGCGACTTATACTCAAACGTGTGGAATAATAAAACTTCAAATATTCGTTACAGTCGCGCAAACAACCTTACAACCGCGATTTTTTTCTTCATTATTATGCATTTTTCGACTTATACTCCAGAAAATACGGTAATAGAAATGCATAAATACAACGCCAGCAGTTACTTTGGGCCTATTTTTTAAAGTTGTGCTAACTCAAATCTAAAACTTTGGTCGCTAGGTCAGAAAACACATTTTTAGCTAACTTTCCGTACCCCTCTGCTTGCTAAACTAGCTTAAAACGTGAGCGTATACACATCAAAACCAGTCAAAAATACCCGGACTAAACCAGGACTAAACCAGGTCAAGAAGTAAACCAAACCAAGCCTACATCAGGACTGAACTGGGCTCACGACGCGACACAAATCAAAACACTGAACTCAAGCCATCTCAACCTTTTTTACAGTGTATCCAACTCACTCCCGCTTCCCTCGTCTTTGCCAGGATTCTCCCTCGCTCCTTCCCAGCAGTTCATTTTTGGAGTAAGTAAATAATAAGAAGTTGGTGATGCTTGCATTTTTAATTCGCTCCCCCCTCCGCGCGCGTGTACGTTTTTTTGTTCCGTTCACTGACTGACAGCTGCTATCAATGCTAAGCAGGTGTTCCCGTGCTAGCATACATCCCGTGTTTGTGTTTCGCCATCCCCGCCACCCAGCGCCCCAAATGAGCAGCCTGATTAAGAATCCTGTAAATTTTTGAAAGGGAACGGATGGCTGCCCGGCTAGAACGTAATTACACCGCTGTAGACATCCGCGGCACATGCCAGAGCCAACGCAACTGCACACAATTAATAATATATAATGGCATCCTCCCTTGTAATTCGTAAATGAAATAAAATGAACCAGGAGTAAACGCTGATAAGTTTTTTTTTTTCTCCTTTTGGGGAGCAGAAGCAAGGCCAATTTGGGAAATGGAGTAGAGGTGGTGTGTTAGCGCGTTAGAGTATTAGCAAGTTAGCGCAGGGTACAAAAGAGAGGACGGATTCTTCTGACTGGTTCTCTGTCCAATTTTATGTCAATCTTTTCATGTTTTGGTTTATTTGAATCACTTGAATAATTATGAAATACTGACAATATATGTATGTTTTTTTATTTTTGTTTGTACTGTTTTGATAATTGAACAATTGGTTTAAAAGGTACATTTCGGGGACTCCAAAGTTGCCTTTACATTCATTCATTTTGTAATTGATATATTAATAGATATTACTTTAGTTTTGTATTAATAGATATTACTTTAGTTTTTTGCCAAAGGCTGTTGTAATTGTGACGTTAATTACACACAAAAAAAGTAAAAAATATGAAAACTTGACACGTGAAGTTGTGTACTTGTAGTCTGTAAAACTAGACTTGTTGTAGGAGCCATTTGAAAATGTTAACAATACATTTGTCTTTTAAATATTTCATTTTTTAATTTATTTTTATTTCAAAGTCGAAATGTTCGTGAAATCAGTTGGTATTGATCTCCACGTTATGCTAGTAGCAGATCTTGGGTCAACGATCTATCTAGTTACCGTTGCACTAACTTCTAAGCTTGTCATGTCAAAATACCTCAAATACTACAAAATACTTCATATTTCACACGTGATCTGTCATATATAATGGATATCTGTTCACATTACACCATTTGTAGCTTTACCCAGCCTTACCCGCTACCTTTTACCGTACTTTTTCCTCTCTAACAAGGATGTTCAATTTGCTGGAGTAGACACGCGCGATAGGGTTAACACACTGTCTGAAATGTAACATGACTGAGTGCAAGTGGGAGCAAAGGAGCAGGAGAGCGAGGAGAGACCGGTGCAGCTGGTAACCTCTGGGGAAGAGAAATGAGGTGAGAGCAGGAAAGTGGCGTGACATACAGGCCAACTAAAAACCTCAGACAAGAGCACTCCTGACAGCTGCTCCAACCCCAACATCGAGGATTTTGACAAGCAATTTTAATCAGTTTTAAAGATTTTGTCAAATAATCATTTTAGTTTTAGTTGAGGGATTTCCATGGCAACAAAGTCTACAGTACCGTTATAGTCATAGCTTGGAACATGTTTTCAATTTTGTTTACTTTTTCTGTAAAAGGGCATGTACTCCATTTTTTTACCCAAATTATATATTGTATAAGCAACTCTTGAGGTCAAAATAAGTCAACTACAAACTGTCTGCATCTCATTATACTCCGTTAATGAGGAAGTGTGCATTTAGCATGCTAGCTCCTGTTAGCATCACTCCGCTTTGCCCTCTACTACATTTTTTCCCCCAAAATATCGATTGTATAAGCAACTCTTGAGGTCAAAATAAGTCAACTACAAACTGTCTGCATCTCATTATACCCCGTTAATGAGGAAGCACACGTTTAGCATGCTAGCTGCTGTTAGCATCACTCCGCTTTGCCCTCTACTACATTTTTTTCCTCAAAATATCGATTGTATAAGCAACTCTTGAGGTCAAAATAAGTCAACTGCATACTGTCTGCATCTCTTTATAGGCCGTTAATGAGGAAGTGTGCGTTTAGCATGCTAGCTACTGTTAGCATCACTGTGATGGCAAACTCCGCTTTGCTCTCTACTCAATTTTTTGCCCCGAAATATAGATTGTCTAAGTAACTCTTAAGGTCAAAATAAGTCAACTGCATCTCTTTATATCCCGTTAATGAGGAACTGTGCATTTAGCATGCTACTTGCTGTTAGCATCACCTGCCGGCAAACTCGAAAAGCTTCGAAAATCGATGCCCTGAATGTGTAAGTTAAGTGAGGAATAACTTCGAACGACAGCAGACTGTTTAAAATGAACTAGTTCTGCTTTTCATGTTTTCAAAATCAGAGACAGCGCAGTTAACAAAACCCCTTGCAAACTTTGCCGTACTTTTTGTCCATTTCAATCCATTTTAATTTTGTTTTCATCTAGTTTCGGTCGGTAGAAATATTGCGTTTAACAAACCTATCACAAAATATATTGGTCCAGCAAATCACCTCAGCTCCTGTTGGCGTGGGAAAGCCGATTATTTCCGCGTTTTCATCCATCCAAAGATCATAATCACCAGGAACTGCCAGGTAGCAAATAAAATTAGCCTCGTATTGACGGTCTGACGGATGAGCCAAGAATTCCAAAGTGCAAAGGGGACGTGTTCCAACCACCTCCGTGCCGGGATTTGCCGAGTTACCCGGGTCTTGTAATGCACTTTTCCCCCAATTTAGCTGCCTTCCTCCGCTTGTGTGGCACAGTCGACACCTTGGCGACTATTTTTCCTCCCACGGCAGCTATTGATAGAAAGTGACAGACATTGTTTGGACAGTGAAAGGTGGCTTGTAAATGCTAGCTTGGCCCGTCTAATCAGAGCTAGCGCCGCTCGCATCCTCCCTCTTCCATACACAGTAATTACCTTTCGCGGTGAGGCGGACAGTTATGTTAGGCATCTGCAGAGGTGGAGAGCGGACTGAGAAATCGTTGGAACAATATAGTTAAAAATGTATTACTGTAGTAGAAGCACAAAGTAGACATCTGAAATTACTGTAGTATATAAAAGTAATCGGTGAAAGTACAGATTGGAGGTAATGATAAACAAGTTGAACAGCTATTATTGTCTGAAATGTATGCGGCTAGAAATTCATACGTTTTCGCGTCATCACCTCGTCAACATGAAGCATTTTAACCGCTTTGCATTCACGATAAATAATACTAAGTTGTTCCTATAAAATGTGACTCAAGATGAAGTAAAAACATGGGCGGCTGTGGCTCAGTGGTAGAGCGTTTGCCCTATAACCCAAATGTCGCGGTTTGATCTTTGCCTATGTGTGAATGTGTTAGTGGTACTTTGTGGTTTGCAGTGGTTGGATTGGGTAGTAGGGTTGTCAAAAGTATCAAAAAAACAGATTCAAATCGATACTGAAACTAGTATAGAAACTTGATACGCATTGGAGCAAGTATCGATACTAAAAAAGTAACTTTCACAGGAAATAAACCTTTCCTGAATAGCTTTGGAACGATCTTGCGTCGTAAGACCACGTAGACTAGCATACTCCTGTGTACTGCTATGAAACCTACCTCGACGACTGAGAGATTACACAAATATAAAACCAAACAAAGCACTATCTATTGTCTAGTTTATCTATTATAGTATCAAAATCGAGTTTGAAATTGTATTATTACGACAACACTAATTGGCAAGCTAACTTTTTCTTCCAAACGCTAGCTAAGGATCCGCGTGTGACCAAATACACTAAATCTAATCACTGGTCGTACATTTGCTTATTTGCCTTCTGTCATGGCTACCTTTCCCCTCCGGACTCTTCTTCTGAAACAATGCGTCGGTCGCGGTGGACTTGTGGAGTTGAACAGACTTGGTTTTGTTGTTGTAACAGTTGTGTATTGTTGCGTGCGTAGTGGCGGTGTGCGATGGCGGGGCGGGCTGAAGAACAAGCCTCTGTCACAGCCTGCGATGGGGGAGGCCCGCTCTATTTGGGAGAACAATGCCAAACATGTGGACACTTTTACACCACGCCGGCCGCAGTAAACAACAGCGTAGTAGTGAGTTTGGGACAAGAATGTTACTATTGTGTCTAATAAGAATGTAATAGGTGCTTAAGTCTGGTTTAAGAAAATGTTTGTGCTTGAATGAACTGGGTCAACTAAAGGAGTAAACAACATTTTAATAAAAAGTTAGTATTTCACAATCTAATAAGAATCTAATAGGGCGTTTATGGCGGTTTAGTAGAATCTATGCGCTTGAATGGATCAGGTCAAAGCTTAACAGATAAAAATAAGAGAAAAATAAGAGTAAACAACACCTTTAGAGGGGCTAAACTAGGACTAACCCAGGTCTAAACTTGGACTTAAGTAAACCAAGACATAACTAGATTGACAGGCCGTTAATGAAGTTTTAAACGAGACTTAACTTGGCACTACTCCTGAATACTACCACTATTTGCAGTTTGTTTCCAATTCACTTCAATTTTATTTCATTTTTATAGCATTTTTGTTTTAATCAACTGACCAAAGCGCTTCAGATAAAACGCCAACAGCAAACAAATACACACATAATAAAATATATAGGAAAAGAACAATAAAACACCAAGATATCCTGTCTAGCTAGTATTAAATGCCAGGGAGAAGCGAGAAGAAGCGAGAGTTTTGTAATAAAAAAACAAAAACAAAGCATTTATATGACGTTTCTTATTGGTTACTTCAATGCACTACTACGCTATACTAATTTTGTTTTGTCACTAAGTTTGATCAAATGTTCATTATGTCGTTTAGTACTGGGGAAGATGAGTTGCACTGTTTGTCTGGTGATGCCCAGTGTTACAGAGTTGACTGTTGCGAGTTAAAGAAAAGAGCATTTAGTAAAACACATAAGCTTTTTCATTTTGACTGAATTCAATTAAATGTTTTCTATCTATAAAATTCTTTTGAGTAATGGGGAATAAGAGTTTCAGTGTCAGTCGTTGATGTGTAACAGAGTTGACTGTTGTGAGCTAAAGAAAGGACATTCAGTGTAGGACATAAAGTACTCAACATGAGCTAAACTTGATCAAATGTTGCTTTATCTATCATGTGTCTTAGTTTTGGGCAATAGACGTCCCAATGCTGGCATGTTTGTGGAGAGAGTGGTCACATGGTGCGTAACAGAGTTGATTGTTGTAAGCTAAAGAATAGTACATTCAGTGTAGGATATAAAGTAGTCCATTTAACCTAAATTTGATCAAACATTGCTTTATCCATAATGTGTCTTTTAGTATTGGCGAAAAGGAGTTGCTACCATGTTTGTGAGGACAGTAGTCACATGGTGCGTAACAGAGTTGACTGTTGTGAGCTGAAGAAAAGCACATTCAGGGTAGGATATAAAGTACCCCATTTAAGTTAAATTTGATCAAACATGGCTTTATCTATAATGTGTCTTTTAGTAGTGGCCAATAGGAGTTGCACTGTTGGCATGGTGCGGATAACAAAAATGACGCGCTGGGTGACAGAGTTGACTGTTGTAAGCCGAAGAAAAGAGCGTTTAGTGGGGGGACATAAGCAGCCAGTGTGACCACCAAACACCACAGGACAACTGCCTGTGTACCCACCCCTCTCTCTCCTTCTCTGTCTCTCTCCAGCTGCTGTGATTCGGGTCAACTCGGCCAGGCTAAGGTGGGGGCACGGCGGTAGCGGTGATGAGGGAAGAAGGGGGGGTCGAAATCAACGGGCCGATTGTGTCTGGTGCCAGTCTGCTGTAATTAAGAGCAGGATGAGGCAGGGACAGGGACAGGCTAGGACGGGGGACATTGAAGGGAGGGGGACCGAGCGGAGACATCATGAGCCCGGAGAAAAACGCCTCTATCATCTATACAGAGCAGCTCACCTGAAAGTAATGGCGTCCAGGGGCAGCTAGCAGATGCAAATTAGGCCGGAGGTTAGCGTGGGAAAAGTGGAGCCTGGGAGTAGGTGATCCGCGGGGCAGGGGGCCGGTCTCAGGAGGGGCTTTTGTTTCCAGGCTGCGTTTTAAAAATACCCCTCCTCACCCCTCTTCACCCCCCTCTTCCCCACGCCGCTGCCTGTCACCTCCCCGGCCCGCTCCCATCACCGCGGAAAAGCACTGATATATGGCTGTCTGACAAAAGGAGGTGTAGGGGCAGTTGGCTGTTGGCTGTTGGTTGCGCGGGGACAAGGGGACACGGGACAGGTCGTTCTGGGTTGGTTTCATGAGAAGCGACAGGGTCAAATATGGAAATATGAAGACGGATGGGTGTAGTTTTAGCCTTACGCTCGGCACAATCCATCACAATTTGGCCAATTCCAACAAGACAAGTGGACTCTCTGCACAGTTCTAATATTCCATGTAGTGTCACTGGACTTGAGTGGTGTCCTGTATTACTCATAACTGTCAACTCCGTCAACCGAAACCTCCATTCAGAGAGAAAAAAAAACTTTCACTCAAAGTTATTCCCAGTAGTTTTGCGGTATTTTCGAAGTATTCTAGGGCCAATGTCGTACGAGTGTATTGGCATATTGGTTAGTGCTTCTTCCTCGCTGCAAGAACGTCCGAGGTCTTTTTTTCCCAGACTGAGAGAGACCTTTATGTGGAGTTTGCATGTTCTCCCCGCTAGTTTAAGTTTCTTTTACCACTAAATCATCTCTGATAGCTCTCTGAATCACTGAAACTCTGCCAGATTTGTATGTCATTGCATGATTTTATTACTTTGTCTGCAGCGTGCAAAGGAGGCTATGTGTCTTACCAAGTTTTCAACGATGTAAAATAAAACTGACACGCCTCTGGTTCATGACAAATGCTTAACACACTACACCACTGCCGTCCCTACTTGTGTTTGATTACATAAACTGCCATTATTCATGCCGTGTATACTAATGTGTCTTTTTTTTTCTCTCTGTCTCTTCCCGGTGGTGCCTTCCTCCTCCTCCTCCTCCTCCTCCTCCTCCTCCTCCTCCTGGCTTCTCCTCTCTGCAGCAGGTAAGCACTCCTCTGATGTTCATTATGTAAACAGCACCTGTGCACACGCCACGCTCCTCTCCCTCTGCACACAGCCCCATCATTTCACCTAATCCACCGGCTCCGCTTATTCAAACCTGCCCATCCAGCCGCCTCGCGTTCCTTTAAAGATGCACCCAAATAGGAAATATTGCTTTGTGCACAACACGTACTCATAAATATTCAAAGAGGTGAACGCTACCGGAGCTGTAAACCAGGAGAAAAACCCTATGCAAACAGCTAGCGTATACAGCACCGCAACCTGTTCACGCTGTCCTCAGACACCACCTCTCTCTCTTAATTATTATTTATCGGCACTACCTTCGCCGCTGCCTGCTTTCTCCGTCCCCTTTTATCGCCTTTCTAAATAATTTCTACAAACGAGGATCCGCGCGCATACCCGTACATACGCCGCTCAACTTTCACTCATCAAACTTTAATCCGGACTGCGTTTTGAGTTTTTTTTTTTTTTCCTTTCGCGAATAAAGCACACTTAAAAATTTAGATGCAAATGTGGTTGCATAATTCATAGGCCTTCCCGGTCCTTGTAGATTTAAACATTTGCGCGGCCACCTTGATTCTAGTAATTACCTAGGCCCGCGCAAGGCTTCATCATGAATAAGGTATTTCGTACAAGCAAGGAATCCGTCGCTGATGAGCTTTTAAAGTGGTTAGACACCCGGTTGTGCATTGGCGTTGCTGCATGACTGAACCAGAACATGCGGAAGGATTGCTCTCAGGTGGATGCGGGTTGGCGGCGGCGGTGGTGGTGGTGGTGTTGGTGGGGGTGAGCCGACGGAGGGGGGTATGACAGCACTCTCCCCGTCACTCAGAGCTGTATCCTGGGTTCTTTTGTCTGACGCTTGGCCCCTGTGTGCTCCCCCCTTTGCTCCTGCTGTCTGTCCTACTGCACTCACACAATGCGCGAGTCACTATCAATCAATGCCAGGCTCTCAATCAATGGGAGCGAATGGGAGCAAAACCAACCTCCTGTCCATAGTACTTTTACAGAGGCGACACTGTAGCAAAACATGTAGTGGATGGCTTCGAAGTAGTTACGTGCAAATATATTGTTTAGAGCTATCCAGAAAATTCGACAAACTTTTTATACTGGCTAGAGGTGAGAGTTTGAAGGAATCTATTGGTATTCGCTGCATCGTAAACACGCTAACTTATAGCTGAGTAGGTTAAAAGCGGTTGTGATACAGAATTATATATTTAGAATTGGCCTGGAAAAGTTTAAAAGGGACGTACAAAGATTTTTACGAAGTTGACACCACTGAAAATGTTGTTAATGGATAAAAACGCTAAATGTTTGCTAATTTAGTTATCGAAAGTCCTGTAAAAAGTTGCCGTAATTATCATTTTTTTGTGAGCTTTAGCTTTTAGAAGTCTCTTTTTAAAATTTGTTCTTACCTCTGTGAAATTACTCTGCACAACCCCAGCCCCTTATTGTGCCCGTCTTAATTCTGTACAATAATAGACTATGTACTTTATTATACTTACCCACTGACCTGACCACCGTCCCATTTGCCGCTTGGCCCCCTCCGCTTGCCATCCTCTCCTCGTCTAGCCCCCTCCCTCACGCACCCTTCGCTCTTTGTATCTTTATCCAGTTCAATCTCGAGTATACTTAAGTGTTTTGAGATCTGAGCATCCACTAAGCCTTAGCTCTTCAACCGCAACAAAAGACGCCTCACTTTCCCTTCCACTTTACCTGAGTGGAGTCGTCTCGAGATCCCCGTAATCGCACCTGGCTTTGTTGGGCAAACACCATAACGCCTCCTACTCCCCCCCCCCCCCCCCCCCCCCCCCCCGTCTACCTTCCTACCGTCTTTCGTATTCTCTCTCTCTTTGCAAATTACTTCTTGGATCGTTTTGAGAAGGTGAATGACAGGTGATTTTGAAAGCAGGTTACGACTTAATGTGAGAATTTGACTGGTTGCGCTGCAAAAAAGGTGTTTAAATGAGCTAAGTGGTGTGAGTGAGAATGTTTCCTTGATTTGAGCAGTTTGGAGTAGTTATTGGGTTGTGTATTAGCTGTGATTGAGTTGCTTTAAGCTAGTTCTGACTGGTTTCAACGCTATTTGTCACGCTAACGGTATATTAAGCTAGCGGTTAAGAGTTTTTTTTTCTTGATAAATGCAAACTTCTTACTCAATTGGCAGTCTAAATTTAAAAATTAAACATGAAACCTGAACAAAATATAGTCCTAACTGGTTTTCAATACACCTGATGCTAAATTATCTAGCAGTTAAGTGGTATTTTTTCTTAATAAACGCACATTTCTTACTCATTTCGCTGTGGAAACTTAAAAATTAAACATGAAACCTGAACAAAATATACTGACCTCTTGAGTTAAGTCTGGTAAATTTAAAAAAATCTTAACTTCCTTTAATTAAATCTGTCCTAACTGGTTTTCAATACACTTGACGCTAAATTATGTAGCAGTTAAGCGGTATTTTTTCTTAATAAATGCAATTTTCTTGCTCATTTCGCTGGGTAAACTTAAAAATTAAACATGCAACCTGAAAAAAATATACTGATCTCTTGAGTTAGGTCTAGTAAATTAAACAAATCTTAATTTCCTTTGATTAAATTTGTCCTAACTGGTTTTCAATACACTTGATGCTAAATTATCTAGCAGTTAAGTTGTATTTTTTCTTAATGAATGCAATTTTCTTACTCATTTCGCTGTGTAAACTTAAAAATTTGAGCTGAAACTACAAGAAAATACATTGATCAGCTGAATCGAGTTTGATAGTCACGTTTCATAGTATAAGAAATTATATCCACATCTCATTTCAAATCCCATCATATTTTAGTGACCTTTCATGCGACAAATTTTCAGATATTTAATTTAACAGCCCCGGTACATCCATGTGATAAATACACTTTGAGCTGGCTTGGCATTCCTGTACATAACTGCGTCCCAATTCATGTGCCAATCAAACTGAACCGCAATCCATGCCCGATAAAAATAGGCTTAAAGACAAGTTGTTGTGACTGATTTCAAAAATAGCTTTTACATCAAGTGCCAGTGTCTACCTCGAGCTGTCCGTGTCGTGAAAGGCAAGCTGCTTCATCGACCGCCTCATCAGAACTGGACGTTAGCTTCCTGCGCTATCACCGTGTGCAATCTGACATTAGCTAACGTACTGTAATATGTTAACATGGCTTGAATCTGTATATTTACTAGGTTTTAGTGAGTTCTAGTGAGTTCTCTAAAAAAAATTAAATGTACACTTGCTTTTCTAACTAAAATTTTTAAGTTAATACAACACATTTGAAGTTATTAAGTACATTTGTTTACTTCTTTTTAACCTTAAACCTTCTACTGGTTTCAAAACGTATCTTCCGTTTTTGCATATTGTCCTGAGTTGACTTGACTTATTAACCGTATTTTCTCAGAACTACTTTGAAACAAGTCAAATAAACCTACAAAATCAATTTAAAACTACTCAAAACAAATCAATATTCTAAATTCAAGTTGATTTACTCATTTATATATTACACGTTTTGCGGTTGTGAGAGCTTTCCGAAGACAAAAGGAGGAGAGTGTAATGTGGTGGGGTCTACAGGAAGGGGGCTTGGAAAAACAAAGTCGGCAACTCCATCATCTTTACTACCCGGCAGAAGAATTAATATTTAAACATTCTAATAACGTAGCGCGGCTTGCATGCACTTTTAAGCAAAGCAACAATATTTTTCACCTGGGGTAACACAATGATTTTTCTTCCTGCTGTGCACAATTTCCCTTTCTGATCGTCTCCTCGGAGCCGCACACCCCGAACCTGTTTGGTAATGTTATTTTTCCCCCCAACAAAAAATATATTCATGGAGATAAATATTGAAATGAATTTGCCTGTATATGAGCGAAATCGGGCGAGGCTCTTGGAATGCCTTCCCTAGAGGAGCAGACAGAGATTCATAAAACTCAACCTGTTGGAACGGAGAGGATAGAGAAGAAAGAAGGGCATGTGCCGGGGTGGTTTTGGATCTTCGACGAGTTTTGGAATCAGACTCATTTTTGTGATCAGGGCTTGAAGGAACAAAATATTGATTTCCTTTTAGTTTTTTGCCGGAGTTTCTCATATTGTGGAGTGAACAATGCTTTACGTGCAAAGCATTCGGAACAATTGAGACCTTTGTTTGGTAATAGACTTCCTTCCCAAAACTACATCAAGATTTGGCCACTTGATTACAGCCTTTTAGAGAGACATTTCAATACTATTTATTGCATTGCGTCGCTGCTACTTTTGAGTCAGAAATTCAATACAAAAAGCTATATCTAAGGTGGGTGCTTGTACTGGAACAATGGCCTTTATAATGAAGTAGTAGTTAAGTTTCTTTAGCGCTGTATAATTAGCTTTCTAACTAGCGTAGCACAAGTACCAGTATTGTGTCAGCTTTTCTCATTTAAAAGTCCACTATATAACTTTTTGTCATGGAGATATGTCAGTTACATGTATTTTTATTGCTAACAAAATCTTGTGGGCTCGCCTTTCCACAGGTTTGACCTATAACTAAGCCTGTTTGTCTCATGTAGATGTATAAGTGCAATGCTATACTGCGAAACAACAGGCTAAAGCAAGAAAAAAAGAATATATAGCTCCCCTTTTTTACGTAGATTAACCCAAAAGTCAAATATTTCCTTTGCCGCAACATAAAATAATTAATACAATAATTTGATAATACATTTCATTTTGAGCGTTATATTAACTGGTGTATGAAATGCAGCGTCGAGTCGTAAACCGTTGCTAACATCTCCAGTTTATTCCTCCAGTGCACAATTACCACTGCGCTTGTTTCTTCTCTTGTAAACACGAGTGCTTCTCCCGTAGACTTACCTCCGCACAGCTCCCCTTTTACGCATCAAAGGTGTAGGTAACTGTTGTCTCCCGGGGGACGCGTGCTAACAAATACCGTAAAAAGAGCAAAATTAGCCTATTCACCGCTTTTCCTACCTCCGCGTTGACGTGAATATTTTACGGCTCGTGCTTTAGCAGACCCCTGTCAGGCCAAATGCATTACAGGAGCCGTGAGGTTCAGTAATTGATCATGAAAATGAATAGCTGAGTGGCTGCGGCTAAATTGAATGACATAAATAAGAGTTATGCGTGGAGAGCGGGCGGTTTGTTTACGTATGTGCATTCTTGGCAGCTGAAGTGGCTAGCAAAAATGGTTCATAAGTAGGTTAGCATTGTTACTTGAAATCATTTCGTTTGAGTTCAAGTAAAAAGCCGAAATCTAGGAATTTGTAGCAAAAGTATTAGATTTGGAAATATCGTTCAAGTCGCCAAACATCAGATTTATATTTGCGCATTTGAAAATATTAAACAACGCACAATTCAGCTATTTTTAAATTATAAAAAGCTAGAATTTAAAAGAAAATAAATCAGCTATAATGGAAAGAAAACGTAGCGTCAAAAAGTTACTGCGCAAATGCAACAGAATAAATGTATTCAAATCGTTGCTAATCAGAACGTTAGCTAGTCAGAAGTTTAGCATGTGAATCCCTAACAACACAATAGAGTTCATCCTTCGGTGCACCTTGTTTGAAACCTGCGCACAACAGCCTCCTTTCTCAAAAGATCATGTCGTAAGCTGATTTCGACATTTAATGCAAGGTTGCCGCGCCGACGGAAGAATAGTTTGTCTGGCGCCTCGGGGCGAAGATTAAAGCGCGCTAAGGTGTGGAAGTACCTTTATTGTCGGTACAGTCTGGGCTCCTTTGATACATGCTGTAACCACGTGAAATCCAACAAGCTCACTGCTAAACGGCACCGAGCGGGACTTAAAACCCTCAAAGCCTTTCCCACAGGTTTGGAAAGTTGAAAAAAGTGTAATCAGTGCGTACCTTTAATGAATACGGTGCAGTTGGAGGACTACAGGGCGATTTGGATGGTGCTTTTTAAATGGAGGGTGACAATAGGAAAGAAGGTTCAGTGAAGGCTATACTAACAGGTCTATTAGCGTCTACCGGGAGAAGGTGTTAGCCCGAAGCTATTGCACACGATTTTACTTTAACACAGAAAGTACTTTTGTTTTTTTTTTGTTTTCCCTTTTGCTCCACAATTTAGCTTACCCTTTAGTTGCAATTTCTCAGCAGATTCTAGCTATGACGTTGGATTACGAAACTGATCTCTCGCTATACTGTATTTTGACTCGTGTTAGCAATGTTCGTTAAGTGTCTTGCGCAGGGATACAACAATTGTTATCACGCAAAAAGAGGTTTGAACCATTGGTCCTTTAGTTACCGAGCAAACGGTCAACGCACTACGACGTTTTAACCACTTAACCTTGGTGAATTTTGTCGTTTTCATCACGCTTGGCAAAACAGCGCTAGGTGTAACATAGCTTTTAACACAGGAAGGTGTTAGGAGTAGAGGTAATTGCGGGTGAGGGTTGCAAGTTGAGATGTTAAACGCGGGGACGGAATTGCTACTTTCAACAGGTTTAGGGTGTCCAGGAGTCAATGGGGACCAAAACAAGCATGTAAACTCCCGATCAGCCCTTGCACACTGGCAGTTATGGGGCAGCCCTACAACAATGCTTCCATTCAGCTGTGTGATTATGTGAGTGCGCGGTTTGTGCTCAGCCCCCTCTGGGACCACCCACCCCCCCGCTTCTACCCACCCTCCCCTCTCTCCCAGGAATAAAGCCAGACACTGCGTCCAAGAATCACCTTTTTAAACCTTAATTGATTCCCTTAAAAAGAGCTGCCACCCCGCATTACGGCCCGGGAGACGGCTCTCATATCAGATTGGCCTGCCGTTCCACATTTGTCCCTCTCTCCCCAGCGCGGGAGTTAGCATTAGCGCCGGACTGTCAAGAATTTGGTCTAGACTGGAGCGCGAGAGGGGTTTTAGCGGCGCAGGTTGGAGCAGATGACTTTCACCAATTAGATTAGACCCCCGGCTAATTTTGGCTACTACCCTGGCTGCGTTAAGTAATGTGTTATTTCGGTGTGCACGCTTGTTAGGTAGATAAAAGACGTCAAGTTGGGTTGATTGACAAAATTGAGTTTCGTCAACAACTGTTCTTTCAAAGGTTGTCCGCTTCACCAGCTGGCATCGGTTTATTGTTTTGGTGGGCAAAAACTGTCCTACGCGTCTGACCCAACCTTCAAAACTACTGGGGTAACCTGTCAAAGCATCGGTAGACCGCAAGTACGTAGCTGAAGCATTGTTATAAATATATTGTCACAGGATTTCTAAAGACAGTTTCATAGTAAAATCTCGACTTTGCGCGTAGACGTCTGCACAGTTAGTTCTTGGGTAATGCTGTGAGACATCGTGCTATTTCTGTCGCGGTGCTAAAATGCGATGGGACACTCATGAGTCTAAATCCATCCAAGCCCGTCCCACGCCAAGTCTCACAGGGGCGCCCAGCTGAGAAAATACAGGACCACTCCACAACCGGCCCACCTCAGGAGTACCCCAAAAAGCCCCCGGATTCTAGATTAGACCTGTTAACTCCTTGTAAAACGCGATCTTAGTTTAGTACCGGATTAGATTTCTTTGAGAACTGATTCCATCTCTGTTGTGTAGATGTCATTCACAAGGTTTTTGTTGTAATTTTTGTTAAATGTTGGTTTTGTCTAGACGTAGGGCGATATTGACACAAACCTTTATGTTTTGTAGTATCCCAATAACAATATTTAGACAGTATTAATTGTACATTACTTCAGATTTAGATATGAGACACATTTTTAATGACTGTAACATGACCTACAAAAGTTGAGAAGTCACTTATCCATAGCATCCTTATTTGGAACGTTACTACATATGTTTTTCTTTTCAATTTTCATGTTTAATCAGCATTTTTTTTTTTTTTTTATAAATGGTATGCTTGATATCCAAATTTTCCATATCTTCAATATAACATTTAAGACTTTATCCGTAGTTTAATGATCTTCCATGATGATCTAGTTGCAGACCTAGTTATTGTTTTGTTTCCTGGTTAAGTCCATCACATATTCATGAATGAACAAATAGACTTAGATCTATACACTTGGTTCATATCTTGATTTATGTTTAGGAATGAGTCGTTCATCCTATGCAGTGATCCACATCTAGACCCAAGAAGGGAACCTGACTTCTTCTCTAGTGGCTACTGTACACATGCTAATCGTAATTTGAGAATGAAACTGGAGCATCGAGCTTTGGCCGGTTTACCAACATGCTAAAAATAAAACTTGTCTGATGTTGAAACGCGATCAATGCATGAGCTGGCCTTGCCTTTCCAACTTTTCTCAGACTTATTCCACCAAAGTAAAGTCTAGCCGCTGTTGTTTTTTTATCTTCACTGAGAATAAGACAACCTTTTGGCACGCGGAATGATTGCGCGGACGAAAATATCAACGCAAACTACTACCTTTGCAGGCTTTAAAAACATCACGCCAACTTGGGGGAAAAAAAAAAGAACTTTCAAGTATTGTTTTGAGACTGGCTTCACCTCTGCGTCCCCAATTCAACTTCTGCATGGCACATCCAAACCACAGTCACCACCACCGCTGGTTAGACAGGGAGTAGACTGTCTGAAACAAGCTAGTAGGAGCCAACTCTGCATCACAATACCTGCATCTGTCCACAGTTGAATCTTTTGTCCCGGGTGAAGTGGGAGGGGCAAGCGTTGGGTGGGAGGAGCCAGAGGTGGGTGGCAGGGGGTGGAGCTGTCCAGAGGGAGACTAGTGACTCCAACGCCCCTTTGACACGGCTTTTGTTGTGGATCCGATATTTGATCCTCTTAGCAGTTTGCCATGCGCACGCCCCACTACCCTCCACCGAGATTGTTACTACGACTAATACTACTACTACTACTACGACTACTGCTACCGCTAACCCCCCTCCTCGCTCGCCCCCACACACGCACACGCACGCCAATACCCTTTGTTTTCACTTCTTTGTTCAACATTCTTTACTTTCACCTGTTTGACTCCCGGAGCAGTCAACCAATAACTACCACGTACGGCGTCGAAAAATAGTTTGAAGTCAAATGCGTTGTCATGGCAATGTTCTGGTTTATTAAAAACATGGGAAATGGATTTAGCATTATGTCTGGGATAGCGTTTATTATTAGTTTTAGTGCGTGTATGTGTGTTTTATTTGGTTTTTTTTTTACTTTTGTCACTTTATTAAAAAATCAGTTTTCATAATTTGACATTCACGAATCTGAATTTTAAAAAACAACTCAAAAAGCTGATTATCATGAGCACAATTTATTATTACGTCTGATTTTATGTGTCATTTTAATGCATTTTACTGGATTTTTACTGGCACGGATTGGTCAAATACTTGGTCAGTTACAAACCTATTTTCTTGCGTTCTCTTTTGCGAGTAGTCCAAGTTGCGGGCGAGTCCCCCGGAGAGGCCGTTCCAGGCAGTTTACAGGCGCTTATTGTTTTAAAGCTGAGGTCATCCTTGGGCCTGGTGCAGTTGAAACAAAGGCCATGGGTTGAAAGGAAACACTCCACTCTCTTCTGGACAACTGCGCTATATCTGTACTTTTGATTTAACCGTTTTGTTTGACAAGTTTTATACCTCGTTTTAGTTCGAAAAAGTAAAGGTACAGTCGCTTATAATGTGGAATAATGGCAAGAGTCCACCCTTTAACCAGAGAGTAGCCAGTTTAAACGTGTTTTGCTGTAACGGTGTAAGTGTTTGCAATGCATGGGTTTTCCAAATGTTAAAAAATTAGCATCGTTGTCATAGCGATTAACAATTTGAGGCGAAATGTGACATGTTTTGAATGGGAAAACTTGTAAAAAACGTTGCATAAAACAGGAAGCTGCAATCCGTTTATAGAAAGCTTGATAAATGATGGTAAGAGTGGTGTAGTTGTTGAGCATCTACCCTTTAACCAGTTCAGATATCTTTGGCTGTAACCAAATGATGAAAAATTAAGATCGTTGCCACAGCGATTAACAATTTGAGATGAAATATGATATCTTTTGAATGGGAAAAGTTATAAAAAATGTTGTATAACACAGAAAGCTTGATAAATTATGGTAAAAGTGGTGCAGTTGTTGAGCGCCTGCCCTTTAACTAACAAGTAGCCAGTTTGAATATCTGCTTAAGTGACCCACATTGCTGTAACAGGGCGGGTGAAACTGACTGACTGTTTCCATAACGATTAACAACTGAAAGCAACATAAGAATACGGGAAAAGTCCTCAAAATGAAACTCGTGCGTTCACAATCCTTACAAAAAATCTGTTTAATTCAGAATCTGTTTATAATCCGGTTTAATAGAGTAAGAAGGCCATTCAGGTCATTCATCGAGGTTATCGTAAATGTTTTATTAAAATAATAATAAGTATGATTTGAACGTATCGCCGCAGTGTAATCAGGCTAAACAATAAAGTCTCTGCATCACGGTCACAAAGCCAGTACGCCTTTTTGATGTGCCGACCTTGATAATTGTGATGGTAATTACAATAAGTGGCCATTATATTTCAAGGTGCAGCGACCTTCATTATCCAAATCAATTTGAGTCACTATCAATTTGATAATACCCTAAATGCGTGCAGGCTGCATGGGAGATGCACACTCGGCACGCCTGTCTCCCTCCCGTATAATGGAATGCTGTTATTGAGATTGAACCGCCCCTATCTCATCCACAGCCCCAATCAATATTAACAGCTTGTAAAAAAAAAGAAGGTACTGCATTGGATTAGCCCACAGATACTTAAAGAGTAGTGGGGAGAGGGGATGGTCTTGTCACAGCTGTCATGTCCACACAGACCTCTCTGTTCACAAGACTTGTTCATTTAAGTTGACTTTGGGAGCGCTTTTATTGGAGCGGAATTACAACCCGGGTGACACGATGTTGACTTTTCAATAGAGTAAACTAAATTATGCAAAACGTATTACTTATTACCTAATGTGCGCATTTGTAAAGAAGCTGGCGTCTATCCCAGTTACTATGCACGGGAGAATTACTCTTTAAAGGGTCCAGATTACGCTATTTTCTGAGATATGTTATAATGTTTCTCATCCAAAACATACCTGGAGTTGTGTTGTTTTTTTTTTTGTTTCATTCACACATGTTTAACACAAAAGTCCTGCATATTTACGCTGAGTTTTTCTCTCAAACAGAAAACACTCTGTTCCACCTTGTGATGTCATCATGTGGTAATACAGGAAGTGCGCGACTGTGTTTTTAAACTCCATACACCTTCGCTACAATCATTCGGATAATTTCACTCTAAAATTTCCAATCTCTGCTAAACAAAAGACAAAAAATAGCAGTGAACTTACGAACTGCACTTCATGACATCACAAGGTGGAACGGGGCATTTTGAGCTTTGGAGATGTACAGACTAATAATAAAAAATGTGTGAATGAAACAAAACACAACTTTGGGCATGTTTTTGAGGCGGGAACAACATTATAACGTGAATTAAAGCTCAAAACAGTCAATTTTGTGTAATACAGAACCTTTAATTGAACGAATTTCACATTATAAGCTACATTTTTACCATTTGTAGTAGCCGTAACACCGCCTTTCTGCGCTAACGCTAACCACCACAACGCTAAACCCTATACCTGGATTGTGTTGCCGACGAGAGAGGAAAAAAAACAACAAAAACAGCTAGCTTTGCACTTCTCCTGGCCTTGTCCGGCAGCAATATCAGGAGCTTATTAATAAAAAAACAGACAATAGTTTGGCAGTTCTTTTGATGTATGTTCCTATTGGCCGGAACCCTCCCCTTCTATCTGACAGAGGAGTGGAGAGATGGTTTCCCTCAGATGCCCCCCACCGCACACGCTAACGTTCACCGCAGCCTACAGCGTGATTTGCGAGCTACCTGACATAATTTACCGACCAGCCGAGCCATATTTTACAAAATGAGGACAAACACTATTGAATAAACCGCCAATATAATTAATGTGAATCATAATCATACGGAAATGGTTCACCCCTTCCTCATTCATACTCTTTATTAGATGTTAAAGTAGCTGGGGGGTTAGGGTGTGGGTAATAAAGCATGCAATGTAAAAATGTGTTTTGAATTCGGATTATTGGGTTCAAATAATGTAGAAAAATATTTAAAATTGTACTTTCTAGAAATATTAAAAAATAAAATAAATCCCCAGAATTACAGTATATGTATAGGTTGTTGAAAGTATTTAAGCATAATTTGTTTCATAGTGTTTTAGCAATGTTGAGTGATGGTAGCACAGGCAGTAAGCATACGCCCTCAAACCAGAGTGTGACCAGTTTCAATCGTATTGCATCCTCTTGGCTAGACGATTCATCTGAATTTTCTATGCCAATGACAATATTGTGACTTTGACAGTAAGGGCATCTGGCATAAAGACTTCCAAATTGCTAAGTCACTATTGTATCATATTATTGGGTTAAAAAAATGGAAGAAAAATACCAAAAAATTAGTTTTTTTTTACTATGAAATTTCTCATAAATATTCCAACATTTTCACAATAGGTAAGAATTTTTATTATTTTTATTTTTGTATTTATTTAATGCAAGACATACAAACATAGTGACCATATATACACAATAGTGACAAATGGTAATAAGACATACAAGACATAACATGGTTTGTAGAAGTGACAGCTATTTACAATTGTGTGTTTGTGTGTGTTTATGTCTGTGTGTGACATTTCTGTGATTTTGGAGAGTGCTAGTACTAGTCGTTTGTAAGTGAGAAAAGAACGTATAGAGAATATACAGGAAAAAATAAAAAAAATAAAATAAAAATAAATAGAAAATAAATAATAATAATAATAATAATAATTTTAAAAGTTAAGATTTTTTTTTTAACAATATTGAGTGACGGTGGCACAGTTGGTCAGCTTAAGCCCTCAAACCAGATGACCAGTTCAAATTTCCTTGCTTGCCTTGGCTGGACATTCCCCCAGCATTTTCTACTCCAGTGACAATATTTGGACTAGTTTTGCCAACCAGTAAGGGCATCTGGCTTAAAATCTGCCTTATTACTGTTACTACTTTGTTTTGACGACCTTTGAGAAAAGAACTGTCCAAATAGAAGTTACAGGAATAAGTTAACAATAAACTGGTGACAGGAAGCTAACGTTTTTAGAGTCAAACCGCAGTGAATAAGTTGTTAGGCAGGTCGTAAACTACAAGAGGCACAGATATTCTTCAATGTTGGGTTAAAAAGCAAAGCAGTCCGCAACAACGAGGAGTTCCTAATTGGTAGACTTCGAAAGACTCATCCGCCGCGAGTCTTGCATTGTCATCCACCGAAAAACAACAACAATTATTTCCGTGACCTCATTGTCATCCGGCAGAAAAATGTGTAATTAGTGTTTACAAGTCTGGCACACCTGCAGCTCATCTCGTCTGAAATGCTAGGTTTGAAAAAAAGAAAACATTTAAAATACGGCAACCGGCAGCCAGCCACTGATACAGGCCGTCACGGAGCCTCGCGCACCCAGAGAAAAGAACGACGGCGAGGGAAGGAAGGCGGGGGGGGGCTGTCACTTTACGTACGCTATTCTTCCACAAATCTCTCCCCTTGGCTTAATGCCTTGCTACCATTTCGTATCTGAAGAAATGGTATTTACATGGCTTTACAATACGCACGACATTGCTTCCACAGTAGCTTCATTATATCTCGACGCCTACCCTTTTGCCCCGCGCGGGTTTACTCACTGCGGATCGCATTGTTGGACCATAATGGGGCAGGGGCATTTCTGAAATTCCCTCATTATTCGGCTTATTAAGACGGCACAACCGGTCTATAATCGCGCGGCGTTTCGGTGTGTCAAAGAGGTAGACTGTGCTGAGTTGCCAGATTTGAAGGGAAAACAGTCCCGGGATCGTCAACTCTGCGTGTGGCAATTCAGGATGTAGCGAGGTTTTTTTTTGGACGTGTAAAGCTAGTGCTAGGACAGTGCTAGCTAAAACTGACAATGCATTCGACTGGTTCTGCAAAGAATTGAAAACGTAATTGGTTTATCTGCGTTTGTGTCTTTACATCTTTGAGAAACTCGATTGAAGTTGAGACGAGATGGGTCCAAAGTTGTTCAAATGCACTACGATTTCTTTTAAAGAGTTTGTTTTGTGTTAAAAAGTGCTTCAGTAAACAGATTTTTAACCAAAATTAAATCTAGATAAGTTAGAAATACTTGAATTACGAACATTTTATCTTGATACGAGTAGATTTCATTTTCAAGTTGTCTAAAATTATCTACCAATGAAACTTTTTGTACTTAAAACGTGGATTTACATCTTGTTACGCTTAAAATAAGAAAAAAAGACACAGAAAAAACACTCTTTGCATGTAAAATAAGAAACTAAATCTTATATTTGAAGAAAAAAAAAACTTATTCCATTGGTAGATCATTTTAATTCTCAAGTTGAATATACTCAAAGTTAAATGTTCTTATTTAAATTGTTTTAACTCGAGGATTGACTAAAGTATCGAAAAATCTGATACTAATTGATATTTAAACTAGTATTGAAACTAGATATTTGTTTGAGCAGGCATCGATACTAAAAAAGTCAAATTCACAGGATGAAATTTGAGCTTTCCTGCACAGCTTTAGTATGAGCGATTTTAAGCTGTATCAGAACAAGTATAAGATCTGAAGCTAACATAAAAAGTTCAAGTATTTTGTGTGGAAAATTCCCCAAAAAATGTCTAAAAAAAGTACAATTTTTTGTCTTCATTATGGTATCGTAATCTAGTCTAAACCTTACCATCGAAATTGAGTTTGAAATTGAATTACTTGAAAAATGTAATACTTTTTGCTGTGTAACGTTACCAGATATGATGTTTTGAGCAGTCGATCAATACCAAACTGAAGAGCTATTGTATTTTCAATGTAAAAATGAACAAAAAAAAACCCCAAAAACACGCAAATGGATTCTCCCTAAAACACATGCTCATCCCTGGGTCATATTTGAGAAAGTTTGTTGCCGTGTACTTGCAGTGTAAATAGTTTCGCAGCAGTGGTGTGGCCTTGCCTGGTCTGACAGCACATGCTCTGACCTGAGGCTGGCTGACAGACATTGTCCTACATTCACGTTGAGTTAAAATAGGTGTGTCACTTCTGCTAATGGCACTGACAGTGACTGAGGGCAGCACCCATCTACCACATCCAGTCACCCTGCGCATTAGAGCCAGCATATGCTCAAGGCTGGAAAGTAATTACAGATACTCACGGGACTGTAACTGTGAGTATTTTTGGGGTTATTGTACTTTTTGGAATAGATTTTTCAACATATACTTGTGGTTTAGTTGCGATTAGGGTTGTTTAAGACGACATAGACTAGTATACGTCCATGTACCACTATGGAACCTACCTGGACGACTGAGAGATTACGCAGATAAAGAAAGTACTACCATTTAATGTTGAAAAAAATCACATTCTATTGTCAAACTCAAGGCCTGTGGGACAAATGTAGCCCGCCACGTCATTTTATGTGGCCGCGGCAAGGTAAATTAAAAGGTGTGACTGTCTTAAAATGTCAGTTTATCGGGAGATACGCAGTTACACAGCCATATTTTTACATCTATGGAAATTCATATGCAATATTTGTAGTTTGAATAAGTAATAAATACAGAAACAGTTAATTAACAAGTTTAAAAAGTTGTTAGATTTATTTTACATCTAGCCCTTTGACACCTCTGGTCTAAAGAAAGAGTGTTTTTTTAAATTATTATTGTAGTATCAATCGTATTACGTATCGAATCTTTTCCTTTTAATCAAAGTTAAGTTGGCATTTTAGTATCGTGAAAACACTATAATTTTAGCCATGAAATTGTAATTAGTTTGATTTAAGTCATAAAAGTTACTGAGTATTGTACAAATCCCAATTGGCATTTCACAGTTTTACAGTTTTTGACCTAAAATGCTCCTAAAATTGCATTAAAAAGTAATTAGTACTATAACTAAGTACAATTTTAACAGCAGTACTTCCACTTGTAATTGAGAACACGTTTAGCTATGTGACTATACTTTGCAGTTCTCTCTCCACCACTCCATATGTTCTCCAAGCCAACTCGAAATGGGTCTTCTGCACGTCCATGTTTAATTATCGCGAGGCGCTAAGCTCTCCCAACGTTGAAGCATCCTGTCGCTTTTTGAAGAATATTTTTTACCAGGAAAGTGCGTGTGCCTAGGGCCGGTGGAGGCTGCTATTTGCAATGTGACATGTTGTCATATACGGGGGGAAAAAAATCAATTGGCAATTAAATGATACACCTTGTGAGGATGACAAGAGGCATTTGGTTGCACAGGAAGAAGTGGGTAGTGAGGGGTTTTGTAATGACGGCCTAATGACTATTCATAAGTGATTTTCAGTCTGCTGATCCACTCGGCTGGGAAGCTGTGCCCTGGAGAGTTGGGGCTGTCACTTTCCCTCACCTCAAAAAGGCGCCGCGATCGACGGTTGTGGAGGATGTGAGCCAGAAATTACCCAGAATCCCGCCCTGGGCCCGTCTCAGGTCACATCCAGGAGAAGGGGATTGGGGGGAACGCGCATCTGCCACAGTATAGGTGCCACCAGGGGACAACTCAGCCAATGAGGAGGCAGCGCTGTGGGACTGACGGCGGCGGATACCTTTCACAGAGCGGTGGTTGGGGGCTTTGTTCTCGTCCTTTGCCTGTATCCTGTTCATATTATCGAACTGACATGGCTTTGACGTGGGCAGCTGCGGGCTCGGCTGCTCCGATTTATAACCTTGCCCTGAACTATGGTCAATAGGTGATAAATTTGAGAGGCCCTGGTTGCCATAAAGCGCAGTTTAAACGCGTGGTCTCTGGGGAAGGATGCAGACGGCAAGTAAAAGGACTTATTGATGACCTCTTAACCCTCTTCAGATGCTCTGGTCACTTCCTGCCAATGTCCCTAATGGTTCAATGTCCCTCCCCCCACGAACCCTGCTTTCCCAACAGCCTAAGCTAGTAATTAGCCTAGCGTGGTGTTTATTAGGGATGCACAATACGACGTGCAAAAGTATCCAACATCTGATACTAGATTTGAGCAAGTATCGATACTAGAAGGGTCACATTTACAGGACAGAAATGAACCTTTCCTGAAGAGTTTTAGAACGATCTTGAGCTGTATCTGAACAACTATAAGATCACATAGACTACCACTAGTATATGTTTCTTTTTTGCGATATTTTAAGATACTTTTTGCGGCAATAAGTTCAGTTACTCATCAAACTGGGTCCAAATAAAAACTTAAAACACAGAAACAAAACCAAGACCAAATCCAGTCTAATGTAGGACTTAATCAGGAAAGTCATGACTGAAATCTGCCCTTTTTGTCCTTTTCACTTTCTAAAAACAGTCAATTTTTGTAAAACGAAGAAGTTTGAGTCGTCCAGGTCTGATCCGTAACAAAAGACAAAGTTTAAATCTGTGAAATGGACAAATCATTGTAGGAGTGAAGACGTTTCGCTGCTCGTCTAAGCCGCTTTTGCTGCCGGTTTGTCCATTTCACAGATTTAAACTCCGTCTTTCGTTTAAGCTGTTTATTTTGTTTGTTATGTTTATTTTCTTATTATTTTCAAAGTTTTCACGCTATATTGTTCAGCCGTACCCACCAATCTAAGCTAGCAATTAGCCAACATGGTGCCTATGGTGTTTTTTAAAGATAACTATCGCGATTTCTCTTCACATTCCAGTCTGTTCCCCCAGTACTCTCCCCTGTCACGTTCGGCTACATTTGACAAGTACCAAAGCGGCGGTGTATGTATACGTGGAGTGTTCAAACATGACTTATCCGACCTTATCGCTTCTAGAGCTCACCTTATCTGAAGGTAAATACAATAATGTGCTCATTAGGCTCTGCTTCATGGCTACTTGGCAGGCGTGTTTGCTCAGTAATACGAGCCAGGTCAGCGTAGAGGAGAGAAGGGGAGAGAGTGAGACTGGAAGAGGCTAGACCCAGAAATGCAGTGGTTGTAATTGAATCTGGGCTTGTACCTGTGAGTCGGTGGCTTTCGTCTCCGCGGCAACGCTTTCTCCACGTGGCGGCGGGCCAAAACGACTATTACATAATTAATCGGCATTGATCATCTGGTTAGCACATGAATCAAATGGCAGAATAATTGAGTCATGAAGTTTTGAGGTCCTGGCACTGTAAGCGACTCCGTGTACAACGTCTAAGCTGCAGATTTCACCCTAGTTTTTCATTTGAATTTGTTTCATTTGCAGAGGCGGTAGAGTACTTTACCTCAAAATAACAGTCCACGAGTAGAAGTACGAAAGTAGCGGTCCAAGAGATGACTTAAGTAAGAGTGTAGGAGTATTTACGGGAAGTACTGCTCAAGTAAAAGAGTAACTGACAGGACATAACATCCGATTTAGTTCCAAGAATACAACAAATGAGACAAAGTAAATCATATCTGAAGGAGTGATGCAAGAAACGCAAATGTTCAGATCATTTCTTACTGTCAACGTAAAGATTTTGTAACTTGTAGACTTACTCACAGTGCGAAGAGGAACCAAAACTTTTACACAAGTAAGAGTAACGTTACGTCAATCAAGATAATACTCAAAAAGTGCTCTTGCTTTAAAGTTACTCAAGTAAATGTTAACTCTGCTCATGTCCAAAACTGTGTAAATGTTGTGTAGAGAAAAAAAAAACTATTGAAGTATTTGAGACTGGGTGAAAAGTTGAACTGTTAAATTGAAGGAAGCTTACGCAGTAGAATGACTTCACCTCAGACTCCCAGTAGAACTATAAAACGTTTCATTTCTAAATCTATTTTCTTATAAAGTACACTTAAGACCTTTTGGCAGACTCGACCAGGTTTCCTCTCTTTATTTTGAATGACAGTCTGTCAGCATACGCAGTAAAACTTAACTCTGATTGGAGTTAAATTTGGGCACATATATTGTCCTTTATAACAGTAACACAAACTCCAAAGTAGAGTACGAAGGGGTACGATTGGTCATTGGTGATATTCTGGCATCCTTGTTTCGCAAAAGCAGGTCTGTGCATGTTTTGATCCTTTTTTTAGACCTGGTTTAGTCCTAAATTAGATTAGTTTAGCTCGGTGGCTCGCGATCGTTTCACGCTAAGTACCACCAAAGAAAAGATTTGGATTTCCAAGTACCAGCAGTTCTAAATCAAGTATATAACAGGACTATTGAGGCTTAGTCAAGGGCTAAACCAGGTCTAAAAGCGGACCACGTCGTCGTCACTGTCGTTATAAACAAGAACGTATCCAAAGGAGATCCAAAGTGGTTCAAATGGACTCCAAAGTACGCAAACCCGCAAACTGAAGAGCCGTCCAAGTACCACATGAAGGACCTCACGTAAGCACGGTTTGACGAACGCTGGTTTATAACAGTCGTGTACAGTAGTAGCCTGAGTGAGTGCGTGTTACTGAGTGAATCACAGCTCCAATAGTGCACGGCAAAGCAACTTCGTGTCACCATCAGCACAAACCGGCCAGAGGAGCGTTCACTACTGCAAAATCTCCCAGGAAATGTACAAATGGTGGAATAATGCCTGTCATTGCCCGGCCGAGGAGAAGGTGGTACAGGGGATGTGTAAATCAATGGACGTTCTATCTGGGCCTGATAAAAGCCAAGTGTAGAGCGCACAAAGAGTTAGCTGCAGCCTTATCACTTCTGACATTGGCTTTCATTTGTGAGCATAACGCCGGCTTGTCCACCACAGCGCTAGCTTGTTTCGCACTACACAGAAGCAGTCATGTGCTCCATCACACAGATAGGGCTCAGAAGAAGAAGAGGAGGCCTGAGGAGACGCAAGAATCGCCCTGTGTACTCCATTGTTGAAGCGATAAGGAGAGGTTTATTTCAATGTAACTGAAGGGAAGGGAAAAGTTTTATTATTTCCGCCGTAACTTTTAAAAAACAATACGTAAGTGTTGTGTGGGACTTTATTTCGAACAGTGCGTAGCTGAAACTTGCGTTACGTTTTGACATTTTTGGTGAGAAGTTCGGGCATTTGCTTGTTAACGTGGAGGTGTTATTGCTAGCTTGGAATGTCCCACAGTATGGCATTAAACCTGTCTGTCTCTGCGGTAAAACGTTGATGATGCCAATGTGTTAAGTCGCTCGTCAGATCTGTGGAAAGGCAAGCCCGCTCACAGTAAAAATGCATGTTATCTGCTTGTCTCCATGGAGGTATTATGGTATTATAGCTTGCCTGGAATGTCCCACGGTATGGCATTAAACTCATGTATCTCCATGGTAAAACGCTGATGACGGCAGTGTGCTAAGTCACTTGTCAGATCTGTGGAAAGGCAAGCCCGCTCACCATAAGAATGCATGTTTTTCAAGGTATTTTCTTAGCAATCAATACATATCTGATTAATTAAAAGTTCATGGGACAATAACATCTCCATGGAGACAAGCACGCATGAAAAGTTACAGTGTGCATCTTTAAATAATGGCTCGCCATCTCACTCCAGGTCACGGCTCCTCAGCAGTACGCGCTAAGTACTTTTAGCTGAAGTAGCCGTGGCGTCGCTAACATCGCGATCATTATTACAAAGCGAGCAGTTTGGATGATACTCCTGTCCCCGTCGCCGCCACCTCCGCTGCTCCCCGCGCCTCCCGACTCCACCCCCCCTCCACCCCAGACACCCACACATCATTATGCACTGGCATCTATCAGATACAGGCTTAATTAGGGCCTGTACAGCACATTAAGCAAGGGGACTAGCCGAGTTCAAATATTTATAAGGTTGAGTATATTTATGATCTATGTCGTAATCCCTTATTGGAAGATTTCAATGTTTTTAAATGACAACCTACTTTTCTATCACATGACCTGTTTCTGGGCGCTACTACACCCGTCCCCGTGCGTATTCCTCTTAATACTGCATAAAAAAAGCTTTCATTTCACAATACATTTACATAACAAAGAAATGATAAAAATAGGACTTGAAAAAAAACATTAAACGCATAGAATTTTTCACTTCGTTATTAGCGGTAATTGTCGGGAGCGTGCAGGATCAAAAAGATTTCGTATTATAAGTCCTTGAACAGCACGGCCTTGGGATAATCACTGTTTGGTTTTGTGGTACCTGTTGAAGTGTGCTGATTGTTGAGTCTGCTATCTGGCAACGCAAGTGCAAAATAGAAAATTGTGCGTTCAGGGTTGTTGAGTTTTAGCTTATAATAGGTGGATAAAGTAGCAAGAAATAGTACAGAAGTCTAAATGTAAAGCATAATAGTTAAAATGAGTAAAAAAAATCCCCCCAAAAAACTACAATGTAAAAAAAAAAAAGATTACTTGATTACTTTTTGGAATCATAATCAGCAATCTAAAATATAATGGTTTAACAGTTTTTAAAAAGTACAAATAAATGTAAAAAAAAAAAAAAAAAAAAAGGAATAAATGTTTGTAATAAAAGTACACAATAAAAAATAAATGTACTAATAAAAAAAAGTAGAATAAATAAAATAAATGTACTGAATAACATTTAATAAATTAGTTTTGTTAATACATTTTTTTGTGAATTACTAGAATTTAGCTGATTTGACAATTTTATTATCTTTACTGAAATTAAACTTTTAAAATGTGCTAGCTAAACATAACATATAAAAAAACAAACAAAAAAAACCCACTGTAAATGTATTTAAATGACTTAATTACTGGAAATCGAGTCAATTTGACAAGTTTATTTTTACTTAACCGTGTAAAATCTACCAGATAAACTTGATTTGAGTGGATTGGACCATATTTTATGTATTTTTATTTTTACAAAAGTCCACTGCGGAGGTACTGAGGCGTGATTTGGAGCTTTGTAGCAGATGCGATGGGTATGTGAGGTGAAGTCTATTTTTACAGCTCGGAGGAGGGGTCTGAGTGGTTGTGGATGGCACTCGTCTCTCTCCTCTTTCCTCTTTGTGAATGGAGCTGTTGTTTTTGTCAAGGGTCCTTTCCTTTCTACCACAATTAGAATCTTTCACAAAGTTTTCCCTGTGGTGAAGAGCAGACGGAGAGGCTGAGGTGGCTCGTGGTTCCACTGAAAGGAGAGAGAATGTGTTTATATAAATGCTTTGTAGTACATGCAGACAGTGAGTGAGGTTGGGATAAGTTTGCTGCATGGGCAAAAAACAGAGATTTTTTTTCTTTTTTTTTTCAATTCTGTAGCAGATAATCCCAAGCCAAAACCAATGAGGAAAAAGGAAAAGCCAAAGACTCGTAAAGTCTTGCTAAAGCTCTTCTCTTAAGGCGCTCTGACAGATTGGAGAATGAAGTGGGGCAAGAGTGAAGGTTTGTGCTGACCTAGGATGTCTTATTATTATGATGATGATTTTGATTTAAATTAATTTTATTTTTTTATTTTTTTTAAATGGAAAACAAGTATAGATCTATTTGTTCTATTTTTTATTTTTTTATTTATTCATTTATTTATGTGTTTGTTTGTTTTTTTAATTGATGATTCTTCTTGATTTTTATTTTTATTTTTTTTATTTATTTATATATTTTTTGACAATATGTTCATGATCAAGGGACACAGGATTTAGTTTTTAAAACCTGCTTTTTTCCTTAAATTGACATAAACACTCATTAAGCACCAAGATATAAACAACATATAATTAAAATACTAGAGTACTACAGAAACCAAAACCAGTAGTAGCATTAAACTAGGCCAGCCACCATGTTTTTTTGTTGTTTTTTTTTCAAATTTCCTGGTTAATATTACACACTTTTGCATATTTAATTTCGTCAGGAGCAGTTATAGTCGTGGTTGAGGTCAGCTGGACCAGTGAACTCGCCCATATGTTGGTCCAGTTCGACCAGGTCCCATCATCATCCAGGGAAACTCTTGACTCATTTTAAGATGAGAACATTGAGAATGATGTCAGCTGCTAAAATGTATAATGTGAAAGCCCTGTTTTAGTGTGACTCAGTTCGTATATTACGCCCACCCTGGTGTCAAATATTCAGTTCTGTTTTGCATGTTAAATAATCGCATTACAAAAATATATATGTATTTTATCCTGCATCTTGTGTCATAGTTTGGGAGCGCCTAGCTGGGGGAGTAGCTAACTGTGCACATATGTTTTAGGTTAATAGAGTCAAAACATGCAAACCCAGTACAAAGACTAGCAACATTGTGCAAGAACTGAACCTGAAACCCTCCCGCTATGATTCATTACCAGAAAAAGTTATATTTTTAAATTGTTTGAGAATAAAGTAATTGCATAATATTCATGTAAACTTCCTGATTATTCAAACTTTTTATTTTTTATTTTTTATATTGCAGCAGAGGTGTCAAAGAGTTGCGTTTTTATTTATTTATTTCCGTACCTGACCTAACCTTACATTAGCTAAGCAGCCTCCCACTTGCGCGCCGATCAAAGTCTAAGCTAAGCACAGGGGTGGATGTGGAGAGTAGGGAGAGGGAAGTGCGCGTAAGTGGAGGTAGCAGAGGTGTGCGAGCCGCTCTTGTACGCACAACCGAGGACCGTTTGCCCTCGTGCCCCTGAGCCTGACACCGGAGCAGCCAGCCCACGAGCAACGCCGTGGGGGGGGGGGGAGTTAAGACGTAGAGAGTATAAGTGAGTTTTGTAACTTACACTGTAAAAAGGAAGAGGAAAATACGAGTTAGAAGCATTTCAATCAAATTCAATCAACTCAACTTAATTCGGTTGAGTGATTTGGACTAGTTCAGCTTTATTTACTTAATGGTTGTTGAATTTAAGTACGATATAAGTCATTTTTCTAACAGCGGAGCATCAAAATGACACTTTTATTTACAAAAGAAAGTTAGAAAGCTGGATGTTGCCAGATAAGAAAATGTTTTTGTCATATTTGTCCATCTATAAATGTTAAACTTAAGCAAATATTTGGAAATTCAGCTAATTTACTATATACATTTATTACATCTCAAATTAATTTAAATAATTTATCAAAGTCAAAACTGCTTTTCTTTATATTTTTTGTATTTTTCTATTTTTTTGTATTTTATTTTATTATTATTATTTTATTTTTATTTTTTATTTTTTGCAGTGTCTACAACTTACATGTTTCCACAACTTACTGTATATTCAAAGCAGAGGTTAGAAGCTATCACGCAATGCAATGCAAAATACAATACTTGAAAGAGCACTACGCTGAGGGTCCTTGTAAGCCCCCCTCCCGTCTCCCGCTCTCTCCCTCCTCACCTTAGCGTAGGAAGCACAAACCTGCAAGGGGGAAGTTTGGTCTCCGTTACCCAGGCAGAGGCAGCCTTTGGCCAGGCAGGTGCTGTGCTCCGTGCTGGGGTCTGGCTCCTATCGATTTTCCGTACTTTCCTGATAAACACGGCGCGGTTTGTGGGGCCACCGAGGGCGTCGAGAACAGCGAACAGCGCCATACGGAAAAACCTTTTGCCTTTTTCATCCTCCTCTCCTCGTCTCCACGGCTCCCACCAGAGAGCTTAGCCATTATTATGCATTTTACAGTCTTTTCTAACTCTATCGATTTAAGTAATGCGAAAGTTCTGCAGGGACCCGTACCTGAGAGTGATTCAGTTTGCGCAGGCATCTTTTTTAAGGCCTCGGGAAAAACTATGTGTGAGAGGGAGAGACGGAGAGAGGTGAGGTTTAACCAACGCAACAAGGCAATCATTTAAAAAGCGTTCAGTGCCAGATTTTTGGACAAGAGCGGTGCATGCTGTTGTATCTTTAAATCATATGTCACAGCGAAGCGCCAGAATCCCAACTGATTTGTTGTAGTAAATATAACAAAACATACTGAGAAAATGTGTTAGCTTATTCTGGAAGTGGATATTTGGGTTCAACAACAATTTAAGACGAAGAAACTCAAAAAATATAGTTTTAAAGAAACATATGTAAAGTTCCCATTTTTATTTGAAGAGGATGTGTTCACCTTGCGTCTAGTTTCGGTTCCTGTTTGGCTTTATGCAGTTTGGTGGTGATGTCTTGGTTTAGTCCATTCCTAATTCTGGTCTTATCCTTATTTTCGGACTCCAAGTTTAGTCGTAGTTTAGTCCCAAGCAACTGTTATTCATTGAAGCTTGAACACAACCAAAATCGCATATTTTTGACTGTAAAAACCTCGAACGACTCTAGTCTTGAAGATACTTCGTCACATCAAGGTTAGTCATCATCTAGGCCTAGTTTAGTTCTGGTTTAGTCCTGATTTAGTTCCAAGTTTAGTCCAAGAATCATTGCGGTGTCCGTGGAAGTTTAAACGTAGCTCAAATCTCATCATTTTGACTCTAAATCCTCGAATAAACCTGTAGCTTTCGATTTCCAGAAGCCACTTTGATGCACCAACGTTAGCCCAAATCTAGTCCTGGTTTAGTTTTGAGTTTAGTCTCAGTTTAGTCTTGGTTTTATGTATGAAAGTTTTGTGAAACAGCATCCCAAACCTCATATTTTTGACTCGAAAACCTTGAACAACCCTATAGCCTTCCCAACTTCCTTTCCCATCCCAGGAGTCACCTCGTAGCAGCAAGGTGTCCTTTCGCTCGCGGTTCAGCCCTTCAACCTGTCAGATACACTTTACAAACGCCAAATCCCCCCATTCAGAACGGCCCTCCTGGATGACACGAATACATTTTTCCCCCGTTTTCGCCCTCTTTCATCAAGGGCGAACCTGAGCCGTGAACAGTCATTCAGGGCACCCTCCACTCCAGGGGCTGTCAGAGCGCATTTGCATTTGAGCCGTTAAGTCCACGCCCTCATCCGAAGTGACGTGTGCAGAGCGAGCAGAGCCGACTGTTCACATGGAGGTGCAGGCGACACTAAATATGTTGTGAATTTTGAGATTTGGCGATTTTTGGCGATGGTCGATGGTCAGCATGGCGAATTTTGATGGAAAGGCCTTTCATCTGTCAGTAAAAGTATTTGGTTTGGAGCAGAGTTCAGACTTTGAAGACTTTTTACTAGTTTAAATTTAGTTAAATTCTTGGTAGAACAGTCTTAATACATGGCAACAATTTTTCCACCCCTTTTTTTTAGTTTTCATGGGCAAATTTGATATATTATGTGTGAAAACGTGCCCAGATTGTCATGCATTTTCAAACACAAAATCGTAATAATGATAAATAGAGCTATACAATTGTTGGAAAATGTACAAATGTGTTAGACGTATCATCACTGAAGAGGTTTTTGGAGTAAAAAGCACAATATATCAGATTAGGAGATCCAATCCTTTTGTAAAACCTTTGGTCACTGGTCATAGCCGTTACTTTAAACTGATATCTCTTCACTGTCTCGTACGATCTTGTCTTAATCTTTCCGAAAACGTTTTGAATGTGAAAATCTATATATACCGGCCTCGTCTGCGCTGGTCTCTCCACCTGGCTGCGTGAATAATTCAGATCTGTAGGAAGTGAACTCTCAGGTTGTAGAAGACCAAACTTGCTTCATTATGTCAAGAGAACATACATTATTTAGTTTAACACGAGTAAAATTATCCACGGAGCTTGATCTCAGCTCATTTCAGTTTTATGAATCTGGGCTTTTGCACTATTGACATTTCACATATTACTACCTTACTTTTTCATTACCGTAGCTTCATACCGGACGCTCTCGGCAACCTTTAAAAGACTTATCAAGACCTCTACGGTGCATTTTGTCACCGCTCTTGTTCATTCTTCATTCGGTTAAACGATGCGGCGTCCCCTCTTGGCGCTATAACCTGTACGGCGTAGCGGAGATTCAGCCCTGATGCGGACGTCACATATTGTTTAGCTCAATCGACGTCGGGGCTTGACAGCGCTAAGTTGGCTCAGGGTGTCACGGAGCACCTTTCTGGCTTGTCTTTCACGCTAACATGCACTTGTACATGCGTGCGAAACAAGACTCACCCTCACCTCACCCCCCGCCTCACCCCCTCCTCCATCGGGTGACACATAAAGCAGCTCCGGGCCTATTACCGTAGTGCACACCCCCCCTTATCTGCTACTTACAGGCCTAGTTTCATGGCATAACCGTCCCCGCTCTACGCCATACAGGTTGTAGTTTTTGCTCTTTTTTAGCTAAATTGTCACTAATTTGGCATCGCTAATCTAATGGGATGCCGGCTTTTTAAATAAATGACTAAATTCATTTGATGTCAGAGGTCCTTTTCCGCGCTGGCAATATTGTGTCTTTTTTGCCTTTAATTCGCCGTGTGCTCATGTGTGCTATGAATATCCCTGCTCTGTGCATAATGTAATTAAGTATGGCCAATGCAGTACGGGCAGGAGTCCCAGAGTGCAAAACTCCAAATGTGAAACCTGTGAACTGCCGCTGCTCCTGCTAGCGCCGCTGTACTGGGACCTGGTTAGCTTTAGATCCTTCAAAGGTTTCACTTTCTTTTTTTTTTTTAAGTAACTGTACTCTTACTTTAGTAAAACATGTACTTTTTCAAATGTAAGCTATCTCACGGTAAGAATGCACGAGCAATACTTAAGACACATGCCGTAGTAATGCCATACTGTGGGACATTCCAGGCAGGTTGTAATATCTCCATGAAGACAAGCAGCTAGCAAACCCCCAGAAAAGTTAGTGTATTAAGTGACAAAAGCGTTATCTCGCATGTTTAATCAGTTGAACATTTGATTTTCTTGCGTTTTACCTTCAGATATGATTAGCTTTTTATAAATTATCATGTTTTTTTATTCATAAATATCCAAATGTGTGGATTATTTGTGTTTTGTCAGTCAAACTCAATTCAAAATCATCTGAAGTTTGTCCTAAAATGTTACACGAAAAGTATTCACCTCATACTTTTACTTCAACACTTCTGTTCTGTGTACATTCTACTACTTCAGCTTTGTGTAACATTATTTCGCAGTACAATTACCTGTTTACAGTTTATATCTTCTCTCCCCTCGCCTGATCACATGCAATCCGTCTTATTATTGTGTAGAAATCTAGTTTGTAGTGCAGTGGGACAAAGGCAGAAGTGGTGCTTTGCAGTGTCAGCAGAACTGTGCTCAGAGGTGGTATTTTGGCTAATCAAATGACTGTTATTGCTCAACTAGAAGTACGTGGATGTTGGGAAATTGTTTCAAAATAGGTGACGGCTAAAACTGCGCTTTTGTGTCTGTGCTTACTGGGAACTGCGTGTGATTGTTCTTATAGAAAAATACATAGTCAAATTTGTAGTGGGTATTTCCAAAAATGGGCTTGGTAAGAATACATTTGACTGGCAACCAATGTAAATTCAAACTTTTGCATGTTATTTTCTGACCTATTTTTCATGGCACCATTACAGTATATTTAAAAGTGTGTTCTATGGAATTTTAGTAGTCGTGCTGGACGCTGGTGAGAATGTCGGTGCACCGTTGCAACAACATCGTAACCACTTGAGCAATGCACATCTCGGGACAGCTGCGTGGTCTATGTGTGCACGTTTTATAGGCAGCTTGTGCGGATCTGTCAGTGTGCAAGAGTTTAGAGGGTTTTTTTTTTCTCAAGACATAGTAAGCTAAGACCTTTGTGTGAAGGTTTGTCACTGAAATCTCAAGTTCAGATGGACCTGGTTGATTGCACAGTTCAAACTTTAGACTATAGAGACTAAAGGGATTGTGGGCAGGTAAAGATGTTCTCGTAAGGTTTAAAATTGCAATTCTTGTGTCAGATATTAAGCTTAATATCTCCTCTAAAATCCACATGTAGCTAAAACTGGTGCAAAGCAGTACAAACATCTTGAGGTTCACACCCTAGGGTAGTTCAGAAGCAGATACCTCTTACTGTAAACAACTAGGGTGTGTTCGTTTCAGTGTAGTTAGTTCCTCCTTTCAGACAGATATAAGGCATTGACGGAGCTGAAGTAGTTATTTGAATGAGCGGCTAAACATATTCACTCTTTAAAAGCAAATATAACAAAGTCCAATGATAGAATTCAGTTTTCTTTAGCGATTTAAAAAAAAAAAACATCATCAAAAGTTGTTGTATTGTTGTATCTCGGGGTTGAAAGACTTGACAAGACTTTAAACTACGACACTTATATGCCAAGTTAGTCCACGTAATATAAAAAATAGAAAATTGGGTTCAACATTTCTTCAAAATTTGGCTTCTTGGCATCAAATTCTACAATGCAAACAGCCGATGCATTGTCCTGGAGGTCTTATTCGACGTTATTAAGAGGCTAAAGAACAGACAGTTGTTTCCTGGCTGTCAGCTGTTGCTCTGGGCCTCCTCGAACAGGGCGGTGGGTGGGGGTGGGGGGGACGGCGGGGTTAAGGGGGTACTGCGAAGGCCCAATGTAATTTCTGCCGGCCCTGACAGCCCCTTGGAATAAAGTGATCGCTCTGTGGCGGGGGGTGATCGGAGGGGATTGCTTCTCGGGTTGACAAATGATTAGCTGTTATCTTGGAGCGAGATTTGATTTGGGTGTTGTGTCAGCGGCCATTGCGACCTCCTCCTCCTTCTCCTGCCCTCCCCTCACGAGCTGACTCAGGTGTCTGGTGGGATCCAAGGACAAGCTTCCAACCCCCAACCCTCCCCATCACCTCCCCTTTAAGGGTCAGGACCTTTTAATCCACCATACAGACCTCAATATACCTGGTTATTAGAGGCGAGTTTGTAGTTTGGGACAGTTTAGTGGGACCGAATAACACTTTCTATACAGGTTTCTTACTTCTTGTCATTGAGAATAACACTTCACCTTATAATAACTTTCTATGTACGTCTACTGGTTAAGCTAGTATGTCCATAATGTCGATTCAGATACATTTTGGACACTGTCACTATAAGATTTTATTCTATATTCCGGCTATCTTATATATTTAGCATTAATTCCATTGTGATGAGTGTTGTTAGTCAAAAAATACATTGAAAAAAAAACACTTAAAACATAATAACTGCACGTTGGGTCGCCTTTCCGCAGATCTGACCTGCTTTTTAGCTTGCTGGCGCCTCCTGCTTGTCTCAGTTAAAAGATAGATGTAATAATAATCTTCAATTTCGAGCTGTGTCAGAGTAGAACAAACAGAAAGTGGTATAGAGATTAATGCAATCTGTGCAATTTGCGTGTACGATTCTCCGTGGAGACTAACAGATTGCCAACCCTCCCCCAGAAAAGTTTCATAGTGCATCTTTAACACTGAAGATAGCTCCTTTTACCTGAGAGAAAAAGACATCATGGCATTGTAGTACTATACAGAAACATTTGAGTATACGTGTCCACTTAAAGCACATTTTATGTAACAGTTGGGGAGTCGTGTTATCTGAATGGTGGTTATCAGAGACAGACTGACGTGCACCTTCACCGCAGCCTCTAATGAAGAGGGCTGTCAGGCTTAAAGATCGCGACCCATTTAATTCCAGGGTACACTTCAATGCCTTGTCCGTCTAATGGCTCTTTGGCACCTTGGGTTCCTGTTGGAAGCCAATTTAGCCGTGACACCGAGGCGGGTGCAGCGCGCAGCATCGTCGCCCACATTCGGGGAAAGAGTCAAGGTGTTAACGCCTGATTGGCCGCTCTCCGCTGTTTCCCGCCACCTCTCCGACACGGGCTTTCCATTCGACAACGCATGTAGACACTAGCCTCCCCCGTGCCCCTCGCCATGCCTTGTAGAGATAAGAGAATGAGAGTTGTAGTCATTTTAAAGGCCGGAATATCCCTACGCCGCCAGAGTAAATAAGTTCCCCCCATGCCAGCAGCGCCCCGTGGGATCAATTAGCTGCCCATTACCATAGATACAGACTTCCTTACGCAACAGCCTGCTACGAAATTTGAGAGAGAAAAAAGATTGTTTCGACTCGGGGCCCTGTCAGACTTCACCCCCGGCTTGAAAAGCATTGCGGGGAGGCTATAGCGAGTCACGCAGGTCATGAAAACAACATGAAAACGTCGCTGTCAGACTCTCTGTTATCATTAGCCGAAACAACAAACAGCGCGCAGACTGGGGGAGAGACGAGGAGAGCAGGAAGGAAAGAGTGAGGGCTCCCTAGGGATACATCCACTTCCCTAGCTCATGAGAAGATCCTAACCTTAACCCTCCGAGGTGGCCTAAGACTACTCTTGTTTCTTGCTAAAAAACATTTGTCGCAGGTGATGTATGCAGCCGTTCAGACGTGCGCTGTTCTTTGGTTACAGTCTATTCCCCAAGAGCAAACTTGTACCGGAGCAGATCAACTCCCAACGGGATCGGCCAAGCTAAAAATGTACGAGGCGAAGTCAGTGTGTAGATAAAAATGTCGCCGAGCTCTGCCTCTTGCTATGTTAACTACACATGAGGGATTTGCACCACCTAGCAGAGGTTCTGTATGGATATGTCCCCAGCTCTCCTTTGGGAACAGGCATTGTTCGACACTGCAGGCCCTGGTTGGTTTGCGGTCGCTGATATTTTAACTGCGGCGATGATAGCTCTGGTTGTTTAGTTCTCATAGGCGTACCCGAGCTCCCCGCCCTGTCTGCTACCTCCAGTGCTCCGAAGAAACTCCACTTTTCAACATCTTCGGTGTGATTTATGACCTCTCCATCAGACATTCCCCCGGGTCCCTTCCACAGCAACTCCTGACTATAATAGATTAGGTGCAGTTATCCGCAAATGGATCCTGTACCTCGGCTAACTGCTAAGACAGCGCTGGCGTATGATTGCAAAAGGTGGAATGGGCCTCGCTGTGATCTAACCGTTTACTTTGCATAATTACCTGTTTAGAAAGAGTTAATAGCCATAGGAAGTCCCTACGGCAAGCATAAAGGGACAGTATCTCCGGTGAAAGTGATTAGAGGTTTAAAGTGGTTTTCATGTTTTTCTCTAATTATTACTTGGTTTGGTGGGAAATTTGGTTTGTGGTAAACACTGGTCATAGTTGTACACAAGTTAGTTGTTACAAATTTGGAGGAAAAGTACAAAAATACAGCTCGAAAACACAATATCCCTGTTTATGTCTGCAAATCAAAAATGCAGTTTCGATGACAATTTACGCACAAGGAAGGTATTTTTCTGGCCGTTTAAACCTTCATTTAACAAAATTATTTATTTATTTTTATAATTTTTCTTAGTCTAATCATAGCTAATTGTAATTTGCAATCTAGACTAGTTTAAATTGTTGACCCTTGCCATGTCGAATCAGGAAGCAACATTACAAACTAATCAAAAACGAAGTAGGCATTGTTTTTTGTCAAATCTGAAATATAATTGTTAACTTTGTTTTAGTGAAATGACTAGTCAAACCTGTCATACGCACTTTAACTGTGCCAGGCTGCGTATAGGAAGAAGGGGGGGGCTCGCTTGCCTTTGTGTTGCCTAGAAAGTAGAAAAAAAAACTTTTCTTATCAGGTATGTACTTAAAAGAATCCCACTGCTCCGAGCGCACCGTCTTGGGGGGAAAGTGGAAAGAAAGATGAAAGGCTTTTGTTAGCAGTGACGCTGGCCCTAGGTTTCCTGACTGTTCCAAGACCCCCCAGTCCCTCCCCTCCTCCTCCTCCTCGCCTCCTCCTCCTCTCCTCCTCTCCTCTCCTATACCACTACTTCACTGTCTTTGAGCAAAGGAGGGGGGCAAAGTCAACCCTTTTTGCAGCCTGCCGGTGTTAGATTAAATACCGAGATGGCGACAGGAAGAAGGCAGGGAGGGAAAAACAAAACAGAAGTGCCGGTGCCAGCCAGGGCTTTGGAGCGAAGACGGTGAGGAAGAGTTATCAGGTTGGCGACGGAAATGGCCAGTTAAGTTTGCGAGACTCCAGTTCCTCCTGTGTAGTCCAAACATGCCAGCTCTCCACGTTTTCAAAATCTCTCTCAGGGTAGATCTGAGAGAGAGAGTTCTTAGTTTGTCTTTCTTATCGTTCATAGAAAGTCAAGGTGTCTGGGCCGAGGGACAACAGTTTCATCATCAGTGAGTTTATCGCTGCTAACTTGGCTGCAGTCAAAGGCATTATTTGCCCCACAGAGGAAAAGATCGGTGAATGGACTTCCTAAAATAAGTACTCCAGATGCCATTTGAGAACAGTTGAGGAAGAAACGTATGTATGTAAAGTGTTTAAAAAAGCACTGACAAAGCGTTACTATACTTAACTATAATTATAGCTTTACGCTGTTGACGTTGTTGCCATGTATCAAGGACACAAACTCAAGTTGGTTTTAACCTGTAGAATCTGTAGAATCTGCAAAGAATTCAACGATTGATATGCGATTTGGCTTTTTGATTTGAGAACCAAAACCAAGCAAACATACCCAACTTTGTCTTTATGTTTTTTGTGTACGTGTGTTTTTAAAAGTTCATTATTACAAGGCTGTTTGGAATCTGGCAACCCAAAAGCAAGGCGTTCATTATGTTTTATGATCGGTTTATTGGCTTGAGAACCAAAGAAGTGCATATATATATGTTTTTTTTGCTAGTGTTATCAGTGAACCTGTGGACATAAGTGCGAGGTAATGTCTCTGAAATATTTGGCACATGTTGTACTTATACTACCTTTGAGATAAATGAAGAAACAATATCTTTTGTACGGAGCTTGTCATGATTTAACACTACGGCCTTATTCCGCGGCTGCAGCTTGGCTAATCAGTGAGGCTATGAGAAACCGAAATGGCCCTTATTTGCTCAGAGTGCCCTGGCAGGTTTGTACAAGCACCGGCGCTATGCATCCTAATAATGAGACCCAATAAACTCCGTAATGTGTTTAACTGGTACGCGGGTGTGGGTGACCGATTACGGGGGGTCGGCGGCGCGGCAGCCGGCCCACGTCTCCGCTGTTCACCTTTCGCCCCGGCATCTGTCCTGCTAATAGGCTCCCTTCCACTTCCACCGCGGAGCCGACAAGTAGCCCCAAAAAATCCTCCTGGCGAAAGCTCTGAGTCTCTCCCTCATTCTATTTCCCAATTAGACGCGAGGACATGATTGGTTTATTAGCAGTCGCAAAAAGCTATGCAGAATGTGTTTGCGGATTCTTAGCTGTTAATGAGCGAATGCAAAACCTATTGAACGGACAGAAGGGAGGGTGCATTCTGGTCTAATAATAGAATCCCAAAGACAAAAGATGCAGGAAATCGCATTATAGAAATTAGTGTAACAATAGCTGAAGTCTACCGTCGCTCTTAATGACATGCTCTTTCATTGCGAAAATTGTTTCTCTCTTTCGGAATTATGTATGCTCGCCGACAACTCCTCTAGGGTTTGGCAAAGCGCTCCGGCGTAGGCCTTGCGGTGCCAGGCTCGAAGGCACGAGGGAATCCGGGCAGGTCTTGAAGCTTCGGAGACACTCGTACCTGTGGGGAATGAACTTGCCGCAACCTCGTCTTTGTTTTCGCCGAAGCGTTGGCAGGCTTAACCACCTCCTTTACAAGCCAGGTAAATTGTTCATTAGGGTTGAGTTAAAAGGGGGCGGGGAGGGGGAGCGAGCGGGAGCTTGTCTACCCTGGCACGGCTGCTGAGGAGTGCGAAGAACAAACAAGTCGGAGCATTTGTTGAGCGGCGTAATCTACACATCAATTATCCCAGCGCGCTAATTAGCACCTCGGTAGACCCCAGGTACCTGAGCCGCCGCACACACTCGCTGGGGCACGGCGCTTTCAAGCCCTGATCAAAAACAGGAGAGCTGACAGGAAGACGGAGGCAGGACCCAGGGGTAGGGCAGGCTTAGATCAAAATTTCCTTTTTACTTACAGTATACAGAGAACGGGGAGCGCGCATCTGTTGCAGCAATTCTCATCATGGCGTTTTATAACCTAAGAAAAATCTGCATATGCTCTTCATTCTTAGTTATAACTTATTAATAGTCTTTTTTTTTTGCATAGGTTGTCATTGAACAGAAATGAGGGCTTTATTTGAGAGTATAGTTACGCCCAATCGCTTCACAATTCATAATGGACAAATTGTTTATTAAGAATGACTCAGGGTTTGTAGCTACTTACGTAAAAGGTTAGTTTAGGGTTAGTGTAGTCACTTTTTGCATAGTTGTCAAGGAACTGATTGCATAAGGGGCTTTAAATGTGAGTATAGGTTAGCGATATAGACCAAAGACAACACTAAAGGCTATACTGTTTATACATTATTAGCTTTTTTGGTCCAACTTTCTAATAAACACACCTTATTTAGCCTTAATAAACTTAATTCATAATGACCAAATAGTTTATTAAATGTGATTCAGGCTTAATGACTTCTTTGGGTTTAGGAGGTACGGAGCTAATTGATTCATAATAAACAATTTCTTAAGCTTAAAAGTGCAGTTAGTATTACTAGTGTTACTTTTTTGCATAACTGATTGCAAAATAGGTTTATTTGTGAGTAGATTAGCCAAAAAGGCCAATGCAAACAGTGCAATCTTTGTGTTTTTAATGGTTATAATGTACGTTTTACACTTTTTGTATTCAATTTGCATCACTTTTGAGCCACGTTGTATTTGTTATTCTTATTTTTCCCTTCATTATGCATACCATATCTGCCGTACAGGTGAACCCCTCCGCCATAAGGTTAACACAATCGTCTACAACGCCTAATGCAATTCACAACACGCTAGATCATTTCACTTCGCTTTACGTTGCCACTTACCGAACGCTTTTGACTCCCGTTGACATATTCAACCGTAGGGCAATAACATTACATTCGCCGTCATTATGAACTCCGCGCCGATCTGAAAGCGTTTTAAGCTGGCTCGAACGGTCGTGTCCAACGCAATATAAACAAACGCTAATATCAAAAAGGTCACGCTAGCAACACGGCTCCTGTCTCAAAGCCTTGTTAAGGTGGAGCGCACCTACCGCCGACCGCTCCATTACTCCCACTACGTAATTAAAAGTGTAGATTTCACCCTCCCGCGGCGGCTAAACGGAAAGACAGGTACAACATGAAAAAACAAAAAACACAAAAATAAATAAATAGCTAGCGTAAAGCGTACTTAGCCCCGATCTCTCCCACCCACATGGTTTAAGTCATGGGCTGCGGGGCGAGTGTTTGTTGCCGTTCACCGCGATGGAGGGAAAGGTTAAGTCGTGTCATCTCATGCTGGCTTACACCTGCCGAACCTGCCGTGAGCGCTCGGTGAAGACGGGGCGTGCACGTGTGGTTAGCGTGCGCGTGGACAAGCAGTGTAACAAGGTGCAGGATGTTATTAAAACCCCCGTGTATGTTGTAATGACAGAAATTGATGTAGCAATGTGGAAAAACGCATATCCGGTTATGTGTTTTTGTGTGTTATTCATAGCTGACAGTGTTGATTTTATTGTTAACCCTTTAGTTTGTGCAGCTAACGTAAGTCGCCATAGTAGTAAGACTGCAGAGTTTTAGTTTTTTGTAACTTAAACTATGGGAATATGTTGACTGTTGAATGGCTAACTTAGCAAAAAATGTTAGAAATAAACAAAATTCGAAGCTATTGTTGCTGTATTTAGTTGGATAAGGTGAAATTTTGCTGCTAGGACTTGTAAAATATATCACATATGCAATGAAAATACATGCATTTTTAGTAATTTATTGCAAAAGGTCTTCCAAATCCCAATGTTTTTCGAGTTTCTACGCATGCGCTAATATAACTTGCAATTCGGATCTGAACAGAAAATTAACAATACTCCATTCCATATTCCATTAAAAGGCTAAGTGACATTTGTCCCCTTATGACCCTCACTCCAAGGTAGACCTCTCTCTGTCCGGCCCCCTCCCCTCGCCTGCTGCTGTCTGCTGGGGTTAATTGGGAAGTTGGTAACAGTTTCAGTGAGCGCTGCCTTTCTTCGGAGGCCCCTGCTCACAGCCAGGGCCCGAGTCCCCCTCTCTAAACCTGCGTTTGTGTGTCTGTGTGTGTCTGTGTGTGTCTGTGTGTGTGGTGATGGGAGGGGAGTTACCGATTGGACAGCCCGGTGTGCCAGTTGCCTGCTGGGCATCCCATCCTCCCGTCATTTTCACCCCCCCTGCTCCCTATTTCCTGGTGGTTTGTCGATACCTGGCGCTAGCTAACTCAGGTGCCCGTCCCCATTTGCGGTGGGGGGAACAGATGCCATTTTAACACACTCATTAGCATGTGAATGAGTGTGGGCCCCCAGACTGCCAGTGGACAAGAGAGGGAAGAAGAAAGATCGACCCCAACGCCCACCCGCCCCACCTCGCCATATAGTCCCCATCACCTGGACCCCTTAAGCCCCCCTTGCCCCCACCTCAAGCCCCCCTTTTCCTCCTCCTCCTCCTCCTCCTCCCTTTTGGCCTCTTGGTTCATCCCATCTGATCTTTTTGGTCCATCTGAGCTCCCATGCCCCCCTACCCCCTTTCCCCTCTCGCTGGTCGACCTTTAAACAGCTGCTGACTCCGGGTTAGAGAGAAACAGAGAGTGAGTCCTTGGTTTTGGTTTTTTTGGCAGGTAGGGAGCTAGCGGTGGAGTGTGTTGTCTCGTCTTAACTCCGTGGCGCTGTTTGGCTCAGATAAAGGCGTCCGACGGCCCTGAATCTGCGGACAGGAATGTCAAACAACCTTGGCCTGATCAAACCACTTTGTTATTTTTGTTCTATCTATCTGTGCCGACCTGCGAGGAGTGCGCAGACTTCTGAGGCAAAGGTGTTAGCTCAAAGAATCTCTTATGAGCTGACTGTAGTGCGCTCCTGTAGCATTAACAGTTTCTTCAGTTCACAGTATCAATCCGTTTAAGCAGAATTCTTTGCATTTTTCCAGTAAGAGGAACTTAAAACCCTCCGAAAATAGATGCAGTCTTGACTAAAGGAGCCTCGTTTGTTCCCCTGCAGCTGGCTCCCCTTCTCGGCATCAAAAGCTTCTGTTAGCCCATAATTACAGCTCAGGTTCTGCTTAACCGTTATTAACAAAAAGTACAGTAATCTGGCGTGGCACTGCAATATGTTACCGGCGCTTACTAATTAATCTTACAGGGAGTGTAATAAATTCACAATATCAGATTGCTGCAATACTGTATATAGATTTATTAAAGCTTTTAATCAGTTCTGGCAAAATTAATTTTGCAATGATTGCTTACATTTGAATTTGCATATACTTAGTGAGAGTAATTTATTTTTATAGATTCTTTTTTATTAAAGCAAGGCACGTGGAGTACGTCAGAGTGAAGAATAGCGGGATTGCGCCGGTGTACACAGCAGGGGATTCTGTAGAGGCGCAACAACTCACAAGCAACATACGGCGAATGTATGTGTTTTCAGTTACAGTTTAACTTCAGTGACCTTTGCGCTTGTCAAAATGCTGACCGACTCATGTAAAGTGGACATCTGTCTATCAATATGTTAGCTCACTTCCCTTGTGTATTTTTAAGCAACCAAAAACATGCAGAGTTGGCTAATTCACAAGCTAGGTACTCCTGACCATGAACCTCGCTCGTCCTGAAGAAGCCCTTGACGCTGCACTAAAGTTCCACCTTAAAAACCTTCCCTTAAACTTTACATACGTCTTCATTTCTACGGCAACAAACACGTAGTCTTGTGGGATGAAGTTTAGCATTAACAGTGATGACAGCTAAAGGTATCAACTATCTTTTCGAGCAAGGTCTGTCTGCCACCTTATCGTGTCTCTTGTGAACGCTCTCACAAAGACTTTGATAAGAAGCATCATAAACAAACCTGATGTCGCCGTGCAAGGCCACTGACGCGCCCGGGCACCTCGAAGAATACACTTATATTTATCCTTTGTATCCTGGCGTAAAGAGATTATCAATAGAAGAGAGAACTAAAGAGATAGATAGGAGTCAAGGCTTGTGGAAATACGTGTTAAGTGTGTTATTATAAAAAAATAACTGACCACTGGACAACCTTGCCACGTCCCACTCTACGCGTCGCCCTTTCTCGCTCACGTTTTCAGACTTTCTGGTTAAACGTAGCCTCTCTAATTCACAAAATATAAGCAATTCCATAGCTGCTAATAGGCCCGATTTATCCGAAAAGTCCAAAAAATATGTTTTTAAGTTACGTTTTTCGATAATGTTCTTTTTCCATTTTATTTTCCATTCAATTATACCTTTGCGATTTTTATTTTCTTGTATTTATATGCGGTTTCGACTTGCATTATACACCTCTTTAAAAGCACAACCGCAAGTTCAACAACAAATACGCCACTTGACACATTAATTATATTTCAACAGTGTAATTAATATGCATTTATTAGTAGGGTGAATTAAAACAAAACATTTCTCTATAAGTGCAGATCTTTATTGATGGAAAAAACACTCCCATTTTTATGCTAATTCGCCTGGCTGCTAGCTAGCTCTCTTTCCGATGCTATAGTATATTATGTGTGTGTGTGTATGTGTGTGTGAGACGGTAATATCAGCTGCAAACAGGCGTAAACAGGAATCGCGGGCCCCAAAAGCAGGTGCTCTTCGTCACAATGCGGCTCCGCGCTTCTTCACACTCCTCGTTTTGTACACGCACAAAGCCCCGCAAATTTCAAATACTTTAAAGTGCGCGCTGCATTCACTGGCCCGCGGCGTAAAAGCCCTCTTTATAGCGAGGGGGGAAATTAGCGATGGTCTGCCTTTATGTGTGTGAGAAGACTCCAAATCTGGGAGCTACTATAAACGTTTTTTTTCTCTCTCTCTCTCTGTGTATTTGGTTAGTTACAGTAATTACGGTCCAATAACTGACAGCCAAAACCAGGCAGGAGAAAGTAGGGGCTGTTTTTTTTTTTTTTTTTTTCTTCCTCTGCCGTGCTCAGCCGCGCTACCGAACATCTGCTCGGAGATTTGCATATTAATTAACCCATATTAACTCTAATTATTCTGGGAAATTATCAAATAAATTAAATTTTCTAATTTTAACCGTTTCTTTCCACCGTTCCTGTGGCGTGACGTTTGCCAAGGTAACACCGGGTGGCACCTGGAATGCAAAAAAAAAAATCAAAAAATAAAAAAGTATCCCAAAAGGTCTCCGTACTACTGCCTTATCCGAAACAAAATCCCACCCCACCCCAGCCCCCTTCTCTTCTCGCAACCTATCCCACCTCCCACTCTCCTGGCCTGGGAGTCCTGAGGGCAGCCAGGGGAAGCTTTTGTGCATCTTTTTTTTTCTTCTCCTTTGGCTTGTGTGATGGGAGAGTGGTGCGGTGTGGTGTGGTGCGGTGTGGGGCAGGCAGGGGGGGAGAGGAGAGGGCCACGGAGGCAGGAACATGTGTGCAGGGCGGGGGGAGAGGTGGGTGGGGGGTGGCGGCGGCGGCGGTGGTGGTGGTGGGGGGGCACACACAGATGGTGGATCCAGGCAAGGGCCCTGATCCAGGCAAAGGTGGGCCCGGTCTGAGCTGTTGAGCAAACCTTCGGGCCCCCAGGAACCCACCCACCCACCCACCCTCCTCCCATCCTCCCTCCTCCTTCCTAAAAAAAAAAACACACAAAAAAAACACAACCATCCCACCACCACCACCACCGCAACCGGCCCCCTCCCCGCCGGTCCGCAGCGCACCCCGAGCCTGTTGCTCCTCCCGGGCCTCTTCAGCAAATAAATGAGAGTTTAATTGAATTAGAGTCAGGGTCTCTGCTCAGATAGAGGCCAGCAGTGATTGCAGGGGCAGTGGACAAACAACTACTTATTGCAGTTAATTCCCAAAAATGTGCACAGAATTCCCTCATGACCATATAAGAAGAAAAAGTGGAGAATTTTGTTTTTATTTATCGTTTTAATTAAAAGCCAGTAGATAACTTTTTGGTTTCTCAGAACGCAGACTTATCTGTATTTTCAATTTTTCCATCGCGACTTTTTTCCCCTCATATAAGTCAAGTCGCCGTGGCCCCTCCTCCTTGTAGCCGCTGACCAGATCCGCTCACTGTCCCAGGTCGGGTTTACACTTGACTGAGTTTTTACTATTCATCTTCCTCCCCCTCCTTCTCCTCCTCCCCGTCCTCTTCTCCCTCCGCTCCCCCCCTGTCTCTCACTCTTTCTCTCCCGTCTCCTTTCAGAGCTTTTGTTTGCCCTCTGCCACCGTCCTTTCACCGACTTGGCCCCGATTTGGCCCGTGTGCGCGATCTCACCATTATACTGGGACAAGATAGCGAGAAATATCCAAACATGGCGGCGCAAGTTCTTTGTGCGTGTTGTGGTTACTGGGCTGGAATATGGGGAAACATTATAAAAAGTAGTTCCAGGTTTCTCAAGCCCACATACGTACACCAGCTTTAAAAATAGGTTGCCGTTTTGCTTAAGTAAATAAAAATAAATGAATAAAAACACTGATATGAAGATGACAGTACAAGACATTTTACTTTTGTTTGAATTCAGCAGCTTAAAGAGCGAGTATTTTACTTCTGTGGGGTATTAACATCGAACACATTACATATTTAGATCATCATGTTTCATAAGTCTAAGTCTAATGAAACTACGGCACATTGCGTCAGGTTTGTGAAGTTGTTGCGTACAGTTTTGCATCCTGTTCGTGTATATTTATAGAGAACTGTCGTGTGGGAGCAGGGATGACGTAGGCTCGTTGGCTGAGCGTTAGACAGGATCTTTTAGCTAACCATAAGGAAAGAGATCACTAGATTACTCAAACATGCATGGATGACGTCTGAAAACCTCTTCAGGGATGTTTTTTTGATGAAGGAATGACATTTTAACACGGTAGAAACAAAAAAAACCCAAACAGTTATGCGTAATACCTCGTCTTTAAGGTTTGCCCGCTATGTCTTTCTCATTGCGGGTTATATTTAATGCCTTGGCAGAGGTCTGACATTTGAATGATAGTTACTTATGCAGGGTAGTTCTGTGGTTGCTATAGCTATCCTGAATGTTCTCATTTTAGGTAAAAAAAAAAAAAAAACACCAGTCACTGTTGTAATTTACTACAGGAGAGAGAAAAAAGTCCATTTAAGTTGGCTGTAACCTTGCCAAAGTCTTTCTGCAGCGAAGTGTTGTAAAGTCTGTTCTTAGGTGGGAGCTTGCCAAGAGATAGAAAAATGAATTGCTTAAACTCTTCGCAGACGGGAACAATGGCAGGCAAAAGGTCGGCCCGCGGATCGGCTAGCGCTGGCTGTACCCACGAGGCAGCGGCGCCCCGGCTAGCACCTATAATGCCCTCCTACTCAAACCTCCTGCCGGAACAAAAATAATAATAATAAAAAAAACAATCTCCCCGCAGCCATCCAGGTGATCGGCTTCATCTGGGAGACAGGCAGCTAGCGCCGGCACTTACCGTCCAATAGGGAGGCTGTCCTGGCTCATTATCCGCGTAGGAGGCCGTGTACGTGTCACCCAGGGCTAAACCTCGACACTCTGCTAAAAAGTCAGCCGGGGTTAGCGGGTTAGCGTGAGAGCAGCTTCCGTGGGTGTTAGCCAGTCCCCTCCAGCCATCACCTACCTCTCCAACTCCAAACCGCCGCGTACGCTCCTCTGGCTCTCCCCGGCAACCCCCCTCCACCGCGCTCCTCCACGGCGTCTTTGGGATTGTTAAATAAATATGATTATACCTGTTACAACTGCAAAGTGCTCCTCCAAGTGCAAGAGAGCAGGTGCGCACTTTGAGACGAGGGTTCCGCACTCAGAACGCTCTTGTGTAGATTTATGAAAAGGCAGTAAGCGGGAATTCTTTGATTTGCTTTTTTTTTTTTCTTTTCTGGGTGTAATTTTTTCATAAGCACCATAAAGACGAATTCACACATTTTATTTACAGTCACACTCCCGCATGCCATAGCTGCAACGTACATCCAAAGTCTTAGCAAACAGATGTATGGGTCAACATCAAAGTCGGGCGGCGCTTTCTCGGAGCGACTTTGAATGCAGCATGTGGCCCGACAGCAGTTGTCAAAAACCAAATCATAGAGAGTTATAATGGAGTCGATTATGGCTGCGACATTAAAGGCATTCTTGATCACGGCTGCTATTCATACGGTGTCAAACCTGCCACTTTGTAAATACGATGGGCTCAGATTTGGAGTTGGGCACACTACATTAATTCCCCTCGTATCTGCGGATTCCAGCTGTCAGCGTTGAAGTATTGCCTGCAACATTGTTTTTCACTTTATTTATCTTCATCAAATAGAATAAGCCAGTCTTTAGTAGAGCTTGCGCTGCTCTGAGGCTGCCACTGCTCCCAGCCGTCCTAATCAATATACAATATTCCTCTGCTGTGTACTTTCGCCGAGTGACAGGATAATGCCAGGCCTTTGAAAGGGTTATGTCAGATAGTTAAAAACCCAATATTAAACCCGAATTGTGCAGTTACATGTGTCATTTTAATTATCCTCACAACTGCAGTCAAAGAGGCGCCCTTTTATTTACCTTAAATGGGAGAAAGAATAGAGCCATATCAAACAGGTAGCGCGTTAAACTGTAATTGGTATTGTCAAAGATGACACTTAAGGTAAGAAAAATAGACTGGAGCAGAGGCATTTGTGAAGTAAACAATATCTTTTGTCTTCCTCAATCCTGCGCGGCACAAAAGGCTGATTAGGAGCGGGCTTTGGGGGACAAAATAACTGCCTGCGAAATATTAGTAGGTTAGAATTACTTTGTTGCGTGGCACAATACCGAAATATGCTTGACGTTCTGAGAGGGAGAGGCTCTTGTCAGCCCTGGCACCTAAACAATGGCCGCTTCTTGACGTTAATGCTGCGACTTGACAAGCACCCCACTGTCATTTCGCCTTCTTGGAGGTATACGTCGGAGTGCGGAGGAGACAGTTGACGTTTGGGAAGAAAACTAACATGGCTGCGACTGGAGCTTTCAGAAGACAGTTCCAACGCCCCCACACTCCGATTTGTTCACAAAGTTGTGGACAAGAAACGGGAGCGTATAGAGTGGCGAAAGGACGCTTTAAAGTTTGTAGATGAGGTAACTTGTTAATGCGCTGCGCAGTGCCACATGTTGCAAAACAAAAAGAAGCTCCCTCTGTCCTTTACGGAGAAGAATGGCTCTTTTGAACCTGTCCAGGCTTAGATAATTTTATTCAGTAGCCCCCGCTCCGCCATCATTGAGTCTGCATCCAGAGATCAGGTTCACAGGGAAAGGGCTGATCGCTTCCCAAGCCTCGGGCCCTTTGTTCCTGTGGCCCCCTCCCTGTTAAGTTAGGGGGCACAGACATGACGGAGCGCAGCTATGAGAGATTCCGAACCTGGGGGTGATAGGGCACAAAGGGGAATTCCTAAATTATGACATGCGTATTACTTATAAGGAAAATTAATCTGCCAGGGCTGTGAAATGTCCAGGCAATTGTGAAGTGTTAGACAGGTGCTAACATAGTCGTATATGTATGAGCTCCGAGAACGTCAGAACATGATGAAGGTGTGAGTGGAGCGGACCACCCAGGAATCTTTAACGTCTCATTCCAGCCGTGGTCTCCAGCCTGCGCTGCCTTTTTGTCATCTCTAAGGAGCATTACTGAGTCTGAACTTGCCTAAACCCTTGTGATCACACCTCTTGAAAAGGTTTTGTTTCCTCCGTCGATTGGTATTCGAGGCAGGTCAGCGCGCTCACGCACTCCCCCTCTTGTCTACGCGACCCCCAGCCCCCACACTCCCCCCTACCTCTCCTCCCACGTCTGAAAGCCCTGTTTTCATTTTAATTTGCACCTGTTGTGCAGTTGTTGGCTGAAGGCAAGTGCGGACCGGTCAATCGCTCCAGACGTGTTGGGAGGAGATGGGTGCAGCTTATTTTTCATATGTAGAACGTGAGCACAAATGTCATGCATGGACTTTATCTGCCTCTTGATTCTGAAAAAGTTCAAGTGCAGAGGCCTTCTCTGGTGAAATATGTGTCTGCAGAATGGTCACAGTAGAAGGCATTTTGCATATTCTGTTTGTATTTATGTTCAAATATAAAGGGGACATGCCATCGCAGAGCTATTAGATATAAATCTGTTGATTTTACTAAAGACTGCTGACTTATGAGCTGGCTGTAGCCTTTTTATGGCTGTGAGACATAAATTCACATAAAAACAGCCTCCACCTCTTCACTACGAGCCTCCTCGTGATTGGCTCCACCACAGAACATTCTTGGACGTGCTGCCAATGAGGTGTGTCCCAGAGCGATGCCATGTTCCTGGCTCGCCCGCCGCTCCATCTGCGCTCCACCAATAAGTCTTGTGACGTCCTTTTATGCCACGATTTACACCGTGCACAGTCCACACCGACAACCTGCCCATGGTGGACTCATTTACACGCGGCCACCTTTGATTGAGTTCACAGCCTTATTTACAGGCGTCTATTTTAGGCAGCGCGGGCATATGTGTGGGACCTGAGTGTTGTGGGGCCTGCTAATGTTGTGAGTCTGTGTGCGCATCAGGTTTCTGTCATGTCTCTTATGCTGAGAAAAAGACATTTATGTTCACGGTTCAGTGACAAGGCAAATGTAAGATGCTACATGTGATGAATAATCCAAATGACTATAGGTTAAGCCTTTTGTATGCATAGCAATCACATTTGTAATATTGTACGTGCTATGTGGAGCATCTCAAACGTGACGGCTATGCTTGGAGCTGGGCCCTCCTGAAAGGTGCAGCTCGTTGGTATCCCAGGCATGTGAGCACCACTGAAAATTAGTGGCTATTTTGGCCGCATCTCCCTCCAGCTGTCTGCCGACCGCCAGGCTCGGCGCAGATTCCAGGAGTGGATGCTGTAATTGGGGTGTAACCCACAAAAAAACGCACCCACGCCTTGGAGCGCGCAGTGATGTGGGGTGACCTTTTTAATCTGGGTATAAACCACAATTTCCAAAACAACATGGCCATATTTTTGTCAGAATTCTCTGTCATTTAACTTTCACGTTGAACCACTTTATGTGTATTAAAAAGATGTAACTGCAAACTGCTTATAGGATGACGCCTAACTGTCAGCCTTGGGAATACTTTTCTTATAATGTTTATATGAATTATGATAGTTTGCGGTTGCATAAAGCCGCCTCTTGTAAAATGACCATTTCCACAGAGATCCAGACTAAACTCCTATGTTTTCTTTCTCTCTCTCTGCAGCACTGAACTATGAGAACGTGGTGGAAACCGGCTCAGACTCGGAGGAGGACGACAAGCTTCCGGTATCCGAGGAAGATCCCCTGCTGAACGGCACTGGAAGCCCCGGCAGCTTGACCAATCCGGAGGCGTCTCCACGGGTCGAGAGCCACGGCATGTTGGGTAAAGAGGAGGACGATGACGACATGAGGGACAGCGGCGTGGAGCACATCTGGCCCGACAACGACATGCTCAGCGCGTCTGTAGATGGCGCCGGTGAGTTACGCTGGTCTACTTTATAGTTTGTGTTTCGGAAAACTTCTTGGCTATAAGTTGGATGGCACAACAAATACTAAGTGCAAGATTAATTTTGCGTCCAATAAATGTTTGTGAAAGCAAATCTTCAATCTGTTGCTCCGAATGATGGAAAGTACATCCAAAGATTAGTTCCAAGATAAGCTATTCTGAAAAGTAAGGAAGGCAAATGATTATATACTTACTTATACTTACTACGAGATGAGCTTCCTGGATTCTCTCCTTTTCCTACGGCATGAGCAGGAGAACTAAAGAATCTAAACATCCCGTGATGATAGAAATTGCTACAAAATTTCTTGATGGGAGACAATTTTACTCACAAATTATGCTACATTTGAATGCAAAAGTGCACAAAGTCAGCCATCTGTGTCTCTATATGGAAATCTTTCTGTTTTTTTCCCTCAAAAACGCATAGATTCTTATTGTGAGCAGAGTCTCCTCTCCACAGAGCTGACCTGTAACGCAGCCTAATGACGTCACTTGCTTATTTTCATGGACACAGATAAGTTTAATCTTAATCTTTACTTATCTGTGGCAACGCAAAAACATTTTCTCGGAGACGTGTAGGTGCCCAGTAACGTTCCATCAGAAAAGTTGCATAGTGAAGCTTTAACAATGAACAAAAAAATGTACGAAATCCAATGCATTTTTTTATGCAATCCAAAGATAAAAGCTAGTATTTTGTTTAATTTATTTTATTATAATGGATTGTTTTTTGTTTTTGTTTTTTTGGGCAAACCTTTTTATAGAAATTTAGATTCATTTTTTTCTGGTAAAATTTAAAGGCCTCGAACCTGATTGTCGAAAAGTGGGACATCTTAGTCTAATAGTCAGATCCCATAACCCTCAAATCCCATAATAAAATAATCAAAACTATCCCGCAAAATTCCAAACCACGAGCAGTTTCTTGTACTTGGAGCACACTTAAGCAGATGTCTCTGGTGCAGGTGAAACTGTCAGTCAGAAAGTGTCCAAGCTTGGCGCGGGCTTGGATGCTGTGTGCTCAACTTGGCTCCGATGCTTGTTCTGCGGCGGTAAGCCCCTCCCATCTGGTGCCCGCGCTCGCTTAGACAAACCCCGGCGAGCGCTGGGCAAACACGGCTGTAGCCAGGTCTGCCGGAGGAGCCCTGCCGAACGTCGTAAACAGTTTCTTTGCGAGCATTTGGTTGACGCTTACACAAAGTCCCACCCTGAGCCAGACAACACAAACTATTTACATTTATGTATAACCTCGGAAAATAAGAGAAAATGTTTTACTGTTGCAAAGTACAGAAAGGAAAACACATATTTGAGAGATGTGCCAGAGGAGTTGTCCAAAGTAAATGCCTTGGAGTGGGTAGTTCTAATGTTCATTCTGGTGTGTTTGAAGTAAAGGGGGGTATTAGCACTAGCAGTATTATCTTGCATTGTGAGGTCATTATATTTCCGATGCTCAAACATGGGCTTCTGTTGTCTATTGTCCCCCAACCTGCTTCTCTTATTGGTCAGCGTGAATGAGTGACAGGCGGGTTTAACCAATCACAATACAGTGTGAACTCGCAAAAGAAACTGCGAGCTCATTTTATTATCTTTTTGGATCTTAAATCTGTTAAAATTTCTAGTTTAATGGTTAGATTTAAGTCAATTTTAATAATATAACATTTATCTATGTTGGTTTTTGATTGTGTATTTATATCCTCTTGCTGTTCTTGAATTTTGTGTTGCAACTCTGGACAAATGAAGGTTGTCTTATGTATCTTAATAAAGTAATTCGAATAGTAAATGGTTAGATTTGAGTATATTTTAAGAGTTATTTATGTTGGGTTTCGATTGCATATTTCTATCCTCCTGCTGTTCTTGAATTTTATGTTGCAGCGATGGAATTTTTCAGTTGTGGGACAAATTATGGTTGTCTTATGTATTTTAATAAAGTCTGAATCGGATAGTCTGGTTAAATGGTGAGATTTAAGTATATTTTATTAGTTATGGATCTTGGGTTTTGATTGCAAATCTCTATTCTCCTGGTGTTCTTGAACTTCGCATTGCAACGCTGGAATTTCCCGATTCTGGGCCAAATAAAGTTATCAATTCTTATGTATCTTAATAAAATCTGAAGGACTTAGTCTGTAGGAAATTGTGATAGGATTGGTTGATATAGGCTTGAGTTTTTAAATGTAAAATTAATGTGAAACTGATGTAAACTACAGGGTAAAAAGTGTTTGCTCCATACCATAGGGAACCATCCTTCTGTTTGTCAAAGCAGGTCTTTATTGTCTCGCGTGCCTCCGACTGCCTCCGCTGCAGTCACGGATGCTTGAAAGATAAATACTTTTAATTAGGGGCAGGGTATAATCATTAAAGGAAGCCAGACTGCTGCAAAAAGTCATTAACAATCTTAAATGAAATTTTTATTTTTATGATAGCCATTTACATGTATAATAAGAGTCAATGATTCTTGGAAGCATGTGACAGGAACAGAGTACGGCGAGAAGTCATGTAAGACAGTCTATTTAAATGAGCTGGCCTTTGCTATTCATTTCTGCTAATGAACTAGCTGTGCACAGTGGCGAAAAGCGGGGGAACATTCGGCAGTCTTAAATTTTAATATGGGGGAAAATTGCACATTTATTAGCGATGAAAAAAAACTTAGCGGGATCAACATTCTCCCAAATAACGGTTCTGGTTGGGTGTTTAAGAGGAGGGGCGCGAGGAGGAGAGACACTTCAGTAAATAAATCAAGATAAAGGATAAACAAGCTGTCGTTGCATACGGTAATTGTTTATTTGATAAAGACCCGCGGTGCCATAATGTCTGTAATTCAACTATGTAGCAATCCCAGATAATATGCTTCTCGTGTGATAAAGTGGCTGACATATTTCGCCGAGCAAGTCAAGTTCATTAGAGCGTTTGGGAGTCTCTTTCCCAATCTTGCGGGCGCTGTGTTTCCCAGAGTTTTTTTTCTCTTCCGCGGTGCCTAAGTGTCTACAGTGATACCTCAGCGCATAACTTGGGCCTGAGATAAGTTCGCACCCCACCTCTCCCTTGACACCCTCCTTCCACTGATCTGCTCCCATGTTCTGACACAGGTTTACGAGACAGGTTTGGAAAGAGAGAGCAGTGAGAAGGGTGGACAATGTCTCCGTAATGGCAGCTGACAAACAAAACAAAGCTGAAGGCGTTTGTGCGAAAAGAAGAAGAAAGAAGAGAAGTTTTATTAGCGATTCCAGGTTACAATCGGAGTGCCGTCTGGAGCTGTCCTTGGAAAGCATGACATCATTATCTTTGACAGACATTTTCAAATAAATCACCTGCTTTCTCTCTGCGCCCCTTTTTAAAAGCGCTCTCGAGGGCGGGACGAGGATCTGGGACTCGAAACAGAATCGCACTTTGTCATCGTGGTTAGCTTATTGGCACACAGTTTGAGTCAAATGTTCTCTGAGTAGGGTGGTTTGTCAGATTTCTAACACACCTACTGCATTTGAACAATTCATGAAATTTAATGAAACTTTTCTTTTTGTTATGAAATGAAAAGAACACTTACTGCTTTGTTCGGATGTTATATTTAATATTTCTTATATAATACCAGTCTGTGTCCTCTGATATGAAGTAAAAAAACGCATCGTAAATCAGTAATCGATGGTAAAACTAGTAATGAGACTGGATACTAATTTGAGTAGGTATCGATACTAAAAAGTCACATTCGTAGGACAGAAATGAACCTTTTCTGAAGCTTTAAAATGACCTTGAGGTGTATCAGAACAAGTATAAGACACGTAGACGAGTTTACGCCCACGAACCACTATGGAATCCACCTGGATGATAAAAGTACTACCAAATTTGACCAATGAACTCCTCACTTTGGGCTGCCAGATAAAATATTACCAGTTTGCGTACACCTACAAGGGTTCCCTATATACTATATTTGACGTTTCCTCAATATCTGACGGCTAAAGGCATCCCAGGTCCAGTTGTGCTCACGTAACACCCATTCCCTCCACCGAATTTGAAATACGTTCTCGTCTACATAAATAATCCGACTTATAACAAAAGATCCAATTCCCAAATGTGTCCTGTTTCAAAAGATGTTTACCTTGTCCCTGTGTAGCAAGACAAATGAGCGTGAATGCAGCGGGCCAGAACTTGAAAGCGCTTGGATTGCGGTGACCGGCCGTAAAAATGGGAATGTTTTCTACCCAAACAGCTCCGGTGCGCTGTAAAAATACGACGATTGCGTAGTAGAGGTATTCCGCTCACCTCCTGGGTCTAACCTCCCCTCTGCTCTTTCAAGACGCTGTATACCTTACCGCCTTGGCTCCTTAGTGATTTACTGCTGGCATAACACGACTTCACGGACACTCTTATCCAGGACTCTTTCCATGACTAAGAATGGTACATAGTTGTGGTTCACCAATACGAAACCAGATCCCTCTTGTAATATACCTTGTTTGATTTTCTTTCAATTCTCTTGGCAAGCCGTTCACCACTCTGCCACTCTCTCTCTCCCACTCTCGGCTAGCGTGTGCCAGTGTCCACACAGAGGTACAAGTAGCATTAGCGTACCTCCTACTGGAAGCTAGCCTCACCTCTCGGATAACAAAAAGTTTTCCAAGGTAAACAGGAGCGTCGAAATCCCATCGCGCGTTGCCTTTTTTTTTGCGTCACGCCCAAGCTAAACACGATTACACAAACGCGGTGGCTTCACGGACAGAGGTGGGTAGAATAGCCTAAAATTGTACTCAAGTAGGCGTAACGTTACTTCAAAATAATATTACTCGTGTAGAAATATAAAGTAGAAATGACTCAGGTAAGAGTAAAATGTATCTGGTTAAGTCAGAGTAACTAATGGGATGTAACATTTGATTTATAATTAGTTAAATGTAAATTTGGAAGGTCAAAACTTTAAATCAAATGTGTCAAACTCAAGGCCCGTGGGCTAAATGTGGCCCACTGCGTCATTTTATGTGGCCCGCGACAAGGTAAATTAAAAAGTATGACTGTTTTAAAGTGTCAGTTTATCACAAAATACATAGTTACACAGCCATTTTTTCAAATCTATGCAATTCCATATGCAATATTTGTAATTTGAATAAGAACGAGTTAATTAACAAGATTAAAAAGTAGTTGCATTTATTTTACATTACATTTGGGAACAGTTAGTTACGTTTATCTTACAGTTACATCTGGCCTTTTGAGTGCAACCATTTTGTTGATGTGGCCCTCTGTGAAAATATATATATAATAAAACATAATATAATGAACAAAACATGGTATTTTGAAAGAATAGGCAGAAAAATTTTGAAAAACGAAACAATATCTGAAGAATGAGGATGTGAAGGTGCAAGAAATGTTTTGTGGGAAGAAAAACACGAACTTTTACTCAAGGAAGAGTACTGTTACTTCACTTAAAAAACACAGTAGAAGCAAAAATACGCAGCTGGAAACGTACTATTAAAAGTACAATGTCTTTAAAAAGTTACTTAAGTACGTGTAACCGAGTACTACCCACCTCTGTTTACCGACACTCTGGCAACTCCATTCTCATATCTGTTTAATTTGCGGCGGCGGGTTATATTCAAAGTGTTTATTTTGTCACAGTTTAAATTTATGTCATTGAATAGACGTTTATATTTTCCGGATTGCGGTTAAGATGCTCCTTGGTGGTTTAAATGTTCATAAAAAAAAATAAAAAAAAAACACTAGGGAAAGTTAAAGTAGGACATAGGCGTTGTGAAGAGTCTGTCATTATTCCGCGAAGCCATTGACAAGGGTATATATCATCTCACCACAGCAGCCAAATCTTTAATTTCGTGTAACCCAAGGATTGCGAGGATCTCAAAGCGACATCGGCAAGTCTTGACGTCGCGAGCGTTCCACAAAAACACAAAGGGGAGATTGGCTCTTGCCCTGGGCGTAATGTAAGCAGGGAAACAATATGATCAACAATACACCCACCCATTCCCTCTCAACACTCCAAACTATAAGCTGCCGCGATTTCAATGGGGACAAGGCCTCCGCTGTGCAATTTGGAGCGAGAGACCGAGAAACTTACACGTTTTACTTATTATTAATACTTTGCGGATGATGTCGTCAACGTTGCTTGGGGAAGTGATGCTAACTGTGGGCACTGCTCCGTCAGAAGCTCTATTAGAGTTTTATTCTCCATAGAAAGTTCTTCAAGATATGTGGGATAACTGAAAGATAGATACGTTTCGTGGCATACCGTGGAACGTTTGAAGCAAAGTAATGACATTTTCGTGAAAGAAGTAGGCGACAAAGCTTCCGTCACAGATTTAACGGGGAAAAAAAACTGTTTCGTGGTAATTTGACTGCTGGACTGGCTAAAAAAAAGACGCTCTAGGGACTGTTTTGAGTTTGCATGTTCTCCAATGTTTCCTCTTCGTGCAACCGTTACCCGTACATCCCGCTAATCCTCCAGCTAGCTACTCCTGGTTCAAGATCTGAACACCGGTCCCTTGTTGATTCACTGTAGTTTTTCACTGCTCCTGACAGGTCAAAGACGTACGACAAATGTCTCTATGGGGACAATAAACTCTAACTTACCTTGCTACCAATTCTTTTACCTCAAATGAGAAAATCTACCTTGTGTGCCGGGCAGGAGCAGATGCACAAACACATTTTAGTCCTCCGCGGAGATTGCGAAACCCGTATTCTGGGAAGCACCTTGATTGAATTTGCGGTCCGAGCCAAGAGGAGGACCTAGCATAGTCTTGCCCACCCCAACAGCATTCACGGGGGGCAGATTTCTTGTTTACGAGCCTGTCCTCAGCGGTTATTTATGTCCCCTCACCTGTGCCAGGCCATTATCCCGATTGGCATCCAAAGCACTGCTATGGGAGCCTTTTAAAATTTGGTTGAAATCTTCTGTCTGACATTGGAGAAGAGGGAAAGTAATAAACGTCAAGGTGGTGGCACTGCGCGACACCTGAAAAACTAAAGGGAGAGAGATGGAGATATGAAAAATGTATGTTTAAAAGACGCTGTATCTGGTTTTTATTGGCTTAAAAACGTGAAAAAACAGAGCTGGTTCATTTTAAACGGTTTGCAGTGACCCAAAGTTATCATTTACGTACTATTACCTTTACTTTTAGAACCGTTCTTCACAAATTTCAGAGATTAGAGTGGAGTTTCGGTGTCATGGAGCAACCAGCATGCTAATGTGCTCTTCCTGATTATAGAACAATAAAACTACTGTCTTAAAAACATGAAAAAAACATTTTGCAGTGATCCAAAGTTATCATTTACGTACTATTACCTTTACTTTTAGAACCGTTCTTCACAAATTTCAGAGGTTAGAGTGGAGTTTGGGTGTCATGGAGCAACCAGCATGCTAACGTGCTCGTCCTGATTACAAACAATAAAACGGCTGACTTATTTTGACCCCAAGAGCTGCTTAGGCAATATATCTGACAAACATTGCTCAAATACATGGGGGAAAAACTCGCGTACAGGACTTTAACGATCAAAAGTGGATGTAGCGAAAGTAAGGGCATGCTATCTCCAACTGCCTTTGTTTTAATTTGGTTTCCAATTCCCCACGAATTCTACGATCCCGCCCATCTTGAGGTCTACCCCGACCAATGAGGTTACCCCCTCCCTCCCTGCCTCTCAGAAACATTCGCGCTGCTCCATTTGTGGTTAAACATCTTTATAGTTTGAGGCCGTGAGGGCTGTAGCTCTCTCCAGCATTTCTTTAACCCAAATGTTCGCATAAAAAACGCTACTTTGAACAAAATCACCCGTTCCGAATGACATATGATAAAAAGCTGGCGTGCTGGTGCATAGGGTGACACAGTTGGGTGGTAATGCTCTCCGCGCGCGTATGCTAGCTGGGTGCCTGTGATTGTTCAGGTGGCTATTTAATCACGTTGTTTAGCTTCCTGCTCCTCTGCGCTCTCCGCTAGCCCTGCGCCGCTTGTTGTCATGTTAAAGGTAAATAAGTCAATGTCTGGCAGCGATGATAGCATTCATTAAACAGGGACGAGCGAGCAACAGCGCGCGCCGTACCGCCTCCTACTGTTTTTACTAGGTATTGTGATGGACAGGTAAAGGCAAACGATAGGCCTGTGTTTTTTATTACTGTGTTAAACATGTGGAAAAACAGAATGAGATAATTTTAAACGGTTTGCACTGGTTTGGTGTTATTCCTCACTTACTTTACGCATTCTGAGCATCCTTCAAGAGGCCAAGGCGGTAATGCTAACAACAACTAGCATGCTAACAGCACACTTCCTCATTATCGGACAGTTACAAGCTTTATAAACAGATGACAGTACACAGCGGGCATATTTTGACATATAAATCGACTATAGCGGGGTGCCCATACTCTTTTCACCGAGGGCCATATCTTGAAAAACATTTGGTTGCATTTAACATACTTTAAATAAGGGTTGAAATATTATTATTAGGTCTGTATGACAATGCAATGTGATGTTATTTAGGTTATATTACTCACATTTGCTGTAAAAAAAAGTACTGATTATGAACAGTTGGGCCCAAAAAAATTGGTCTGAGGGCCGAATTTCGCCCCCGGGCCATAGTTTGGACACCCCTGGACAACTACAGTGTTCCGAATTATAAACATGAAACGTCGTTATACTTTCCAGAGGTGGTAGAGTAGCCACAATTGTATTCAAGTAAGAGTAAAGTTACTTCAAATTAAAATTATATTAATCAAGTAAAAGTACAAAGTTGTGGTCGAGGAATTTACTCAAGTAAGAGTGACTAAGCACGACATCTGGAGGAAGAGTGACCAAAACCTTTACTCAAGTAAGAGTATGGCTGTCAAATATATTACTCTAGTAGAGGTAAAAGTACTCTTAGAAGTACAGTTTTATTAAATAGTAAACAATTTAGAGGTTCTAGTAGTGGTAACATCCAATAAAATGTGTTCAATTTTAGATCATGAAACCCCAGAAAAACGTTTGACCTTTGCGTTAAAACTTGTGAGTGACTTATATTAACCCATTTGGTCATATACCTCTTCCCCGTGACCACGTGCTTTCTGGTTCCTTATGATTTTCAATGTTATAATTTGCACTACACCTCGTAACCTCCTTATCTTTTTTCCCGTCTTTGCAGATGAAATGAAGGACGATTTCGACGCTCTGGGGCCAGACGGCACATTGCAGACAGTTGGAAACGGTACAGGTAAGCCTCACCCATCCCTCACATGGCTCCTCTCTAATCTTCATGACTTCTGTCCCCGTTTCCTTGGTTACATTTCGCAAACTTTGTGTTGCAACAGTGATTTTAACTTGTGACCTGTGCATGTGAGTCATTTGAGAAAAAAAAAAACAAAAAAACACGAAGTCAAAGTTAATTCAACAAGCATTTATCAGATTTTCTTGGCGTAAATCACTCAATTCACAATCGAATGTTAGGTAACTTAAAGCCACAGTGTGTAACTTTCTGGGGTTGACACGTCGGCCTGCAGGATTCCATTGAAACAGAAAGTTAAAACCGTACTTTGGAACATTCTCCTTGGGGATAAATACGTTTTATGGCATTTTGTGAAAGATCATAGCCAATTGAACATAATTTCCATAGCAACAAGCAGGCCAAATAAGAGTCAGGTTTGTGGAGATGCAAGGCCGCTCAAAAGAAGGACGCATTTTGTAGTTTTTCAGAGCAATAAAACCACCCAAAATGAAAAAAAAACCCTGTCTTTTATTGGATGAAAAGTTACCGAATTGGCACTTTAACGTTAACTACACTTAGACGACTTTATTTTCCAAACTTTTTACAGTGTGCTTCGTCTTGTTCCTTGCGCTAAGTGCCTTGTCTCTCTTGGAGGAACCAAAACCACCTGCCATTTCGCATTAAAGCCGTCTAAGCTGATTTGCAGCTGCACACCCACCTCCATGATATCACCGGACGCCATGACAACCAGCTTAGGACACTCTTCTAGTGAACTTAAGTCAACCCTCCCCCCTTCCCAAAACACTGACTTCTCATAGCGTTGAGTGGGGTAATATATTTTTCATACTTGAGTGAATAATTTAAAGGTCACATGGAATGCTTTTTATTACATTTTTCCAATTTTACAATATTTCCTCAGCAAAAACATACGTATTTATGCTAAAGTTTTATTTTTGTACTGACCTGATGCACTTTATTTCTTGACCAATAGAAACCAGGAAGTTAAGTTTCAGACTAATCATTTCATCATAAGTCACCGATTGTTTTGTCAACACGCACTGCACATTGTTACCAGCAGAGGGCGCAAACTCTAATCCAAGCGCCCAAAGGTACAATAACTTAGCTAAGTGTTTCTTTCCACCATGTTTTTATGTCCTTCCCTCTTCAAAAACATGCTTGAAGAGGTCGTAGACGTCGTTCATGCATGTTTGAGTAATTTAGCAATCTCTCGAACAGTTCGCGGTACGATTCTGTCCGGTGCTCCGCCCACAAGCCCACATCACGCACGCTCCCACGCAATAATCGTCCAGAAATCTACAAAAGAAGGATACAAAACGATACACTACAACTTCACAAACCTGATGCGATGTCCCATAGTCTCATGAGAAGAATGTATGCAGAATAGCGCTCTGAAGGGGGAGCGACTTAGCACAGAGAGGAGGCACTCAGAGTGTCAAAAACTAACGAAAAAACTTATTACATGAAGATAGCATTTTCAAAACAATAAAAGGCAACACGACGATCTAAATATGTTACGTGTTAGCGGTGAATACCCCTTAGAAGTGTAATACCCCGCTTTTAAATTGCCAAGTTATCCAAAAGTACCAATAATGCATAACACGCTTCATAGTATTTCTGAAGCTGTCCCCAAATGTTTCTCATCGGCGAAGCTCAGAGCCGACAATCCGCCACATACGATTCCGTTTAGACACTTTCGCATTTGGAGCACGTTTTGTCCCCGAAGCCTTTTGTACCAAGGTGATTTCCTCCTTCACCGGCTGCAAAAAAACCAACATTCTTTTGTCAGAGAAGTCCTAGCTCGGGCCCGCTCATCCGTACATGACTCGAGCGCTAGTCTGATTGCTAGCCTGCGCAATTAGCTAGCGGTTTGAATAAATAGGAGAGCTAATAAGGATGCTTGTAAATGATGCGATCACAGTTCAAACGTGATCCATTGGCACGCGTGACATTTGGGTGCCAGGTTTGACTGTCGAATATTTGCTACCTTGACCTTTCGCAAATTGGAGCGCGCAGTCGTGACGGCCTAACAAATGGCTCTTAAACTCACCTTGGCCGCGCTGTAAAAAAAAAGCCTAATTAAGCGGGATGAGCCCTGATGAGATGTCACTTTTTGGGGTTGAATGCGGCTAAATGGGCCCCGGATCTCCCAAGGATGTGTGTGTCTGTGTGTGTCTGTGTGTGTCGGGGTGTGTCTGTGTGTGTGTCTGTGTGTGTCTGTGTGTGTCTGTGTGTGGGTGACGTGAAAACAAAAGTAGGATTTGATTTGAAGGTTTAAAGTCATGTCTTTAGTCAGAACATAATCTCGTACAAGTAAAACAAATGGTTGTACGATAGAGCTCGTCAAGAAAAGGCAGCCTGTAGTATTGTTGGTACTTGGTTTTGTGAGTTAAAATAATAAAATATGCGGAAAAATAGTGAAAAAATTGAATTAACTTTGATTTCAGGGCCTAGAAAATACCAAGAGATGTTCCCGCGACGTCTGCTTACACTTGGCTAAAAATGGTAGCTGCTAATGTCAAAAATAGCTATTAGCATGTGATGTTACTATGAATTTTTTTTTTTTTTTAAACTTGCTCTAAATATGCTTGATTGAAACTGTACCAGTGGCTATTGTCACTTTGTTATTAAATCAAAAAATCTGTTTAAAATTTAACTTGTAAAGCCACAGTATGTAACGTCTTAGCCAAAAATGTTTATTGCACTGAAAAAAGTTGTAAAAATAATTTAAAAAATCGAAAAACATGCGTCCTCACAGTGAGTGGGGCTTGCATCTCCACAAACCTGACTTATTTAGCTTTATTTGGAGGAGAGTTGCACTGGAAAAAAATAAAAAAACATGCGGGCTTGCATCTCCACAAACCTGACTTATTTAGCTTTATTTGGAGGAGAGTTGCACTGGAATAAAAAAATATATAATTTAAAAAAATGCATCCTTATTGTGAGTGGGCTTGCATCTCCACAAACCTGACTTATTTCACTTTATTTGACGCCCTCTTCATGCTCGTTTCCATAGCAACCATATATTTTCCCACAATATAATAACATAAAACATATTTATCTCCATGTAGGACGCTCTGAAGTATGAGTTTAACTTATTTATCTATTTCCACCTCCAGAAAGTTACACACTGTACTGTACTTTTACCATATATTTGCGTAGTACAAACACAAAACACATGCAGTTGTCCGGTGTATTTCCCAGTTGTTTGAAACCACGCCTCCTCTTATGAATCCTGCCACGTTTAGCTTTGTTTTCTTGACTACAGCTATCTATAAACCGCAGCTTATGAGAGCCCTCCTGAAGACATCGTGTGAGCAAAAAAAAAGCAAAAAAAAGCATCAGCACTTTGTCGAGCTTAAGACACTATAGTCCTGTGTGTTATGTGGCAACACTCCCTCCTTTCCTCCTTTCCTCCCCCCTTCTTCTTCTCCTTCTTCTTCTTCTTCTCCCCCCTTGTGCCAGTTTGTGGTCTGGCCTCCGTAATCTGCCCGACACAGCGTCAACATAAGCCGCAGCGCTGATTGACCCTCCATGTGAAAGTAGAGACGGAGATTGCGTTTTGCTGTATTCCAGTCTGATTTCTACAGTCTTAAGCTCCTCCGCATCAGATTTTGTGTCACAACTGAATTAGGTCAGGGATGTTTTCGTACAAACGCGGCATCAGCGACGACGGCGACGGCGGCGGCTTCTAGTGGCACGTTTATCTGGCGTTCGTATTAAGTTGCAGTTTTTATTTTCGTTGCCATAGCGTGACAAGCAAACCCAGTAATTTAGAAGATTTTTTTTCTTTTTTCCCTCAAAGTGAAGCTGTAATATTTCAAAGCTGCTGTTCCGCAAAGATGTAAAGTAGTGGGTGAGATGTTACACGGGAAAATTAAATAAACATTCCCAGGATTTTTGTAGGTAAAAATGGTATTTTTACCTACAAAAACAAAAAATAATAAACTTGTATATTTTCAGATCCCTGTAAGAGATGAATAAAGTTATCTGATTCTCCTAAGAGTTCATACTTCACTGTGATTGGTTAAAACCTGTCACTTGGAAAATTACAAAGTTTGACCAGTAGGGGGAGTAAAGAGCAAAGAGATGCATATAAAGGGACACTATGCAACCTTTTTAGTGTCAGTTGCTCGTTTCTATGGACATCTGTTTGTGTAGTTTTGCTTGAAAAGTTCCACACTGTTTATCATTCTCTATGGCGATAAGCAGGTGGCACTATCAGAAGTTACGAATCAGATCTGCAAAAAGGCGACGCCGCTTTCAGTAGAAAAAACATGTTTTTCAAAGTTTTTCGATAAAAAAACTTGCAACTTAACGCGTGCAAAAGAGAAATGTTAATGCCGGGCTGCGGAATATTCCAGGGATGCAATAACAACTCCACAGAGACGAGCAGGAGATTGACCCGTCGCCAGAAAAGTGACATAGTGTAGCTTTAACAGAAAACAATTCAACTTTGGGCTCTTTTGTCGTGATAAAACATTGTATTTTCTCGTATCTTCTTCCAGTGAACAGTATGGATTGCACTTCAGAATTCGAGGACTTCTTCTCCAAAAGGAAGCTGGACGAAAGCGACGGTCACGTGGACAGTATCGCCGAGTACCTCCAGAGAGGAGACACCGCCATCATCTACCCCGAAGCCCCAGAAGAGCTGTCCCGCCTGGGTACACCTGAGGCGGCTGGCCCAGAGGAGAATGGTACAAAACACATTCACTTCTACTTCAAATCCTACTGCCAAATTTCAGTTTTTCTTGAATTTTAGTAAGAAATATAAAAATAGTGACCTATTTTTGCGTCTGGGGGAACCACTTGTGTATTCTATTGCTTCATTAAAAATAGTATTAATGCGCAAATATGCAAAAAAGCTAAATATGTAATTAAAATAGAGACAGTGAAACGCGCACACAAGCTCATAAACAACCCAATTTATAGAGCTATAGTGACATGACGACCAAAAGTAAAGCAATTAGTTCATTAAGAAACTGGAATATTCCCTAAAAAAATCATTTAATTAGACAATATACACTTTGAAAAAATAAAAAAACTTGTGGCGATGTGGTTGTTGACACTAATTGTTGTTCTTAACTACATATTTGCTGTTACGTGGTGTCACACTACGCAAAGAAAAGACAGCAAAGATGGTAAAAAATGTATTATTTTACTGATTATTAATAAGTTTTCATTGTGTATGTATCTGTAAGGGTTGTATAATTAATTACAATTGAAATGAAACTGCAAAATTGCCAATCCTGCAGTTTAAACCTCTAGAAAAATATAAGAAACGGGGATCCTTGCATTAGTTTAGCAGTTTATATTTCAATCTTTTTACAAAACTTAACGTCCTTATTATATATTACTGGATTTTAAACCGAAAAATAGTCTTACGTATTTGCAAAAACGTGAAAAACAACTAGTTCGTTTCAGTTTTTCCTCGCTTATCTTACGTATTCAGCGCAAATGAGTTTATAAACGCTTTTTCGCAACTTCAACCACAGTGGATTTTTGACCCATCACGCTAAAGCTAACAACAACTAGCATGCTAACAGCTATCTTCCTGATTACCGAACAATAAAACGCTTTATAATTAGATGCAGACAGGACGCAGCAGACTTATTTTGACGTCAAGAGCTGCTTATGTAATATATCTGTACTGGGGCAAGCTTAAATTAAAAAAATAATTAATAAAAAATAAATAAAAAATCTGATACAGGCTGTTTAAAACTGGCACATCACAGAAAAATGCGCAGTAGAAAAATAGTTTGAGATAAGTTCCAGATATTTAGCCTACCCCTCGCCGCCTTCTTCGACACAAACGAGCCTTCTGGACGGTTCTGGGTGACACGCGCGGGCAGCTGTGGCTCTCACAGATTAGCCCGGATGCCTCGGTGTTTACCTCCAGCCCGGGGCAACAGCTGGGCAGGGGCCTGAAACCAGATAGCGCACCTCACCCTCAGGAGAAGTGCAGCTCTGATTCATGCTGCACAAATGTGAGGCAGGAACGCTACTAAAACGGGAGAAAGCTAGCACACGGACGCTACGTGGCTTTGTGCACTGTAAAAAAACAACGGCTAGCTTGGACTGAGATGCCTAGAACTTCAAATAGAGCTACACGACGCCTTAATTAGCAAAGCGTGGAGATAGTTAACAGTTTATTAAGATTGATTCAGGCTTAGTAACTACTTAATTAAGACGCTGAGGTTAGAAGTTTGTGTTATGGTATTAATGAAGTAGTTGCTAGCTTGAATCATTCTTAATTAGCTATTTGAACTTTTTTTCTTTGCGTTTTATTAAGGTGTAGTTATTATAAAGTGTTATAAAGTATGCTAATCTGGTCATTTTGTATTTTTATTAGCCTAAAATTAAAATATTTACTTAAAATACACCTAGAAGTTAGCATCTCTTTCCTTCTCATGATCGTGTCGACTCAAAGCTAATTTTGTGAACTTAAAACGTTTGCTTTCAATGAACACAGTACTAAATTTTAAGTACTTTGCATTCATGTTTTTGATTTAGTCTTTTTTGCAGTGTAAGCTCATCCACACGAGCATGTTCAAGATAATAAAATATGCGTAATAGATTTTGTAACTGCTAGCGTGGGCTATTGTTAACTTGTAAACAGGAAATCATAAACAGAAAGACTATGCCCGTTCTGAAAATAACATTTGAACTGCAGGCCCGATCCTTTATTATAAATAGCTTATTTGAATAACTTTGAGCTTAGCCTGTAGTCAATATGAGGCCTTAGCTAGCGCCATTCAAATCTAAATCTCATTCCATGCTACTTGTTAAATATGGCTAATTAATTAAGATGGAATATTGTACCACGAGCAGGGGCGGCGCCAGGAATTTTTTGGTTGGGGAAGCTAAAGGGGGGGCTAAGGTCTTTAGGGGGGCTGCTCACTTATACACAATATAGAGACTTTTCACAGTGGAAACGTGTCCCCACCCCCCCAAAAAAGTTTAAATGTAGTTCACTGTGCTGATTTATAAAACCAGATATAGATTTTAACCAGATATTTATGTATTTTTTAGTTGTGTATTTTTATTTATGTATTTATTTATTTGTGTATTTTTATTTATTTATTTGTGTATTTTTATTTATGTATGTATTTATTTGTGTATTTTTTATTTATGTATTTATTTATTTATATGAAGGGATGTATTTTTTATTCATCTATTTATTTATTTATATTAATCCATTTATTTTTTATTCATCTATTTATTTATATTAATCAATTATTTTTATTAATCTATTTATTTATTTTAATCATTTGTTTTATATTAATCCATTTATTTATTTATTTATTTATTTGTAGTCTCCTTTTGAACTCTGTAGTTGCCATTTCAAATTTTTTTGTTGAGATTGAATGTGCTATGAAACTGGAGTAAAAAGCTTTGGGGGAGCTATGGACAATCTCAGGGAGGCTAGGGCCCCCTCAAGACCCCCCTGGTGCCGCCCCTGACCATAAGTATTCACCAACAGGACGAAAACGAGCTAAAACCAGGGCTAAAACAGGAAAGGAAAAAGGAAATTTCTATGCTGTATGTGACTAAATCATGTGTCAAACCAGGACATGCACCAACTATAAAGCAATACTAAAACTGATAATATGAAGTTATGTGTCAATGAAATAAACCAAACACTAAATTTGCTGATAATTAATTAGTTTGTGGGGGGTATTTAAAGTTTATAGACAGGAGCAAAGCCACTACAACATGTTTAAGGAGGTAGTTCATTGACTGGTGTACGTGTGGTATGGTATGTTCAGTTTTACTATGTGAAGAAAACTGATCCTGCGTTGGCTCTCGATGTAAAGCTACGCAAGTGTGAGGGCCGCAAGTGTACTGCAAAAAAAAAAAAAAAGTTCTGAAGCAGTGGAGGGTGATGTATGAAGTGAAAGTACAGATATAGAGGGAAAAAATGGGGGGAAAAAAGAGGAAAAGTATCACATGAAAAAATCTGCGCAAGTAAAGAGGCAAAAAAAGAAAAAATATCACGTGAAAAAAAATCTACTTAAGTAAAAGTACAGATACAGAGGCAAGAAAAGTAAAAAAAAAAAAAAGGAAAATTATCACATGAAAAAATGTACTTAAGTAAAAGTACAGATACAGAGGCAAGAAAAGTAAAAAAAAAAAAAAAAAAAAAAAAAAAAAAAAAAAAAAGGAAAATTATCACATGAAAAAAATCTACTTAAGTAAAAGTACAGATACAGAGGTAAAGATAAAAAAAGTAAAAGTATCACATGAAAAAGTATTTAAAAACCTGTTAAAAATGTACTTTTAGAGTAAACAGTAAAAGTGTGCGTAGTAAGTGTAGTTAATTTGTTTAAGTGTAAATGCAGTGATATCGATTCAAAAATTAAACATATTTTGATCAACAAAACAATTTCTCTTTTTTTGCATAAATTTGATGTATATATTTATTTTTTGTTTTCTCAAAGTTTGAACTCGAAAACTTTAGTCAGGATGTTTCCACGAACATGGTACAAATAACCCCTCAAAGCATGTCGAAAGTACTTTTTACTTTTCAGTGCTGTTTAAAATGTAGTGGTGTAGAAAGTACAGACTCTGCCCTCAAATGTAGGGAAGTAAAAGTTTTAATACATTTCTTCTTGGTTTCAATTCTTTTAAATCAACATGATGCACAAGTTTAAGAAGTTTGTCTCAACATTTGGGTTAGAAAAAGTACAAAAGTTCAGAAGTTTGTTAAAACATTGTAAAAAAAAGTCCACCTAAATGATTCTTAAACAGTCAAAACTGCTCAAATAAAAGATACGTATTGAAAATCTCGTGCTTGAATATTAAAACAAGCCAAACAAAGACTAAAAACTCAAATTTAATCTCAATTCAAATTTTTATGCAAACAAGAATTAAAAAGATAAAACTTTGATGTGATTTAAATTGATTTTTCTCTTTGCAAAAAATAATAATTTATTTTTCTTAATTTATTTTGTTGTTAATTATTTAATTTTTTTTTTTTTTTTTTTTTTTTTTTTTTTTAAACAAAACTTGACCAATAATAGTTTCAAACTGATATGTTAACAGAACTGTGTCAACATAAACTGAATCAACTTAACTCTACTTATCCGGCTGTTATTTTTGCAGTGTGCGTGTTAGCATGTGTGGCGGGGGGGTTAGCATGTGTGGCGGGGGGGTTAGCATGTGCGGTGGGGGGGGGGTCACCATAGATGCCAGGCCAACACAGTGTCTCTCATGAGGACCAGATTGCACTCATAACTCCCATACCACTCTGGGCAGCCAGCCCATTAGCTGCCATTGATTTCTCTGACCTTTTGGCCCGCTTTCCCTTACCCTTGTCTCCCTCCATCCCTCCCTCCATCCCTCTATCCCCCTCCCTCTTTCACAGACCTGCCACCTGGAACGCCAGATGCTTTCGCCCAACTGTTGACCTGCCCGTACTGCGACCGCGGCTACAAGCGCTTGACGTCGCTGAAGGAACACATCAAGTACCGGCACGAGAAGAACGAGGAGAACTTCGCCTGTCCGCTATGTAACTACACGTTTGCGTACCGCACTCAGCTGGAGCGGCATATGGCCACGCACAAGCCCGCCAGAGACCAGGTGAGAGACGTGCTAACGGTCCTACGATACGCTAAAGTGACTCCTGTGAGCTTTTAGCCGTGTTATAATACTGTTCCCTCATCCAAAACATACCTGGAGTTGTGTTTTGTTTCATTCACACGTGTTTAAATAACCCCGCTTTATCAGTTTGTTACATCTCCAAATCTCAAAATGCTCCGTTCCACCTTGTGATGTCATGAAGTGGGACTTTTCAAGCTACTTTTTCATCCACTTTTGTTTTGTAGAGTTTGGCAATTCCAGCGCTGAAATCGTCCAAATGATTCTAGTGAAGGTGTGTGGAGTTTAAAAACACCGTAGAACACTTTTTGTATTACCACATGATGACATCACAAGGTGGAAGAGAGTGTTTTCTGTTCTGTTTCTGTACTCACCCGGATTGGTGTGAATGAGATAAAACACACCCGGTAGTTACGTTAGCATCTTGGCGTTCTGTGGTCGGCATATTCAATGTATATAAAGTGGTACGATCTGGTACAGTTAGCATCTTGACGTTCTCTGACCCAACTTTGAGCAATATCTGAACCGTTAACCCTCTGGTATATGGGTACATGCTTAATGAGGAAGTGCGTATACAGTTAGAGTCTGTACGTTTGCAAATATGAATCAGATGGCACGTTTTTGGTGCGAATTTAAACCCCAATAACGATCTGGTACTGTTAGCATCTTGGCGTTTTCTGACCCCACACCGGGCAATATCTGAACTGTTAACCCTCTCGTATGCGGGCACAAGCTTAATGAGAAAGTAGGTATACAGTTTGAGTCAGTACACTTTTAAATATGAATCAGATGGCACGGTTTTAGTGGGAATTTAAACCCCAATAACGATTTGGTGCGGTTATCTTAGCGTCTTCTCTGACCCAACATCGGGCGATATCTGAACCGTTAACCCACACGTACATGGGCACACGCTTAACTAACTGCAACACCATTGTACTATTCCGACTTCAGGTGACAGAAAAAAAGTTGTTTTTGCTTCTGGACTGGACTATCCCGTTCGTCTTAATCCCTAATGATCCTTGCCTGAAGAGCCGAATAAGAGATACCATTTTTTTTTTTTTTTTTTTTCTGATTGGCAATCATTATTAATTTTTCATGGCATTTTGAAGATGCAGATCCTTTAATGGTAATAACTTTAATTGAGGCCCTAAATGGTTTTTTGATGGCTCTCCCTGATATGATTTCGCAGCCGCGTGTTCACGATCCAATGATTGTGTTAATTTCCAATTTGGAAATTTTTATCAGCTCCTTAACTTCACTTCACTCCTGGCCTTTAATGCGGTTGGGGTTCGGTTGCGGTGCTTCATCACCCTCCCCGCCGCCACCCAACCCTCTCCTCACCCCTCCCTTCCCCCATCTCTAATTTCATCCACCGGCGTAAACATCTGGGTATGCTAGCATCTTCTTCCTGCCATTTATTTCCTATATGGTTGGATTTGACCATGAATCTCACAGTCACGCATGTTTAACTCTATGGTGTCAGATGGATTGGGCTCTCAACCCTTTTGGACTTTTTGCACATTTCAAAGATAATTAGACCCTCCGAGTTAAATTGCAGTAGTAAATTTGGGACGTTTTTATCTGAGCCGTGAACCGTAATAACTTATGTCAAACTTAAGGAGCAAATCCTGCGAGAGTGGTGGAGTTTTCTTACAATGAAAACACTTTTGTGCTAACTTTTAGGATATCGACACGTCAAAACCGGAAAGTTATGATTCTTGTAATGATTTTTCAGTCCACGTTTTATCCAAGCCTGCCAATTTAAAGCTGCACAGTGTAACCTTCTGGAGGTGGAACGTCACCGGCGCGATTCCATGGTGATGGATATGTTTTGTGGCGTATTGTAGAGTCAGGTTTGTGGGAACGCAAGCCAATTCGGAGTAAGGACACAAGTTTTTACGTGTTTTTCAGTGCAATAAACACAAACGAAATGAAGAATTAATTAATGAATGAATTAGGCCACGTGTCAAACGCAAGGCCTGCGGGCAAAATGTGGCCCGCCGTGTCATTTTATGTGGTCGATGTCAAGGTAGATTAAAAGGTATGACTTAAAGTGTCAATATGCAACATTTGTAACCTGAATGAGTAAAAAAAAATACAGAAAAAGTTCATGAACAAGTTAAAAAAGTAGTTTATTTTACATTACATCTGGGAATCATTTCACTGATGTAGCCCTCGGTGAAAATGGTTTGACTCCTCTGAATTTGGCGAAAAGGTTATGCGCTGTGGTTTAAATGTTTTTAAATCAAAGTATAAAGATATTTCTCCAGAACTTACAAAGAAAAATCAGCTCTGAACACCGAAAGAAACACACATTATCACACATCATTGCAAGCAAAACAAAAGTTAGACTCAGTAAGTACGTGCAATCAACTCTTTCATCGTAATCAAGAGGGTGTATCATTGTTTTTACTACAAATTACGCGTCGGATCAAGTCAAACTGAAACCCATCCAAGCTTCTCCCATTGGCACATCAGCAGAGGTATTAGTGAAGTTCTATTGCAGGCGCTGAGCTCATGGAGGCCAGCGGGGTGCGGGGGATTTCTGTGTGAAGTGACTTGACAAGCTCCTTCACCTGATCTCACAGCTGGCCCTCAGATGCGAGCAGATGGACCGGCCGCATCCCAATCCTCACATTACAATGGCTCCTCGCTCGTACGCTCGCTCCTCTCCTTTCCTTCTTTGCCAGTGACCGAGACTCATTTCAGTCACATTTTGCAAACACGTAGCTGACGTAATTACATTTTTGAGATTTAAAAACTAAAAAATCTAGCCTATTTTTTTGAAATATAGCGTATTTTCCAGACTATAAGTTGCACTGGAGTTTAAGTCTAAAAATGCATAATAAAAATGAAGAAAAAAATGCGGTTATCAGTGTGACCGTAACGAAGATGTGAAATTATATACAACTTACGATGCGACTTATATTCCACATATAAGTCGCATCTGAGTATAAGTCGCCCCCCCGGCCAAACTATGAAAAAAAAACAAAAAAAACGTGCAACTTGTAGTCCGGAAAATACAGTATATGAGTGACATTAGCTCAGTTGGTACAGTGTTTGTCCATTAATCTGAAGGTTGCAGGTTCAAATCCCCTTCTCGACGTAAACATAATTCATTGAGCGGTCTGATTCGCTAACCCACAGGTTGCCAGTGCGATTCTAGCTCCCACAGATGAATGCTATCATTGTGTCCTTGCGCAAAACAGTTATCCCTGGTGTATGAATGTGCGATGTAAAGTACTTTGAGTGTCTTGAAGGTGGAAAAGTGCTATATATTTCTTGGGATTTTAAGATTTTACTTCCTCGTTGGACAGATACAACATAGGTAGCGTTATTTCCGTAGCTGTTACCTAGCAACAATACTGTAAACAAGGGTCTAACATCTAAACTACACGGTCGTTTGGATGGAGCGTTGGTTGAATACGTATCGGTGACGTACTGTAGGTAGAGAACTCGTCGCTACTTCCTGTATTTTCAACTTAACTGCTGTAAAACTATGACAAATATTCACCACAGGTACCGTCCCACCTAAACATAATCACAAAAACCGCGGTAATCACAGAGAAAACACATGTTGTACCTGTTGTTTGCACTTTAAATCCTCCAGATGAGAAGTCGATTCATTGAGGGTCATGTAAAAAGGATATAGCTGACAGTAATTAATGACAACAATCTGAATTCACCCATTAACATGAAAGGGCCGCATGTGCCCGGCTATGTTTACCGTTGGTATTACTCCGCCTCCTCTTAACCAATTACCCGAAATATGACTAATTAGAGGTTATACATATGCAAACATGCGTCTTCTTGCTTTTAGTGGTGCCATTCACAATTAAGCTCGCCGAAACGATTGTATCTTATTAGCGGCGGTGGCAAGACTAAACTTTAGCTGTAGCGGGCGGGCGGGGGTCCTCAGGGGGGTACTGCGACGACAGAGGGAGGGAAAGGGGGGGTGAGTAGGAGGTGCCTGAGCAGCTGTTGCTGTTTGTTTATGCGACTCAGCAACATGGCCGACCCCCCCCCCCTTCCTCCCTCCGTCGCTCCGTCCCTCCCTCCGTCTCGCTCTCCCTCCCCCTGTCCCTCCCCTCCACTCTTGATCTGGGAAGGCAGGGGCTGTTTGAACAATCCCTCCCAGCGCGGACCCAGCTCCCTGTGTCCTGTGCGCCACCATCTGTCTCCCCTGGAATGCGGGGTACAGCCAGAGCGCACACCACCTCGGCATTTGTCAGGGCTCGGCGGGGAGGAGCAGCAAGCTAGCTTTTCAAGTCTATTTAGCAACAGTTTAGCGCGTTCACCTTACAATAGTAATTAAAGGCGCATGGTGAAGTGGATTTCGAGTTTTTCTACTTTTACTCAGACTGCGCTGTTTACGTGCTCGCAGATACTTAAACGTTTAACACAACTACAGCTAAAATATGAAAAAGTAAAACAGGTTTCTTTTCATAGCGTCACCTGATGTTTGGAGTGAAACAACGAGACAAAACTATTCAACAAGACAAGTTTACGTGCTAGCTAATATTTACATTTAACAAACACGACTACAGCTAAAATATGGAGAGAAAAAAAACAGCTTTCGTTTTATAGTTTTTTTAGTTTTTTATATCACCTAATGTTTACGATGAAACTATTCAAAAGACGAGTTTACGTGCGGACAAATATCAAATTCATCCTAAAATGTCTCACTTAAGCGATTTATAAACACAATGTGCAGCGAAAATACATAAAAAGTCAAATAAAATGCAGTGTTATCTGTATATTTGTTTTTTTGTTGACTTTTGTGTGAAGTACTTTGATCAGCTGATTTTTTTTTTTATGCGCTATAAACATAAAACTTTATTGAATTGAACCATTTTTTTTTCATTAACAGTTTCTGTCACTTTGCATTTGCAGATTTTGTGCAAAAAGCTAAGTTTGCATGCATCCCATAAAATACATTTATAATTATATTTTCGACAACAATTACATATTATTACAACACTTCTTCTTCTTTTACTTCTTTTACTTCTTTCACCATCTAATTTCATTATAGTGTAGCTAGTTTGGACAAAACAGGCGACAACTGTATGTGTTTTAACGAGATTCTCACCACTTCTGGTTGCTCAAAGTCATTATAATTCCAACAAGTTGCACTTACGCATCGATATAACGCAAAAAACGAAACAAAAACATCAATAAATTACATGTTAAAAGCTAAATTTAACATAATACGTCTTCTTTCACGTGTAACAAAACAACATGAGAACTATACGGCCATGTTGTTATGATACAGTAATATCTTTAGCTCCAATATGAACAGATTGCGCGTAGCTTTGAACAGCGAATCGAGGCCAGTGTGGGGTCTCGTAGCTACGGCGATGATAAAAGCCTCTTCTAATTACTCAACAGACTTCGAAAAGCAGTTTAATTGAAGCGTGAATACAGGTATGTGGGCCGGACATTATACCAGGGCTACCTTCAGTGATTAGGACCAAATTAATGAAACGTAGATGAAGATCAGACGCTCTAATGAAGGAGAAACTCTAAAATAAAATCTTTTCTTCTCCGGCCAAATTCCAAAGGCGAGCTCGTTTTGGCGTCTCAACCAGGAAATTAAAAGGTATTCTGTGTTATCATAAGCGCCATTTCAATGAAGGTGCGACGGAGAACGCCAAGATGCTTCGCTGGCGAGGGGGAGCCATTTTGTTACTTGTTGTCATGCCGACCAGTAGTGATTATTTACTGAACTCTCACCCCCGCAATGTTTGTGCTTTTTTCTTTCTCGTTTTTTCTAACTCCACTCTTCTTTTTTTCTATTTTTTCCTCTCTCTTCACAGCACCAACTGTTAAACCAAGCAGCTGGCAACCGCAAGTTCAAATGCACCGAGTGTGGCAAGGCGTTCAAATACAAGCACCATCTGAAAGAACACCTCCGGATCCACAGCGGTGAGTGAGGGAGTGAGCGCGAGAGAGAGTGCCGGAATATTCGGGAGGTCCCTGAATGCAACAGGAATTCCAGTGTGGTTTATTTTGGAGCGCCGCTGCTGTTAGGTGCACTCCGAACTCCGCTGTTAATCAATGAGTCTGCCAAGTGTAATATTTGTGAAAAGTGTGAACAGAATTTCAGCTGATAACGTCGGTCCCTGCCAGTGCTCGGATAAATTAAGTAACATCACTTCGTTTTAGATTTTGATGTTTTCTGCTATATGTTATCGTGGTAATTGTTTTAAAAAGTGCTCAAGTTACAGTGATTTGGAATAAAATACGCGTTTGTTTGGAGTAGTTTTGACTACGCGCTCCAGAAGCTAATTTTTTTCTATTGATTTTTCCCATAGACTGTTCAAAAAGATTCAAATATTAAAAGCTCAAAAACATATCAACATATCAATTGTTTTAAGTTCAAAGCAGATTCAAAACGCAAGATTCTGTGAAATGTTTGAATAACTTTTAATATAATGTTTTTGCGGAAAGTCTGTGGGCAAAATGAATGAGAAATGTATTGTTTTACATGTACTTTTTTTGTGTCCACTGCACGATTTTAGATGTATGATCGTGGGGAGAATCTTGAGTCGTAGCTAAAGATCAATCGTACAATCGATCTTTGTGGTCAACAGTAAACACACGCTCCTCAGAAGAGCTCCGCCGTGACCATCGCTCTGTTTCTCGTTCATTTACTCACTTTTACAAACGAGAAAACACCACTTGCAGGTAGCACTAACGCTAACTATCTGAAATAAAAATACAGAACTTTGCACTGGGATGTTCATTCATACACCGCCCTCCGCTTGTTCCCCAGCGCAGAGAACAGCTCGCCCCTCGCCCTCTGCGTGTATCGGCCCTGATGCTGCTCTACAGTTTGGTTTGATCTGGATCTGTACAAAAGCTGCTTCACACGAGGCTAAAGTTTGTGACCCTGTCTGCAGTCTAATGCTGCAATGTCAGATTTCCTCACGTTCTCCTCCGCCCTTTTCATCATCAACTCCATTTCATTTCAAAACAAAAATAATCCTATTAGAAAAAGTTAGTTGCCAGGACTCTGCATGTCGCCAGGGAGCAGGAGACATTGGAGCTGGATCAGACCCGTGCTTTGATTGACAGCTCGGGGTTATGACAGAGAGGAGGAGACGCATGTCTCGCATGTTTGGAGCTGCTCTCTGGGCAGCAGCGGTCAGAGGACTTTTGTTTTCATTCAGAAACAGGAAGGAGCGAGAGTGACCATCATATCATTCCTTTAGACTTGCAAATTTCATCGCCTTCTCAAAAAACACGTCATGGAGTGTGACATCCAACAATCTTATAAGACAAAAAAAATAGTGCAGTGGACACAAGGATTAAGGAATTTGTCTCAACTTTTGGATTTGATAAGAAAACAAACAATTGTAATTGTATTTTGAAGATGATGAAAAAAGGCAGAACATAATGAAATAATTTTTTTAAACAGTTAAAAATAAATAAATAACATAATCAATAAACGTTATATAATTGTGAGCACCTGCATTAAATACCTCTATGCTTGTATATTTCTATCATGTTTATCAGTAATGTGCAAAGTTAAAACAACACAAAAACATCAAATAATGAGAACTTGTTAATGATTTCTGAACAGCTTCTTTACTGTTGACTAATCATTTTGCTCTGTCTGTTTTGTTCTTCCAGGTGAAAAACCCTACGAATGCCCCAACTGCAAGAAGCGCTTCTCCCACTCGGGCTCCTACAGCTCACACATCAGCAGCAAAAAGTGCATCGGCCTGATCGCTGTGAACGGACGCATGCGAGCCAACATGAAGACTGGCTCCTCCCCCACGTCCGCCTCCTCCTCGCCAACTAACACCGCGATCACCCAGCTCCGGCAAAAACTCGAAAACGGGAAACCTCTCGGCCTTCCAGAACCTAACAACCACCACATGAGCATCAAGACAGAACCACTAGACTTCAATGACTACAAGCTCATGATGGCGTCGCACGGGTTCGGGGCGCCAGGACCTTTTATGAACGGAGGCGTGGGTGGCAACAGTCCCATGGGCGTCCACCACAACTCCACAGCCCAAAGCCCGCTGCAGCACCTGGGCATGGCCGGGCTGGATTCGCCCTTACTAGGCTACCACGGCCCGCTAGCTAACAACCTGAGTGAGGTACAGAAGGTGCTCCAGATCGTGGACAATACCGTTTGCCGGCAGAAGATGGACTGCAAACCAGAGGAGCTATCCAAACTCAAGGCCTACATGAAGGAGCTGGGGTCTCAGATGGAGGAGCAGCAGAAGCAGGCAGGCGGGCAGGTCGGGCTCCCCCTGGTCAGCCACAACGGAGCCACCAAAAGTATTATCGACTACACGCTAGAGAAAGTGAACGAAGCCAAAGCCTGCCTCCAGAGCCTCACCACGGACTCCAAGAGGCAGATTAGCAATATCAAACGGGAGAAGTCCAACCACATGCTCGACGGAGGTGTGGATGACAAGGTGCAGGAGAACATGTTTACACCGTATGCTTGCCAATACTGCAAAGAAACCTTCCCCGGGCCCATCCCCTTACACCAGCACGAGCGCTACCTGTGTAAGATGAATGAGGAGATCAAGGCCGTGCTGCAGCCCACGGAAAACCTGATGGCCAACAAACCAGGCCTGTTCCTGGAGAAGAACAGCCACCTCTCCCCCTCCCTTCTGTCGGACAAGGGCCTCCCCGCGCCTCTTAATCCTTACAGGGACCACATGTCTGTGCTAAAGGCATACTTCGCCATGAACATGGAGCCCAACTCAGAGGAGCTGCTTAAGATTTCCATAGCCGTGGGCCTTCCTCAGGAATTTGTCAAAGAGTGGTTTGAGCAGCGGAAGATGTACCAGTACGGCAGCACCAGGACGCCCCCGCTGGAGCACAGGAACAACTCAGACATGGTAATCGGAACAAATAACCTCCACACTCCTCCTAAAGACTCTATGGTGCCCCAGTCACCTGTGTCTCTCATGAAAGCTACTGAGCGCATCACGTCCCCCTCCATCGCCGAGCTCCACAACAACGTCAACAACTGTGACAACCCTCTGAGACATCTGAAAAACCACCAGTTCAGCGGCAGTGCCAAAGCCCGCGGAGACAAGCTGGACCACTCCCGCAGTAACACGCCCTCCCCCCTCAATCTGTCCTCCACCTCCTCCAAGCACTCACACAGCAGCTCCTACACTCCCAACAGCTTGACTTCAGAGGACCTGCAGGCCGAGCCGCTGGACCTGTCTCTGCCCCGCCTCATGAGGGAGCCCAAGCATGCACTGACTGTCAAAAGCAGACCCAAAATCAACAGTATCACCATGGACCACAGCAGCATCCCCTCGCCCAGAGAGCACTTCGAAGAGCCTTTGAACTTGGCCTATCTCAAAAAGGAATTCTCCGCCGCCAACAACGGAAACTTAGAGAAAAGCACTAGCCCTATTTTTGGCATTAACCCTTTTGCAGCCAAGCCCCTGTACACGTCCCTCCCCCCTCAGAGCGCGTTCCCTCCGGCCACATTCATGCCCCCCATGCAAGCTAGCATCCCAGGGCTGAGGCCATACCCAGGCATTGATCAGATGGGCTTCCTACCACACATGGCCTACACTTATGCAGCGGGGGCAGCTACGTTTGCCGAGATGCAGCAGAGAAGGAAGTACCAGCGGAAACCCGGGTTCCAGGTAAATTACACTCGAAAGTTGCAACATTGTGAGGACTTTTTCCTGTTCAAAATATATAATGTGTATTTTTAAATAGCTTAAATCTCAATGGCAAAGGTGCAAACTTTACTATTATTCGAAAACCCGTGGATACCTTGGAGGGACTGAGGTTCCAGCACAAACTAGTTCCCTCACAATAAATGTTTCTATTTAGTTTTTACGCTGACAACAGAGAACGTTCGCCGGTATAATTCTGCTAAGGTAGACATAGAGTTCACTAAGCTCCTTTAATCTGCCTAATCTTTACTCGTGCATTTAATCTTTGTGAATTCCCACTTTTTGAACTGAAAGAATTGAAAACAATCAAACCTCAGGATGTCTTATTTGCCTTTATAAATGCACCTCATTTCACCCAGAACTGTTGGATCCGGCTCAGTCCCAGCTTGGCCCTGATCCGCTGTGGATGAAATATATATGAAGCGTTGTGTTAGAATAGTAAAGGTGAGCCTGGGAGCGCTGCACTTGTCTGAAACTCGGCTGCATTTTAACGAGTGCGGCCCAAACGAGCTGCGCAGGGATTAATAATGCAGTCTCGTTCATTACACCCAGCGCTGAAGGCTGTTTAACATGGAGCCAACCTTTCTGATGAAAAACTGCTAATAATGTTTCCTATTCTAACTTATTAAATTAGGTTTTAAAAATACAGCTACGGGCGTTTAGTTCAAATTGATTGCAGAGTGATAGTGGCCCCCGCATTATCTCGCACATATTCATTAAACAGGACCAATATTAGCCATTAAGGTGCACCATATGATAGGAGTTATTATAAGTGCGACGTGTCCCTCTAATGTCCTAATATTGTTCTCCATAGAGCCGTGTTTAAGGCTAATCTTCATAATGGAGATTTCTGCTCGCTGAATACACCAGTGCAGTTTTATAATGTAAGCCCTGTCAGACACAGGCGGTGGGAGAAAGTCAATGTCCTATTACCTCTCGACAGGGCTGTGGGTAAAACACGAGGAAAGAAAAGATCTGTGTTAATATGTTTGAATTTATGAAGTGTATTCGATTAATACATAATAATCAGTGATTCTTAAATGGCTAATAAGCTAGTGCTATAGTGTATGTGATTGTATAAATGCATATTTCAAACAATACTTCAAATAATATTGTACAGTTTTTATTATTTTTGTATTTATTTATTTTTTAATGTAATTTTTATTTATTTATTTGTATTTAATGTTACTTTTTTCAACACTTACATAATTAATTCATCAATTTATTAATAATTAATTAAATAAACGAATAACACTTTTTGCAATAAATAAACAACACAATGATTATTTTTTCGGAAATTTCTGTGCGTAAAATCCCACAACCACTTTTACTCATTCATTTCATTTATTTTAATTATTTCTTTCTTTTTTTAATTATTATTTTTTCATTTACATTAAAGCCACGTCCTCATTTGACCCCCCTTTATTGATCGTAGTTTGACTGACATCTCGTTCTCTCTCCCTCTTCTTTCCCCGTCTTTCTTTCTGTCTCTTTCTCTCCCCTTTGGTTTGGTTCAAAGGGGGACCTGCTGGACGCCACGCCCGATTACTTGTCCGGCCTGGATGACATGACAGACCCCGACTCCTGTCTGTCGCGGAAGAAGATTAAGAAGACTGAAAGTGGTATGTACGCGTGTGACTTGTGCGACAAAACATTCCAGAAGAGCAGTTCCCTTCTCAGACACAAATATGAACACACAGGTATCTACTGTTACAGACCCTTATTTTAAACCCCATGCTTTTATGTTTTCAATGTTTGTGTTCCGAATCCTAGTTATTGGAATTTTATATTTTGTTACCTCCCCCTCTCCCTTCCTTTATTTATTTATTTTTCTATTTCTTCCCCTCTTTGTTACCCCTCAATGTAAACACACCTAACTTGCTTTTTCATTGACAGGGAAATTACAAGAATTTAAGTAAAATTTTTGTGATTTGCTTAAAAAAAAAAAAGAAAAGAAAAGAAAAAAATGCTAAAAAAGTGTGTTCTTTCGTAAATTCCAAAAACATAGATATTCCAGTTTCAGATTATGTCAGATTTTGTGTCACCGTCATCCTTCATTGCACCCTTTTTTACAGTCATAAATCATCATTGTTTTGATATTGTGTCAGAGGTGGAAAGTAAGAAAATATATTTACTCGGGTATTTAAAAAAAAAAAAAAATTCACAGAAAAAAAATGCATTGAACACAAAAAGAATTACAATATTTTATCATTTTCGTGCATAAATAAAAATGGTTGAAGTCTTCTTTTTCCACATGCTTCGTAGCAATACCGATTCGACGTACCTTTTACTTGAGTACAGATATTCATTACTTCTCCACCTCTGTCTTTTCGCATTAACCACTTCGATATCTTCAAAGCGTACCTCCGCACACACATAGACCTAATGCTTTTATGCTCTCTTATTGGAGATAGATCGCATCAGCAGTAGCGGCGTTCCAAGGCTTCAAAACGGCCGATAACACGTCTTTCATTTGCCTTAATATGGTAGATCCTCTTTCAGCAGGTTGCATCACTTATTTTATCCGCTATCGGTAGCTCTTCGGACTTAAAAGAAAGCCCACGCTCGCATTGGAAATATTTTTATTATTTTATAAAGGTAGAGATATCTCAGCAACCCACCGCATACTTAAAAAGGGCTGTTGATTTTTAGCGAAGTCATGAGTTTTGCTAATGCGTGTAAAGCTAACTTGGGTTGTTCGAAGTGTCAAAATGAAGGCGAGGTTGTCCATTATCGCTTGACTTATTCGCTGTATTTATGTTTAAATGAAATTGCTAATGTTTCGTTATAAAATTTTTAAAAACGTGTTTTTCAGAATAGCGCAGGCCGATGCTTAAACTCGTGCAGTTGTCCATTATCGCCCGACATATTCTGTATTTTATGTATTTTGAAATGAATTTGGTAATGTTTCGCTACAGATTTTCATACTACGTTTAAAATGAAGCTAAAATATATAATAAAAGTAATAAAGTAATAAAAATAATGAAAGTTTAAAATATATTTCAGGATAGTCTGGCTAAGTCTTAAACGAGGTTGTCGATTAACACCATATTTATTTATATAGTCATATTTACTTTATTTAATTTTAATTTTTGCTACATATTTTGATACTGAGTTAAGTTTTAAAATAAATAAAATAAAAATAATACAAGTTTTCGAATAGCGCACGACGATTTTAGTCAACGTTGTCCTTTATCACCAAAAAAAATCACCAAACATATTTTTTAAAGGAATCGTAAATGGGATATTTCGCTACGGATATTAACAAAAGCTTCAAAATAAATAATAATTACACGTTTTTCAGAAGAGGGCAGGTCTAGTCTTACTGTAGACATTACAACTCGTTGGACAAGGACCCAGCCAGACAGTTTATAGTCCTGCCGTCATAAAAACCAACTCTCTCACTCTGCCTTCTGCGGCGAGCTCCGGTTTCTCATTTCTCCTTTGGCATCCCAAGTACGATTTGGTCATGCACCCCATAGCCTAAATAGTAGCGCAGCCCCAGACGCGGAGTAATGCGTGGAGATAAGCTGGATGCCCTGGGACGATTTACACACACATACACACACACACACACACACACACACTGTTCACCCTACGTAGTGATTGTGTTTGTTTGGATTGCCCTGGTTTATTTCTGTTGTGTTCATAAGAGCAGGCTGAAAATAAGTAGTTGTGGTTCAGTTTCTCGGGGCCCAAACCACAAGAGGGGAATTTCCATAATGTAGGCCCACGAATGCTAGCACACTTTCTCAACGCTCTCGCAATTAGGAGCAACTAGACCTGTCAGGAATAATCGGTTTTACAGCGAATCGTGATTGTTGATGTCACTGTATAGTCAAAAGAATTTAGGAAGCATAGTAATAACCAAAGTTGAAGTGATTATGATTTATGTAAGTTAAATGTATGTACGTGTGGGAAATGTGTTTTAAAGACACGTTTTAATGAGGAATTACATTTAGGAAAAATTGGATTTGTGGAGCGATTTTGTAAGTGGGCGAAATTTTGAATGTGTATTATTTGAAAAGTTATGATGAGCTCCATTCACAAGCAACATTTTATTTAAAAAAAAGAAAAAAAAAGAAAAAAAAGAGAAAAAAAACAACAAAAAACCACACAATTTTCTAGCAAAAATATGAAATTTTGAAACAAATAAAAAAATAAATAAAAATGTGAAGAAATGTATTATTATGTCAGGTCAAAAATATATAACTGTTAGAATTCTTGCAAAATTGTGTTAGAAAAATTGACGCAAACTACTTTTATTTACAAATTTGAATGATATTAAGTTGAAAACATAGCAAAAATTTTTTCTCACAATGTCAATAACGCTGAAATGTAATATCTGAAGGTCCCTGGTGCCAACTGGTAGTCGCCATCATGTCATTTTAATCCATTCAGTCCATCACTTATGTTTGCTGTGATGTGTTTGTTGTAATAGGGAATTCTCTGGCATCCCACTAATGTTCCGCGCTCTTGTCTTTTTTTCTTTCTTCCGTCTCCGCAGGGAAGCGACCCCACCAATGTCAGATCTGCAAGAAGGCCTTCAAACACAAGCACCATCTAATCGAGCACTCGCGTCTTCATTCTGGGGAAAAACCGTACCAGTGCGACAAATGCGGCAAACGGTTTTCGCACTCCGGTTCGTATTCCCAGCACATGAACCACCGCTATTCCTACTGCAAACGGGAAGCGGAGGAACGCGAGGCGGCTGAGAGGGAAGCGAGGGAGAAGGGCGGTCACCTGGAGCCCACCGAGCTGCTCATGAGTCGGGCTTACCTGCAAGGCCTGGCCCCGCAAGGTTACCCGGAGCTGGGCGAACGCGAGCCGATCCTGAGGCACGAGGCGGCCGTGGCGACGATGAACGGAGGGGGCGGGGCCATAAGGGAGGAACGCAAGGAAGTGGAAGGAACGTACGGGAAGATGGGTAATAGTGGAGGAGGAGGAGGAGGAGGTGGAGCGAGGGAGGAGGAGTTCGAGGAAGAGGAGGAGGAGAGCAAAAGCATGGACACGGACCCGGAGACGCTGAGGGACGAAGAGGACGAGAGCTCGCTGGACGGCAAAACGGAAACCAAATCACCGGAGCATGAGGACAACGCGGAGGACGCCATTTGAAAAGCTCATTCTTAATTTTTTTCTTAAAGGTCCTATATTACACAAAATGGATTCTTGTGAGCTTTAAGCCGTGTTGGAATGTTTACCTCCGCAAAAACATACCTCGAGTTTCGCCCAAACGCTGAAAAATCCTGGTTTATTAGCGTTTCTACATCTTTAAAAAACACTTCCTGTATCACTACATGACATCACGAGGTGGAACAGAGTGTTTTCAGCTTGAGCGAAGAACTCAATCTAAATATTCAGTGCGCTAAACACGTGCGAATCCATCAAACAGCAACTCCAGGTGTGTTTTTAACGAGGAAACAACATTGTAACATAGATCAGAAAATAGCGTAATATGGGCCCTTTAAAGCTTCCCATGTTTTTTGGTTTTTTTTATTATTTTTGTTTCGTTTTTATTTCGGGTTCAGTTTAAAACGTTTTAATGTTTTAAGCTGTACGTGCACGTGCCTGAAGCTCCTCGGAGGGTGGCCGAAACTCCAATCAATTCAGACGAAGAGGAAGAGACGGAGAAAGAGGAGGAGGAAGAAGAAGAAGAGGAGGAGGAGGGGCATGGTTTTGTCAAATAAGCTGCGATATGCAAAATGAACAATGAAATAAAGAAATACAAAAAATGTACAGTACTAAGGCCTACAAATACGTGTGGTGCTAACCTCCTCCAGAGCCCCCCAAGTGTTCCATAGTATTTATAGCACAACTAGTGACTTGTACAAATTGCACTCTGCTTATAATCATGAACAAAAATAATAAAAAGTATTGCCTATTGTATATATTTATACAGTGTTGGAAAAAAAAGCAGTTCTCCGCACCACATGTTCCCCCCTTTGTTATTCCGGTGTCGTCTTTTTAGTTTCCAGCCAAAAAGAAAAACAAAAAAATACTGCAGCAGCCACACTGTTTTAAGGCCTCCAAAATGGAACTCCAAATGGACTTTATGAAGGAAGCGCGTTGAAGTTCGGAACGACGTGAAGGGAAGGAATGGGGGAAGTGACGGACTAAGCCTTTTAAGGTGTTTGACAAAGCCTTATATGCAAATCTTTTTAACCTGTGTGCCACCCTGGTGTTGTTGTTGGACGATTTCGTGTTCACCAGCGCAGTGTTCTGAAATGGTCACGTTGTTGTCAGTATTCTGATAGGCAGCAGTCCTTTAGTTTACATTCTGTTGTGCAATGTTTTTACTCACTTAAACTTTCTTTGTCAGTATTACGCCAAACCGTTTTTGTTTTTTTTTTCTTATTTTGAAAAACAACAAATTGCATTCATTTTGTTTGTAGGTTCAAACGTTATTTATGTGGCCCATTTTATATTTCCTAATTTTATTTATTTCATACTGTTGTGTACAGTACTATAGTTCTTCAATATATAGATATATTTTAGTAAAAAGGAACATGGTGTCGATCATAGGGGCAAATTTAAAGAGAGCATTTATTGTGTTTTGAAACATTGTGAAATGCGAAGTTTAACCTTATTTTATTTTATTTCCTTTATTTTCCAATTCCAAATTTGGGAACTTTTATACAATTGTGAAAACACTGTATTTTCGACTGAAAAATTCCACTTTCTTCATCTTTGTTTTTTTAAGCTAAAAAATGAAGAGGGACTGTTAAATACTATGTATGATATCATGAAGAAGAATCTTTCCTGAAATGTCTTTGTAAAAGTATTATTGAATTCTTAATTTGTAATTTCTTGAAAATGACCCTGCTCGAATAAAGGTAGCCAAATTACAGAGTACTCACCCGGCACGGCTCGTTTTTTACACATCACCTTTAACAATCAGACGTGCTCAAGTGTTTATTCAGTTTTATTCAATTTATTTTTGTAAAGGGTAAAATCACAAAAGAAGTCGCTTCTTTGGGCTGAACATGAAAATTGATTTAACCAACGGAAAAGTTAGAAAATCAACAATGAAACAAAAACAGACGAGTGTTAGTTACTAGTGATGTTTTTCTAAGTCATTTTCACACATATTTTTTTACTTTTTTTTTTTTTTTACTTAACAGTTTAGGACCTTGTACAAAACAATTAATCCCACAAAAGTCACAGATTTGCCTTAAAATCACAACAGCAGCAGTCGCCTCTTTGGGCTGAACATGAGAAATAACTTAACCAACGGAAAGTTAAAAAATCAACAATGAAACAGAAACAGACGAGTTACTAGAGATATTTTTCTAAGTCATTTTCACATGTTTTTTTTTTTTTTTTTACTTTTTATTTATTTATTTTTTTACTTAACAGTTTAGAACCTTGTACAAAATAATTCATCCCACCAAAGTCACAGATTTGGCTCCTGCTGCTCGTCCCACTCCAGCTCAGATAAAAACACATTCATATGACATTTACATTCTCAATTCAATTATTTTTGTGAAGCCCAAATTCACAAAAAAAGTCGCCTCTTTGGACTAAACATGAGAATTGATTTAACCAACAGAAAGTTAGAAAATCAACAATGAAACAGAATCAGACGAGTGTTAGTTACTAGTGATGTTTTATTATAAAGTCATTTTCACAGATATTTTTTTAAACTTTTTTTTTTCTTTACAGTTTAGGACCTTGTACAAAATAATTCATCCAAAAAAAAAAAAAAAAGATTCTTTGTCCCAAATTTGGCTCCTGTTGCTCGTCCCATTACAGTTTGCCACTTAACGGCTGAACATGAGAAATAACTTAACCAACAGAAAGTTAAAGTTAGAGAATCAACAAAGAAGCAAAAACAGACGAGCAAATTAATCCACAGAAAACAAGCAAATGAACAAGGAAAAATGCAAAAAAAAAAAAAAAAAAAACGTGGGAAAAAGAGAAAGTAGAGCTCCACTCCCAGGATGTCCAGGCTGCAGACGTGTCCAGGACTAATACGCGTTTATTTGCAGATAAAGTTCAAGTTTGTAGGACCAGAGTCACTCAACGGAGGGACAGAGAGGGGCCCGACACTGACGGGACATCGTGTATCTTTCCTTTGTGCATCTACATCCAAACTACGAAACGACCTGTTCATAATCTGCAAATCAAAACTATAAACTCTATAGTCTGTCTGGAGGCTAAATCACTTCACATTTCCAAATATTTAATCTATTTTCAAGTACTTTTGCACCAAATACTGTTTATACTAGTTACACTTAAGTAATAAAGTGCAGTTCCTGGTTACTGCACGTGCCTCTGTTTGCAGTACACATGAGTAATATTAACGAAACTGCAGTAAACATAGACGTTACACAACCACAATATGAAAAAATATTTTGTTTTTGTAGCAAATAACGCAACACACTCCTAAGAAATGATGGCACAAGCGCAGGCCGACAGAACGTACGCACACTACTACACTTGTACACGCAGTAGATAAAGTACTAGTCATGATATTTTGGATTATTAATAAAGTACGGAATTGTTAGGATGTATTTTTTTTGTTAAAACGATAGACGGTGAACACAGAACGCTCGTGAGATTAAAGTACAAAAGTGTGAAGGCCTGAACGAGGAGGCCCAAGTGAGAGTCGATGTTTCTACCTTTATGATTATACTTCACCTAAAGTATACTGCATTTTTATGTAGTATTTGTACATTTTCGAAGGGTATATTTAAGCGGGGAGGATGACAAAACTGTATCTGACCTCGTGAGTTCTAATAAAGGTGTGTGTTCAGATGTAAATGTGAGAAAAGTGTGTGTGTGTGTGTGTATAGGCCTGCTCACAAAAAAATGAGTTTTTAAGTTTAATTCTATATAAAATTTAATCTAGCTGTTATTACGATTAGCCTCATTTACGTTAATCCACCGCTAAGACGCTAAAACACCAGATTTTTGTAAATTATGGATGATTATTTTCATTTTTTTTGCACTTACACCGAATATTTTAAACTATAAAACCCGTGATATACAACAAATTACACCATTAAAGCTAAAATGCGTGACATTTCTGGTGCCAATCTGCTTGAACATGTCATTCCTTTGCGTGGAATGTCCCGCAATATTGCATCAATCTGGTTTCTTTCCACGCAGAAGAGCGAGTGATGCGACCAGGCCAAGTTACAGGTCAGATCTGTGGAAAGGCTATAGCTTCCAATACATTTTTCAGTCATAAAACACACCTGTAGTGAAATGAAAACTGTTTATGGTCGATGTGTTTAATGTCAGACTGCGGGACATTCCGGGCAAGGCGATAGATAATATCACCATGGAGACGAACTGCAGTTACGTAATGCAGCTTTAGTCAGTGGAAAGCTTCGTTTTTTCAGTGTATATGGGCTGTTTTTAATGTTTTACTGCACGAGGGTTGCGAAAATTATCGGAAATCAGATGCTAATTGATGCTAAAACTAGAATCGAGACTGGATACTCGTTTGAGCAGGTATCGATACTAAAAAAGTCACATTCACAGGACAGAAATTTAGCTTTAGAACGATCTTGAGCTGTATCAGAACAAATATAAGACACATGTACCACTATGGAACCTACACAGATATAAGGCCACATGAGAATAGAAAAGAAAGTACAAATATTTAATACTTCTCTAAAGAAAATCCTCCCTAGTACAAAATTAGAAAGTTTGTTGTATGTAGGTGCTACTATTCTGAGAAAACTTGCACTGTCCCATACGACTCTATGTCTACAAGTTAAATAAGAAAACATATTTTGGTGCAAAGTGGACAGTTTTATAGTTTCCACGTGAAAGCTTGTTGCTAAGAGACGAAACTATCCAAAAAAAAAAACCTAAAACTGAAGTAGTATTTCCTTAAAAAGGCCTGTATTATGTCACTTTCTGATCTATGTATATATATTGTTTCCTCGTCACAAACAAACACACCTGGAGTCGTGTTTTGTTTGAGTTCTTGAGTTCTTCTCTCACACAGAAAGCACTCCGTTCCACCTCGTGATGTCATCATGTGGTACTACAGGAAGTGCTCTACTGTGTTTTTAAACTCTACACACCTTCACTAGAATCATTTATGATCATTTCCGCGCTGCAGTTTCTAATCTCTGCTAAATTCAAGGTAAAACGTCGCTGTTAACTTGAAAACTACCACTTCATGACATCACAAAGTGGAACGGAGCATTTTGAGCTTTGGAAATGTACAGAATAATAATACGGGATAACTCAGACATGTGTGAATGAAACAAAACACAACTCCAGGTCTGTTTTTGAGGCGGTAACAGCGTCATAACGTGGCTTAACGCTCACGAGAATCAGTTTTGCGTAATATAAAAACTAAACTAAGGTGCGAAACCCTGAGCCACTCTCTCCACTTGTCCGGACGAATTCCACTTTTCACTTTTCACTGGATCTGATCTTCACTCAATCCACTTCTACGCCATCGTTCGATACTGTCTGGAAGAATTAACCCAAGACGCGGAGGACGAGACGTGTAATTGCAATCAAGAGCCACCATCGGGCCCCGTATTGATTTTTTGTATACATAATAATTTGGCTGTAACTTAAATGAGGAGCGACTGCAGCCTCACCTGACACTGCATCCATCACCGCGGCAACCCCACGTCCAGGAAACCGCCGCTAATGTGGATTTAATGCACTATTTCAGATGACAAAGGAGCGTGGACCAATCAAGTCAATGGAAGTATCCGTCATAACTTTGGAGCGTGTTTTGAATGGGAGTAAACAGGTGACAGTTTCAATTAGGTTTATGAAGGTTCAAAATTGGCTTTAAAATGGACAGTGGATGAACTATGGGGCAGTGTTTATTTATTTATTTATTTATTTTTTTACACCAGATGCCCTGCCATAGTGTGACCAAGGAGGAAATGCGGTGAAAGAAAAGTGTCTTGCTCAAAAACAGAGTAAAGATGAACAATAATTAAACTAAACTAATAAAAACTACTTTGATAAAAAATGATGTACTTTGATTTGAGGGGTTTTTTTTAGACTTTTTTTATTTTTTTATTTTTAGACTTTTTTTAACCTTTTTTTCTTTAGACTTTCTTTTAGACTTTTATTTTTATTTATTTATTTTACAATTTATTATTATTATTATTTTATTTTTATTTTTTAAACTTTTTTTTTTTTTTTGTTTCAAAATACTTCCGACTGGTTTCAGGATGTAAGAATTAGAACGTTCATAATTCATTTCACTGAATACCGTTTATTTGAGGAAAAACTAAACATTACCAAACATTACTCCAGGCAGTGGTGGATGAAGTACTTTCGTAGTAGTTTTGTTACTTAGGTAAAACTACAGATACTGGAGCAAAAAATACTCATGTAAAAGTAAAAAATATCAAATGAAAAAAATCTACTCAAGTTAAAGTATTAAAGTATCTGTTTAAAAATGTACTTAAAGAGTAAAAAGTAAGCTGTATTTTTTTATTAATTTAATAATTTATTAAATGTATTGTTTTATTTTTTGCTCAAACTACAAACATGTAAAAAAAAATAAAATAAATAAATCTTAAGCCTTTTTAGGAGGCCTCAAACAGTAATAAAAAATACTTTTACTTTTCAGTTTAGTTAAAAAAAATTGTGGAGTAGAAAGTAGAAAAACCTGTTCTCAAATGTAGTGAAGTAAAAGTAAAAAGTATCCACTGTAAAATGTAGTTTTTTGACATAGTTTTCAGCACCATTTGTTTTTCAGTATCAGTACTAGCTTCACTTTTTGATCTTGTTACTGTACAGATACTTTTAATACTTTTAACCGGCAACCAGCCCTAACCCCATAGAAAATTATGTTATTTTTTATTTATTTTATTTTATTTTTTATTTATTTTATTTTATTTTTATTTACATTTTTTATTGTATGTATTTATTTATGTTTTTTTTTATGTAAATAACTAGAACACATCACACACTACACTAGAAAGAAGACACACTGGCACATTATTTCAATACAAAGAAGGTGCTTTTCTCTGTGACCAGGCGCCTTGGAAAGAATATTGCCTTGGAATATTACTCATCAAATTAAAAAGTAGAAAAAAACCCTCCTAAAAACAAGTGAAAACACACAAACAAATGACTCAAATCATCATTAATCCCTGAATTAAAATCCGTAGACGGCTGTAAATGGAAAATGGTTTGCACCTGTGTGACTTTAGCCCGTGTGTTTCTTTAAAAGCTTCTGTCCCGGAGCAGAAGCAGAGACGACAGGACCACTCCCCTCAGACACAGTCCTTTATTATGTGATGTCATATTTAGACGGATAAAGCATTCGTTTGGACTTTTAAATTAATCATTATTTGAACATTTTACCACTCATTTGTCTTGTATGAACTGTTAAATCTGTTGATACGATGTTGGTTTGAGGAACAGCGGCTTCGATTGAGAAAAGAGCAGCTACGGAGACGCTCAGAACTTCTAAAAACACAAATTCTTAATGAACATATTTGGGATTTATTACATTACGCACATTATTCACAAGTTAAATGAGGAAATAAAGACGATATTTACTCAAACTTTCTGGAAACAAACTTCAAGATCAGTTGAAAAACACGCTACGAACTGAGCTAACGTCGCCCAGAGCTACTAATCTGGACTTTCTTACTGATTTGAATGCGTAAACCCAGCGATAACTATGCGATGTTTGCGTTACCATGACGTTAAAGCGGTAAAATCCCACCTTGAGTCCAGCACCTGTAGCTGTCCACTGCAGCACAGGTTTGCCTCTGGAGCTGTCCGTGGTGCTGAAGTCTCAGGTGAGCCTCCGTTTACCTGCTCCGCTCTGCTTCTCTGCACGTAATCCTCACTCAGCCGGGGATTATGGGTAACGAGCTCGCAATAATGTGTTTTTATGATCACCACAATGTAATTTTGACTTCGTATTGTTCTAGAAAAAGCCGTCGGACAAATACGATTGAATGAAAATAATTTGAAGAGATGTTAATGATGTAAGGTAAATGGAGGGATACCGTAGATGTTTTAGACACTACAGCGGGAACTCAGTGGCGTGATTGCTGCTCGTGACAATGCGTGCTGTTGTGTCATCGAGCAAGACACTTCACTTCACACACTGCTAATGAAAGAGCTTGAGAATTTGAGTTTGAATGGCCATTAGAAGTGGGAAAAACATCGTTCAAATGTGATTGTTTTGTTTCACAGCAAAGAACTTTTTTTTAGAATGGATGTGATCAGACTCCAGCGCTGATTTAATTAACGAGGAAGAACATTTAAAGCAACACTGGGTACCTTTCTAGATGCGCCGTGTCACCTTTGGAACATTCTCCATGGAGATAGATGTAGATGGGTTTCAAGTCATACTGTGGAATAATAATAATAAGACAAAGGAGCAATATTTCCATGGAAACAAGCAGACACAATTCTACATTTTTCAGAGCAATAAAAACATATAAAAATAAATAAATAGATAGATAAATAAGTAAAGTAAAGTAAAGTAAAGTAAAGTAAAGTAAAGCAAAGTAAAGTAAACTAAACTAAAACTAAACTAAACTAAACTAAACTAAACTAAACTAAACTAAATTTAAATAATAAATAAAATAATAATAATAATAATAAATAAAATAAAATAAAATAAAATAAAATAAAATAAAATAAAATAAAATAAAATAAAATAAAATAAAATAAAATAAAATAAAATAATACTAATACTAATACTAATACTAATAATAAATTAAATTAAAAAAAAGTACATGCTTTTATTTAACTCTATTTTTTGGCTAAAAGTTACACAGTGTGGCTTTAAATCTCCTGTTGTACATCTAAGCAGTCTTAACACTTTTAAACTGTAGTTCTTAGATTATCTCCAAAACAAGTTGAAGAATTTCTAGACTTGGGAGAACACAGAGGTCAGCACTGGTCTGGTCACATTCTGCTGGCCTCAACACTTCTCTCTGACCATGGACTCGAACCCGTGACCTCCCCCCTCAACCCCACCCCCACATTAACACATCACATATGTGTCTGTCTGAGATGGAGAAGGACTGGCATCGTGACAGCAGACTCACCGCCCCGAGTTCAGAAGGAAAGCGAAAGTGACCAGTAACGGGACCGGCCAATCGGAGCGTCCGGACAAAGAACGGCCAGATGTATGAGGGAGGGGGAGGAGGGAGGGGTGAGAGAGGGGGGAGGGAGCAGGTGGTGGGGGGCGTGCCAGTGGTGCCAGGGCGTAGAGGAGAGAGCTCACTTTGAAAAAGAACTGGCTTCATGTGGTTACGGTGTTTTTAAGGACGAGAATTGTCAAAGCTGATCGTTCATACTGTTGCTATAGCAATTAACAATCCAAAAGTAAATATGATAACTTTGGAGTGGTGGAAAGGGCCCAAAATCACAAAAAAAAAAAAAAAAAAAAAAAAAAAACAAAAACAGGAAGCTGAAGGGTTACATTTTTGAACTTGACCCAAATGTGATGAAAAAAAAATTAAAAAAATGTTTGCAATGTCAAATGTTTGGTAATAAAATCTCACAGTAATTATAAAAAAAATCAAATAAATAAATAAAATCAAATAAATAAATAAATCACCATACATCTTTGACCAGTTTTATTAAAAGAAACGTTTCAAAATTCAATACCGGAACATTTAATACCAGATCCATTGACTGTGTAAGGCAAACGACGAGCCGCACCAGAACTGAAACGGGAAAGAGGACAAAACACAAAAAATGGAATACACTCTAAGGAAAAGCAAAACTGGACACGTTGATGACACAGTTGCAATTTAATAATGTGGTAACGAACTTTTATACACACACCTGCTCCTGTTTTTAATGTTTTATATGGACTTGAATATGATGGTATTTTAAACAGGACGTGCAAGAAAAACAGTGATCGCATTGGGTTCCCCTTTTTAAATAAAGATAAAGAACAAAAGAAAGAAATCCCAACTTGTTTTAAAGCATAAAAAGCAGTTTACAAGTAGGTTAATTCTCGAGGACATGTTTATAACGCAATACACGTTTAAATTTTACTTTTTAATTTCAAAACATCATTTGTTTTTGCGGTTGGCCTTCAAAATCATAACTCCTTCAAACTGAAACCAGCGTGCCGTCCCATACCGTTTCATTTCCTGGCGTAAATCTACGAACACTGAATGGCGTTTTCACACATCGGGGTCAAAATGGCGGCAGCGGCGGTGGCGGCGTATCATCATGGCGAACAATGCTCCAGTCATCGCACGCGGAGATGTCTCTGCTCTGTACTTACCCTGTTCACAAGTTCCTCCATTTACATTTGACACGGGCCCATTCTCCGAGCCCATCTGGCCCGGGACAATGCAGGCCAGTGTGGGACAGAGGGCGTAATGGAAAAAGATAGGCCCCAGATATGAGCATAAGCAGCCAGTGTCAGTGTGTATGGCATTCAGAACATGCCAACAAAGGAATTCACTCATGTTTTGTATATTGTAAACAGAATGTACAGCGTTGCCAAGGAGATAAAACTGTCATTATTTTGTTATTTTCATTATTTTCCTTTTTTTTTTTTTTTCAAATTGTGAAATAAATTGCTCACATAAGATTGTAATTTCCGTGGGTTTAGTCCAGCCAATCCCAAATACATTTCTCAAACAATCGCTTTATATGGTCCGAGCCTTAATGGGAACACTGTGTAACTTTTCGAGTGGGAGGTTGTCTCCATGGAGATAATATTCCGTCACAGTGCGGCATTACATTTCTACTTTTGCTTTCATTCACGTACAGGCGTAGTTATTGCAACAACGACAAAAATCCATAAAGTGTGTGTTCAAATTGTGACTTGGTTTGTTACTCCACAGATCTGACCCGTAACTTGTCCTGGTTGCATCGCCTCCTTGTCTCCATGGAGATATTATTGCTTCACAGTACGGCATTGCATTTCTCGTCTTGCTTTTGTTCACGTACAAGTTTTATTGCAACCACAACAACAACAAAAAGTCTGTAAAGCGTTTGTTCTTCCTGTGACTTGGTCCGCCACTCCACAGATTTGACTTGTAACTTGGCCTGGTTTGCATCGCCTCCTTGTCTCCATGGAGATAATATTGCTCAACAGTACGGCGTTGCATTTCTCGTCTTGCTTTTATTCACGTACAAGTGTTTTATTGCAACAACAACAAAAATCCATAAAGCCTGTGATCTGACCTGTAACTTGTCCTGGTTGCCTCACCTCCTTGTCGCCATGGAGATAGACAAATTGAATGCCATATTGAGGAGCATTCAACGCAAGCAGTAATCTCACTGAAGATATGGTAGCAGAAAAGTTCTACCCTATTTGTCCCTGAAAAACTAAGCGACACAATTTGACTTGACTGTTATGGACTGAAATTCACAAATTATTATTATTATTATTATTATTATTATTATTATTATTATTATTATTATTATTATTATTATTATTATTATCATTATTATTATTATTATTATTATTATTATTATTATTATTATTATTATTATTATTATTATCATCATCAATTTATTTATTTTTATTTATTTTTTCTTAAGTCTTAAAACCCATAACTCATCACCTGTTGCCATCACCAGTTATCTACAAATCTCCAAAAAAGTATCATATTGGAATTCTGACTGTATCATAGCAACCAAAGATCCAATCCGGAGTGAGGCTATTGAAGGTAACGCCCCTTCCCATCCACACCGCTGGTTTAGCAGACTGTCAATCAAACCTGAAACCTGAAGAGAGAGGCCACAGTTTTTCAATAGAAGGTGAATCGGAGCCAGAGTCGATGAAGTGCGCCTATGCTAACTTCCTGTTTAGCTACGTCCATTTAAATAAACAGTCTATGGGCTGCACTCAAATATTGTGCTAACTTTTTCCATTTAATGATTTGATTGAATTCAAGTTTCTGCATATCGCACCTTCAAAACAACAAAACCGAAGAGTATGGATTTGCAAAACTTTCAAAACATATTAAAACTGAAAGAAGTGATTATTTATTTTATTTTGTTATTTTTATTTAGAGTCAACTTTTATTTCTTGGAGTGTACGACCCAACTGTATCGAAGAACTTAGCAACGGCAACTTCCTGCAAGAGTATTTCACGTTTCCTGTTTTGCTCTCCATCAACAGAAACGGAATGATCTCTGTCCATCCATCTATCCATCTATCCCTCGGTTCTCATCCCCCTTTTAAACCCCTCCCTCCGTCCCGCCCTCCCTTCTCCTCTGAGGGGTAAGTGATTATATGTTTTGCCGATGCGTTTGCCGAGATTCTAACGCGCTTTCCGCTCTCTCTCGCTCTTTTTTTTTGGTTGGGGTAGGGGCTGATGGGTGATTAGGATGCTGTCTCATGACCGGAGCGCGGGGGCCCAGCTGGGCGCACGGGACGGCCTCATTACGGGGGTCCGAGGCGGGAGGAGGGGGAGATGTGTAACCGTATCACGGGCCAAGAAGCGGCGGCGGTCAGTTGATTAAAAAAAGGGATAAAATACAAAGCGTTCTTAACCTCATCAAGGCGTGCGTTAAGCTAGCAATCGCTTCAAGTTAACCACCGTGTTAAGCTAGCCATCGCGTCAAGCTAGCCATCGCTTTAGCGGTCAAGGTGCTAGCAAGCTCCGCCCCATCCCCGCTCGTCCCTAACCTCACTGCAAAAAAAAAAAAAAAAAAAAAAAAGTTTGGAATGATTCGAAGATCCACTATGAAACTCTGAAACTTTTCCAGTGAAGCTTCCACCATCTCCTCGTCTCCATGGAGATATTTATGCTTTATTTTGACATTAAACGCATCTACCGTATCTCCGTGCAGATGAGCAGATAAAGCTCAAACAGCAACCAGGCCAGATCTGTGGAGAGGCGTGCCACGATACTCACAATAAGACTTTTCAGTGTCTTTTTCATTGATGCAAACACTTCTAATCTAAAAAAATGCATTGCAAGATCGTTAAATAATGCCATACTGCGGAACATCTCTTGTATTAAACCAGAAAAGTTACATATTTTGCACGTTTAATTTGGCGCACTTTTGTTGCGTGACATTTCTGATTGAGTTTGAGAATTTCAATCGATTTCAAGCTACGTTTTCTCACCTGAAAAATGAACATTAAGTAAGTCAGTAATTACCGTGGCACATGTGGTAGAGCGGCTGCCCATAACGGGAGGGTTGGTGGTTTCGTTTCGAGCTCTGACCAAAGCTTAACAACCTCGCCTTAGCAACACTGTGTAGTGTTCAGAGAGACCATTAGCGCAGTTCCTCATTTATCCTGGGGGTTACATTCTAAAAATAACCCGCAACAGTTGAAATCCGTGAAGTATCAGCTTTATTTTTTACAATTATTCTCTATGTTTTTGTCTGTAAAACCCCTCACCACACACTTTATACACTTTTCTCACACAGGCTTTAACATTTTCTCACATTTCTCTCTCGTTTAAACACTCTCAAAGTTCAAACCTTCGTAGGCGCCTATGTCGGTGCAGAACGTTTCTTCGACATTGTGGGTTTTGTCGGGGAGAAAACAAACTGCAAACGTACAGCACTTCAGAGTCACACTGAGATCCAACGTTTTTACTAAGTTTCTCCCTTTGGACGACTCTAAATAAGCCAAATATTTTATCATTTCATACACCACCTTAGAAACCAGGTCTGTTACACAACTATTCCCGGTTTAAACTGAAGCAGGTCTAGAATAGGACAACACACTAGCATGCTAACACACACTTCCTGATTAACGGACTATACAATGCTGTGTAATTTAACGCAGACCTAAAGAGCTGCTTATACAATATATCTGTACTGAAACGACACATTTTGCTCAAGAAATTGGGTACAGAAATTAAGAAATAACACAAATTGTAAACCACAGGCGGACTAAGCTGAGAATAAACGATTTTAAGTCCGTCTAACTCCTTTCAGATGTATTGTTTTTCAGTTTATACCATCGTCCTCCTTCCGTTCTTCTCCAAAAACGACCTGTAGTTGTGTGAGGCAGGGCCATGCATGTTTTATGGAGGCACCGCGGTCCTGCCTGGGTCGGCTTCCCTAATACGCCACATGTCTTCTGGATTTAATTAGACTCCGGCGTCACTGTTTTTGACGAGGAAATATCTTCTGTAATTAAACTTGGGTGCAAAATGAAGGCTGTTGTATAAAAAAAAAAAGTAAAAATAGACCAAAAATATGAAAAAGATGGAGGATCACGTGGCACCGTCTGCACATATGTGGGTTAGTTTGAGATAATAACAGGATTTATGTCCAAAAAATATATATATTCAGTGGTGGAGGAGTTGTCCCACAGTGTTCGCAAAGTTTTCCAGACTTCCCACTCCCCAGACACTTCCTCCCAACTCCTCGAATGCGTAAACTCGGTCACATTTTGGTCACGTTTTTACTGTATATAGCAATTTTCTAACTTCAAGACCCTCAAAGCGCTTTACATCAAGGAATAATGTGGGTGAACAAGTGTTTTGCCCAAGGAAACAACGACAGGATTCATCTACGGGACCTGGAATCGCACCGCCAACTTATGGGACAGTTGATCTGACCGCTCAACCCCACATAGCCCTGTAAAGTATCACTATAAGCAGCAGAAGGGGGCGCTAATCTGTGTTTTTGATGCTAGTAAAAAAAAAATGTGAGGAAATACTTCAAATATTTTCCAAACTGTTAATTACCCAGTGCAGTTGAATGCCTCTCCCAGCTCCATCAGACTGAAATTAGTTTTAAAAAACGCAGAGGAGCTACCAAATGGGAGAAAAGATAACACAACTATATATTTTTAATAAGAATACCGCATCATAAAAATAAAACAATAATAAAAAAGTCAAATCAAGTCAATTTTGCATAATTTCAGCCCCGGTAAAAGAGAATGATGTAGGTTTTCGAGTGGAGAGTCTGCCACGTGCTTGTCTCCACAGCGATGTTACTGCAAGAAGGTTCCACGGTATGACACGGAAATGTATCTCGCTAACTCCAACCAGGTGACGCTAACACTAGGCCAAGTTACAGGTCAGATCTGCGAAGACACGCCCCCGATTTACAGTCAGAATGTTTGTTTGCTAGACGTTTTTAATGCCATACTGCGTAACATCCAAGCATCTTACCCCACTACAGGTATACCGTATAAGCATTTCTTGAGGTCTTGAGGCTGTCTATTGTCCCATAATGTGAAAGTGCACGTTAGCATGCTAGTTATTGTTAGCGTTTCCCGTGACCAAACTCCTTACTAGTATTAAATCCGCGAAAAGCACTTATAAACTCATTACTGTGAATAATTAGGATGTTCGAGGAGTAACTTTGACGCATTGCAACCCATTTAAAAGAAACTAGTTATGTTTTTGACGTTTTAAAATCAGGTACAGCGTCTTTAAAGCTAAAAAAAACTAATTAATTCCTCTTCACCTGCATGTATTGTAGCGTTAGCAGCTAATCCCAGGCCTCGGCGAGCTCCCGTACTAGTCTTACATGTTCTTGTGTAATTCCAGATCCAGAGTCTGTGTGCAGCCTGCAGGGATTAGGCCTAACGACACTAGTTAATTATATTACGAGTCATTTTCAAAAACAGTTCACCATCTGCAAATTATACTTAAAACTGCTCCGTAATGCTCTTAGGTGTAATTAAATGGCCTCGTATCAAAGACTAGTAACATACAGAAAGTGGTGGGTCTAAGCCACAAGAGTCGGGAACAGGTAATGTGCGAGGAGAAGTGCGCGATACCAAAACTGCAAACTCGATTTTGTAAAATACAGACGTGATACTCAACCCTGATTCCGTAGTACTTTATTTTCTATTATCATGTGTCCTTATATGGGCGTATGCTAGTCTATGCGTCTTAAACTTGTTCTGATACAGCTCAAAATCAGTCGAAAGCGTCAGGAAAGATTCATTTCTGTCCTGGGAATGTGACGATACCAGCTCAAATGAGTATCTAGTTTCGATACTAGTTTTAGTATCGATTTGTATCTGTTTTTTGACACTTTAACAAACCTAAAGAGGGATGATTCATACAGAAAAAAACGATTATTTCAAGTGATTTTTTTCAAAGTTTAAAGATGTACTATATGTAATGTTTCTGCTGGGGGGGTCCGCTACCTGCTGGTCTCTGTGAAGTTGTTGCTGCTCGTCTGAAATGTTCCCCAGCATGAAAAAACTCAGCTGTAAAACCAGCAAAAGGCATTTCAGATGAGACTTCTGAACTGTATGGACTTAGATATATATCATTTCCTAATATTTATCCTCATAGAATTCCAAACTGCTCTTTGGGAAAACCGCAAATAAACTTCTGAGTACGTCAAGTAATAGTTTGAAAAAAATTATTAATGCTTCATTTCAGCTTTACCTATTTAGTTTTGCTGTACTGTGAAAAGTTACACAGAGCATCTTTAACTTAAAGGCGGGATTTTTAGCGTTCATTTTCAACAGTTTGCAGTTGGGTCCAAAGTTATTCCTCACATTCCGAGCCTCCTAATTCATAAGCACTTTTTACAACTCTCAGAAACCAGAGCGTAGTGTTGCTGTGACGGAAGAAAAACCAGCATGCTAACACGCACTTCCTGATTATCGCACAATAAAATGCTTTCTAATCGGATGCAGATGATTTCCTAATATTTATCCTCATGGAATTCCAAAATGCTCTTTGGGAAAACAGCAAATAAATTTCCAAGTCTGTCAAGTAATCACCTTTATCTATTTAGTTTTGCCATACTGTGAAAAGTTACACAGAGCATCTTTAACTTAAAAACGTTCATTTTAAACAGTTGCAGTTTGGTCCAAAGTTATTCCTCACTTACCTTACACATTCAGAACATCCTAATTATTCACCAGGATGAGTTTATAAGCACTTTTAACAACTGTCCAGAGCAGAGTTTTGCCGTGACGGAAGAAAAACTAGCATGCTAACGCGCACTTCCTGATTATCGCACAATAAAATGCTTTCTAATTAGATGCAGATGATCCTAATTATTCGCCGTGCTGACTTTATAAGTGCTTTTCACAACTCTCAGAACCGGTTTGGAGCGGACTTTTGCCATAAAGGTAAACAACTAGCATGCTAACACACACTTCCTGATCATCGCACAGTAAAATGCTTTCTAATCCGATGCAGACAGCACACGAGGAACATATTTGGACCTCAAGAACTGTTTATGCAACATATCTGTACTGAGACAAGCCAAGTTTTGCTCGAAAAAAAAAAAAAATGTAACTAAAAATCAGGAACATGACCTTACGTAATTTAATGGTTTTGAATGGTTAAACCCATTATTAGAACGGCAATCTTTTTATAATTTATTTGTATTTTTTTGGAAGCGCGGCAGCCTAGTCATTTATACGGTTTAATATATTGGCAAGCGTTTTAAGTTATACATTGGAAATTTGACCTACGCGATGATTCACTAGAGCTAGGGGTTAAATTTAAGCTAATACCACTATACGACCGCGATGCAGCAAGTCACGCCGTTAGCTTTGAGGCTTACAATTCCTCTACTTGGCACACAGTACGCCGCCTTGTTTTTCCCTTACAACCAATCACTTTTACATTCAAAAACCGACATAGTGGGAGCATGTTTTGGCGTTCGCGCGAAAACCCAAGTCTTCAGAAGGTGATCCGGATCTCTGGCAGTACAAAAACATAATAAAAAATGAAAAAAATAAAATAAAAAAAAACGCGCCGCCCACACAAGTTGACATGGCTCTCCCTTTCGCCCGGCTTCCTGTGCAAATTTGGACATGATCAGTGGTGAGAAAAGCCGTGGGGGGTCTGGCTAGCTTGACGGCTAAAGATGGGGATGGTAAGTGTGTTTTTTGCATGCATAGTTTTGCATGTTAGCGTGTGAAGTAGAGAAAAAGACCCCCCCCGCGCCCGTCCGTCCTTCCTCCACCGCCTCAATACCCCACCCCTCAACGCGCAGCTAGCTAGCCCCGCGCAACTCCCTTTTAATAACATGCGCCGTTACACAAATGGCAGAGATCGGAATTCCTCCAACTCCTCTTCTTCTGGCTCTTCCGCGAGGTAAAAATATCGCAAAAGTACTCACACAATAGTCCCTCTGATTGAATAATACTTTCGCGCGCGGCTTTGATCCACGGGAAGCAAGGAAAACCTAAATTTTGTACAGATTAAGGGCTGTTCAAAGCCGCAAACGCGACTCCAACATTTTTTTTCCCCCGTCTCTCTCCACCTTTTTAAGTCCCTCAAGTGTAGAATCATTACGGCTCCCGTGTACTGGGCGCGCTCAGAAGAAGCAAAGCCAATCATTAAATAAAACTCGCGGAAAAATATACCTAATTATGGGCTCCCCGGTAATGTGAGCGTTCCTTTGCCCTGCCCCTCTCCTCCAGAAACGGTTTAAAAAATGCACCTTGTCAAATGTTGCGCGGATTAAGCTAGCATAAGAAGTTTTCAGCGTATGTGTCAAGGTTCCGCAGGTCTTAAAGGGGAGGCGCCGCAAAGACGGATAATTCCTGGCAGGACAGAAGTGAGGGAAAGTGCAGAGGTCGGTGAAAACACAAGTTCAGCTGGTTTATTGTTGTCATAGTAACGGGTGATTACACATGCTAATACACGCGGATTAATGCGAACGTGAAGTAAACGAAGGAGAGTCCAACAGTAGCGGTTGTCGTTCATTTAAAGGGTGTATATAACTTAACTTTTCTGCTGGAAGGTCTCGTCTCCATGGAGATGTTCTTGCTTTGCCTAGAATGTTCCATAGTGTAGCTTTAAACTCATCTATCTTGTTTTGTTTTGGGTTTTTTTTTTCAAATATAGGTGTTTTTACTGTTCAAAAAAAGCGTGCGTTCTTACTGTGAGTGGGATCGCCTCTCCATAGATTTGACCCTGTAACTTGGCCTGCTAGCGGCACTGGCTTGTCTCCATGACGATAGACGTGTTTAATGTCATACTGTGGAGCTTTCCAGGCAGAACGATAACTTCTAAGAACATTTTTACTATATTTCAGAAGTTTTAAGACAACGGTGCGTAGAGACCAGAGTAAACAAAGTCATATATCAAGGAATGTAACAAAATACAAGTAGTAAAGTACTGTCTTTAAGTAAATCTGAACGTGGATACTTTACTTACTTCACTAAGTACATAAGCACTAAGCACATTTATTTATGTCTTCAGCAAGTGTCACCTAGACATACAAAAGTCAAAGTCAAAGTCTCACAGCCAGAGGTGAAATTTTAGGTATCCGTATTTTACTTAAGTACATGTTAAAACGGATACTTTTTTACTTTTAATTCACTACATTTGAGAGCAGTATCTGTACTTTCTACTACACTACATTTTTGAACAAGACTGAAAAGTAAAAGTATTTTTCATTATTGTCTGAGACCTGCTGAAAAGTCTGAAGGTTTATTTTAACACATTTATAATTTCAGTAAAAGAAAAATATACAAATAAAAAACAGGTAAAAAAAAACAACGATTAATTCAATAGTTTCTTTATCAAAAATCACTACATTTGAAGCTTTGTAAAACCGCAAAATCTGTGTGAAATCCTTTTACTTTTTACTCTTTAAGTACTTAAGTATATAGTACATTTTTTCAGATGCTTGATCCTTTTGCTTGAGTATTTTTCTTGTGTGGTATCTGTACTTTTACTTAACAAAACTGAGTACTTCTTCGATCACGGTCTATAACAAAAACGACGACTAAATGAGTTAAAACTACTCACAATTCTGATTTAAAGTCAGTTTAGCTCAATTAGCTACAACTAATAGCACATCCATAGCCCAACCATAAAGCTGCACTGCGTAACTTTCCAGGGAAGAGAATGGATTTTGAAGTTCAGAAATACAAATACCTTCACCACCAAATATATAGAGTCCAACCTGCCGATTTTTAACAACGATCCGATCTAAACTTCATAAATCCTGTCACATTTCCGCAAAACCCGCCGTCTTACTAATCCACCGCTTGAGCTGAATTCCGATCACTTCTCACTCACTTTTCCAAACTTCCTCGCCTCCTCTTCCTCGCCTCCTCGTTCGCCTAAACTAGCGTTGAATTTCATTACCATACTTTACAAGTGCGCTCGTAGTTAGCATGTGTTTGGCTCCGCGCGGCTCTTGTGTCACTATTTCAGCCTGCTGGTACGCCGATGGTGCGGCTGGTATGGCGGCGGCGGCGATGATGATGGCGGTGGCGGCGGCGGTGGTAGTTGGGGGGCCCCTGGCAGTGGCAACCCGGGGCCCCAGCCGGTGTGCGAGCCCGAGTGAGGAGAGAGGAGAGGGGAGAGGTGGAGAGGGCTAAAGGGACGGGGGGGTCTGGTTGTGCGTATGTGTGTATGTGTGTATTTTTGGGTGAGGGTGGGTGCCATGTGTGCCGCGGACTGTGCCCACTCGGACCTCTCTCTCGCTCTCTCCGTTGCCCGGACAACCTGTCACGCAAGATGTGACAATGGAGCGTTTTCGCCATCGCACTTTGTGTCCTCAACTTCCACCATCGCAGTCCCAACCTCGTTTATTAAGGACGAGGAGGGATTTGTTGTCGTGTTTTATGTTTTACAGAAAGTTAGTGGTTATGTTTGTGTTTTTTTCTTTTTCCGAAGTTCATCTGGAGACACGGAGCGACGCCGGTGAAGGTGAAGATGTGACGTTTTTAGGGATGTAGAGTCTTTAAAGCACAAAAGTTAGCGACGCAATTTGAGCTTACGGTTATATACGGCATTTGTTTATGTTTTCACTTTAATAACAGTTTCTAGATATAAAAAGTGTTAGAGGTGACATTTTACGTATCTGTATTTTACTTAAGTAGATGTTAAAGCAGATACTTTTTTACTTTTACTTCACTACATTTGAGAGGAGTGGCTGTACTTTCTACTACACTATACTTTTGATCAGGTAAAAGTAAAAGTATTTTCATTATTCACTGAGACCTGCTGAAAAATCTGAGGGTTTATTTCAACACATTTATAATTTCAGCTAAACAAAAAATATGCAAATAAAAACAAACAAACAAATTCAACCCAGATCTTTTTCAAAATCACTACATTTGACGCTTTATAAAACAGCAAAATCTGTGTGAAATACTTTTACTTTTCACGCTTTAAGTACATTTTTAAACGGGTACTTAAGTATATAGCAGTAGGTATTACTTAAGTAGATTTTTTCGAGTGATACTTTTACGTGAGTTTTTTTTTTATTTTGCTGTGGTATCTGTACTTTTACTTAAGTAACAAAATTGAGTACTTCTTTGATCACTGTCTAGGACTAAAAAACTACTAAGTAAATTATTTAAAAATACTCTATTACTTTGCTTCACTACATTTGAGAGCAGTGATAGCAGAGGATAAATTTGAGAAAAATGTGCATTCAAATATGACAAAAAATAAATAAATAAATAAATCATAATAATAAAAAAATAATAATACAAATCTAAAATAAATAAATACATAATAATAAAAAATAAAACATAATAAATTATCAAATAAATAATAATAAAAAAATTTAAAAAATCAAATGAAAAAATACATAAATAAAAAAAAAAGCCAACTTGAAATGTACAAAAACACTGAAATTAGGGAAAAACAAACTCTTTTTTTTCCCTAAGGGTGAATTCACACTTTCTGCATCAAAATTGGGTCTAAATTTGGACCCTTGGATCTTGGACTAGACCAGGACTAGAACAGAACCAAACCAGGTCTACATCTGGACTAAACTGGGCTCAAAACACAACCAAGTGGGAACTACTGAGTAAATGATTTAAAACTAGTCTACTACTTTACTTCACTACATTTGAGAGCAGTATCTGTACTTTCTACTCCACTACATTTCTGAACTGCGTTGAAAAGTCAAATTATGTTTTATTATCGTTTGTGACGAGGTGTTTGGTAATAATAAAACTGTGAAAAATGCACATAATTAAAGTATTAATGATGATAATTACGCTCTCTGTCCATTCATGACTTATCCACATGTCTCGTTGTGAGTCAGTGCATCATCTGAGAGACTTCACTCAGCACAATCGAGCACATATTTTCGTGTTCTGGTCATTTTCAAGTCTGTTTTTCTGTATTTTGGCTAAACAAATGACTGTTTACGCCCCTCTTTACTTTCGGTGGGTATGAAATTGGTCCAAAATCACTGGTTTTGTATAAATTTGCTGGGACAGGGGACACAGGGCTCCAAACTGAGACTGTCCCGGGTAAACAGGGACTTCTGATCACGCCACGCTACGTCCAAAAGAAGTCTCAGTTTAGACATTTTACCAAAAGAATCGAGCTCAGTGACACCGTGTCCCTCTCACGCTTCTCCTGTCAAAACTTCCTGTACTTCTATCGTAGTAAACTTTCCCTCTTACTATGCTGCGTTTGTGATTTTCGCTCATTTGCGTGATCTCTCAGGGCGTCAGTCTGCTGTCGCTGGCTAGCTCGCGACGCTAGCTTTACCCCTCCTCTGTGAATACGATAGCTCTAATTAGCCCCGCGCTGTCAGAGAGGATCGGGAGCGCACCGGTCAAGAGCGCAGAGTCCACAGTGGTGATGGGTGAGTAGAGTGACCCGTTAGCCTCCGCGATCCGAGAGGCTAGCAGAGGCCGCGGAGGACGGGGCAAGGAGGGCCAGGGGGCAAACGCATAACAGGAAGTACAAGACGCTGCCTCAGAACTTTGTACGGCTACGATTCACTTGTCTCAAACTCACGAGCTTCGGGTGACAGTGTGCAAGAATGATTTCACTGCGGGTTTTATATTTGCTGTTTGGGTTGATAGGAATGTATAAATTCGAGAAAAAAAGTGTATTCAAATATGATTTCAAAAAACCTAACAAAACAAAAAAAATAAAAGTGAAATAAAAATAAAATAAATAAAAAAGAAAGGAAAAAATGTATAATAAAATATAAATAAAATATAATATAAATAAAAAAAATAAAATTTAATTAAATAAAAAAAAATAGATTAAATAAAAAAAATAAACAAAATTAAAAATAAAGAAATAAAATAATTCCAGAGAAAAAACTCAAACTTTTTTTTCCTTAAAGGTGCGTTCACACTTCCCGCATCAAAATTGGGACTAAACTTGGACTAAATTTGGAACCTTGGATCTTGGGCTAGACCAGGACTAGAACAGAACCAAACCAGGTCTATATCTGGACTAAACTGGGCTCAAAACACAACCAAGTGTGAACGCACCAGACGCTGAACTAGACCTAACTATTTAATCCAATTTAAATGTGTTTTATTAATTATACCATTGTTAATTTTTTACAGTGAAAATATTCTGGAGGTTTGTTATTTTTATTTAGTTAAACACAGAAGTAAAACTGTTTGTATGAAGAATATACAAAATAACTACACACTATGATCAAACCAGCTGTGAATACTACTTTTATTTCACCCATTACTTTCAGTGGATTAGGTCAACATTATCATTATATTTCACTTTTTATTAAATATTCAGTAAGTTATTATCAAACTTCCTTTATTACATTACATATTGCCGTGTATATATATATTTTTTTTATTTATTTATTAGATTTTTTTTCATATACCCAGAGTAGCTCCTTACCCATGTGCTGCACAGGGCATGTGTAGCCAGAGGCCTCGTCCAATCAGAGGCGAGCATGAGACAGCGAGAGGACAGCACATGCTCAGAGCGATCCGTCAGGGCTGATGCAAAACTGCTGTCAAAACTACTCCAACAAGTCCGGAAAATACAGACGAGAAGGGAAAAAGTCTATTATTCTCTTGTATTTTGGTTGAAAACACACACACTGCAAAAATGAACACGAAACGGTTTAACTTTCCGTCACCTTCTCGTCATCGTGAGGAGTTAGAATGTTCCACAGCATGGCATTAATCTGATCTATCTTGCATTTATTCGATCAGTCACGAGAATTTAAAAAAACTACTATCAAAAACATGAATTGTTACCGTGTCTGTGCTCGCCTCTCCACAGATCTGACCTGCGTTTCACCTGCTTGTCTAAACGTTCCAGGCAAAGCGGTAACATTTCCATGGAAACGAAGTGAATCTTTAAGTGGAAATACCTCGTTTTGAGTCGTTTTTACTCGTTTCTTTCAATGTTTCTATTGTTTTTTTAATATAATAATTAAAACGTGTTAGAAAACCACTTTAAATTACAAAATCCTTACTCTATTTAAGCCAAATTTGAATAAAATATGAAAAAATAAGATTAAACCACATGTACAAAATGACAAGTTTAATTATATAGTAATTGGTATCGAATATCAGCTTCCAAATATCGGTTTATCTATCCTTTAGATATTCTGGTTGGACTATTTACTGATCGTAGTCGCCCCAGAAAGTCTCAGAATGTTTGAACTTTTATTTATACAAAGTTGTTCTGTTGTTACTTGAGAGATTCATAAAAGCTCCGTAACAACACAACCAACATCCAACACTTGTCTTGTTTTATTGTAGTTTTAAGAAAATAAATGCAGTTTTTTCAGTCTCTGCTGTGGTATCGGTCAATATCGGGCATCGGTAAATACTTAAAGATATCGGAATCGGGATTGAAAAAGCTGGATCGGTGCAGCCCTGATCGTAATCAAATGAATGAATGAATTCCTCAAAATCTAAATTCTGAGTTCACATAAATGAAACTAGAAATTCATTTATGGCGTGTATAAATGATACTATGTTGAGATTTCAGTTGGTGTACCATTCAATTTTGTATTTTTTTTTTGTTTGTTTTTTTTTTTTTTTGCAGCGGACAAGGTAAGGAAGGCCAGGGGGCAAACTCATAACAGGAAGTACAAAACGCTGCCTCAGAACTGTGTATATCTATGTACATCTTTGTATATCTATGACTCAAACTCATGTGCTTCAGTTGAAAAAAGTACATTCAAATATGCAAAAAAAAAAAAAAAAAAAAAAAATGCTTTAAGATTGGAGTTTTTTTTTCTTCTATGAGCACTTGTATTAAAAAAAAAAAAATCTAATTTCACATGAATTTAACAAAAAATTCATTTATACTGCGTAAAGTAAATTCTTGCATTTTTATATATCGCTTTTCCACATTCTAGACACTTTACATCAAGGAACCACTCACCCATTCACACAAACACAGTCTTAGCACAGTTTTCCAGAATTCCCACTCCCCAGACACCTCCTCCCAATTCCTCAAACGCGTAAACTCTCAGTCACATTTTGGTCACATCTTTATATCGCGCTTTACCAACTTCAAGGCAACTCAAAGCACTTCACATCGAGAAACAATGCAGGACACGACGACAGCATTCATCTGTGGGAGCTGGAATCGCACCACCAACCTGTGAGACAATCGATCTGACCAGTGATGTTCATGTCGAGAGCGGGATTCGTACCACCAAACTATCGTAAAACGGTAGCACAACTGAACGCCAACACTGTTAGCCTCACATAGCCTCGTAAACTATCAATATACGCAACAGAAGAGGGTGCTAATCTGTGTTTTTGATTGTCTAAAACACTGGTAAATACTTCAAATATTTCCCAAACAGTTAATTACCCATTGCAGTTGAATGCCTCTCCCAGCAATGTGGTGTTTTCAAGTGTTTTGCCCAAGGACACGACGACAGCATTCATCTGTGGGAGCTGGAATCGCACCATCAACCTGTGGATCAGTAAATCGGACCGCTCGACCAATGATGTCTACGTCAAGAGCGGGATTTGAACCACCAACCTTCTGAACAATGGACCGATACTCTACCAACTGAGCTTCTGTCGATATAACTATGTTGAAATTTCAGTTGTATCTTTCAAATTTATGTTTTTTTCTGTAAACTTAGGATGTTTTTGCTTTTCAAATCACCAAAAAACTTCCAAACTTCCATGATTCCTCGCTTAACCGCTTGCGCCGAGTTGTAATTCCCGTCATATTGCTCCCGCCATTTTGCTTTCCCTCTGCTTTAATATGCAAATGTGAGGTGCGGCGAGCTCTGATGCCTTTATTTAAAAGCTACGCCCGGGGCTACGGCACTGTTTTCCCATCAAATAAATAGTTGTTAAAGCGATCACACAAGTCCCATTCTCCCAAGATGAAAAGCTAATTGACATGAATTATGTATTTGTATGCAGTGCGTTAAAGATATCAAGTAGCGTCAGATCAAGTCAAACTTCACTTCAAACGGGGCCCGCGACGCGTTCAGAGGCAGGACGGCGTTCCGAGAGGTTACGCCATCGTCATTATCAAATATATTCGGGGTTCTCTGAGGTATTCCAGTCCTGTTTTGGTAATTTCATTGGATAAGACACCCACGTATGAGTAAAGTAGCCACAACTTTTACTTTGTTTTACTTCAAAATGATGCTACTTACGTTGGAGTAGAAAGTACGAGATGAGATAGAAGTATTGTTGCCTCATCAAAAAACGTACCTGGAGTTTTGTTTCATTCACACATGTTTAACACTTAAATCCTGCATATTTAGCTTCTTTTTGAGTTCTTCTCTCAAACTGAAAACACTCCGTTCCACCTTGTGATGTCATCAGGTGATACAGGAAGTGCACCACTGTGTTTTTAAACTCCACACACCTTCACTAGAATCATTTGAATAAGTTCAGCCCTGGATTTGCCAATTTCTCTTGAACTAAAGGTAAAAAAGAGCTGCTTGGAAATTTGAAAACTACCACTTTGTGACATCACAAGGTGGAACGGAGCATTTTGAGATTTGGTGATGTACAGACTAATAATAAAGGATTACTCAAACATGCGTGAATGAAACAAAAAAACAACTCCGGGTCTGTTTTTGAGGGGGTAATGACATTCTAACATGATGTAACGCTCATAAGAGTCAATTTTTTTTATAATTTAAGACCATTAACGTAGATCGCTTCTTTTTTACAGTGTAGAATTCCTAAATCCAGTCTCGCAGCGGCTGACATTTTCACGGTAGAATCCCTCGCCCACCGCCCCCCCCACCCATCTTCAGAGCGATGACCCCAAATGGTGCGCTTGACCCGGTGTCCAGGGGAGGTGCTCCTATCTGGACCGAAGCCTACTCCATATCTGCGCACATAGTTAGCATTCAAGCGAGTGCGCTAATGGTTTGGCCCCGCGATCAGAGTCCCCAGCCCCACAAAGGAGTGCGTTGTTGGGCTGAACTTTGGACGGTGTGCGTGGGGCTCTGGATGTCTGACATGGCTAAGTGCTGACGCCTGGTTACAGAGCAGAGCTGTGGGCTTCCTCTGTGTGGAGCAGAGCCTGTAACCAAATCAGAAATCAGATGGCATATTCATTACAGTAGGTTTTTTCCCAATTTTTCGTGGACTTTTTGTAATAATTCAACTCGCAACTTACTTTAAAACCCAGAAAACATAATCTATAAATGGGTACTTAGGGGACGAGGTGCTCATTTTCGGTGTTATTGCTTTAAATGACTTTCTAAATAATGTTTTTCTTCCTCCAATATGTGCACAAATATGTATTCTATAAAGTACACATAGTTTTAGAATGAAGTTGTGTTTTATTTCTTTGTATTTTAACAAAAAACGCTAAAATGTCCTGCCGTGTTACTGTAAACCTTTTCATTCAAAAACTCTAGAGTGAGTCTCTTGTGTCAGAAACAGTTCATAAAGGTGTTTGCATAAAGAAAAGCATGTCTACAATTAGCAAATAAAACTAAACTTTATCTGTACTTTAACTCTATTAAAGATATAAACAGTTTAATGCTGTGATCCAAAGTGTGTCCTGCCGTGTGACATGAAAAATCACATAATCACGTTTAAAAAGACATTTATGTAAAACCCAGAGTGAGCTCATCTGGCATTTATGCATCAGGGGGCGCTCTGGAGCTAAGGGTTTAAGCTACAAGTCAAAGGAAATAATGATCTTTTTTTTTTTTTTTTTTGTAAAATTCAACTTTACTGAAGAAACTTTTGATGTCATGCGGCGTAACAGCTGTATTTTCTGATTAAAAAGAATCCCATTGTAACTGTTAAAAAGCTGTTCTTTACAATGGGACAGTTACATAATTATTAGACTAGCACTATAGACACATTACGGCATTTAATAGGATTTTTTAACGTGTCAAATTTATAGCGAGCGTCCAGCAGGGGGCAGAAGCGGTCACACAACCGGGCACGTTCAAATGTCTCGAATTAAAAGAGTTACACAAAAAATATTATGATTTTTGTGATTTGGCTTCCTTACAACTGCTGCAGAACTGATTTGTTTTTTTTAAATAATTTTTGTTTTTTGCTACAAAGGCGCGCCACGTAGAAAAAAGCGTCACACCCCCAAACGTCCCGTGCCCAGACAATGACATGAGTTGTTGTGAAACTGGAAATTCTGGCAACAAGCGAGTTAAAACATGCTTAGAATCTAAAGTAGGTTACTAAACTTTTATACAACACTTTCTTTTCCAGATGTTTCAAGCGTATTATTCATTCATACTATTGTAGCCACAGCTGCCCTGGCGTAGACCGACAATCTGCGCCACCGCACGCCACGTTCAGATTAGGCGATGTGGGTGAAGCGTCTTGCCCGAGGACACAACAGCAGCAGTCTGGCACCCCCGCGGCGGCCCCCTGGTATTCCCCGCTGTCTCCCGTCCAAGTGTTAACCAGGACCGGCCCTGCTCAGCTTCAGACGAGATCAGGATTTGACAAGAAGCTTTGGCCGATACAGATTCAGTGATGTCATACTGCGTCTGTAAACGATGACAAACTTTAAACAGCAGACTTCACTTCTCCGAGACGTTCCATAAACTCATCCCCTCTTAGAAACCGAAGCAGAAATACCTGGTGAAGTTCAGGTTCATCACTGGGTTTTTTAACCTCCTGAGACCCGAGCTTTAATCAAATAAAATAATAAAAAATAAGTAAATAAAATAAAAAAATAATAAAAATAAATAAAAATAAAATAATTAAATAAAAATAATTAAATAAAAAAATAAAATAAACAAAATAAATAAATCTCCTAAACTCTTAGAAATATTCAAAATTGAACATGTTCTTGTTGTTGTTCTTCTAAAAATTTGCACTGTGGCCTAAACAATCCAAAATGTGTTGTCCACAGATGAGGACACCAGGTCTCAGGAGGTTAAGTAACTGCAGCAGTGGAAGGTAATCGAGCGCAAGAAGTAAAGTACTGTTCATAAGTAGAATTTTATGAACAGTACTTTACCGAAGTACATTTTACAGAAGATACTTTTTACTTTTACGTCACTCTGGTAGGTTCCATAAACTGGTTCCATCTTAGAAATATAATCAGAAGTACCTGGTGAAGTATCATCACTGGATTTTTAAAGTAATTGCAGTGGTACAAGAAGTAAAGTACTGTCCTTAATTTTAGGTATCTGTACTTTACCGAAATACATTTTTACAGTTGATACTTTTTACTTTACTCTTTCTATAAACGGGTCCCAATTTAAAAATCTAATCAAACAGCTATTCATTGGATTTTTTAAGTAATTGCAGTGATGGAAGGTAATAAAGTACAAGAAGAAAAGTACTGTACTTAAGTAGAATTTTAGGTATCTGTACTTTACCGAAGTACATTTTACAGAAGATACTATTTTACTTTTACGTCACTCTGATAAGTTCCATAAACTGGTCCCATCTTAGAAATATAATCATCAAAAATACCTGGTGAAGTATCCGTTATTCATTGGATTTTTTAAATAATTGCAGTGACGGAAGGTAATGAAGTACAAGTAGAAAAGTGGTGAACTTAAGTAGAATTTTTAGGTATTTGCCCTTTACGTAAGTACATTTTACATTTTACTTCACTACATTTAAGAGCCTGTGTCTGTACTTTCTACTACATTTTTGACCTGTAATGAAAAGTAAAAAGTACTTTTCATGTGATGTGAGGGGTTATTTTTAGCATGTTCGTGGAAACATCCTGACTGAAGTTTTCGAGTTCAAGTTTCAGCTTTGGGCAAAACAAAAATAAACACACAAAATTCAAAAGAAAAATGAAGAAACTGATTTGTATTGTTACTGTTCACCAAAATATGTATCGTTTTTTAATCACTTAATTAACAACATGTGTGAAATACTTTTACTTTTCACTCTTTCAGTACATTTTTTAAACAGGTGCTTAAATACTTTTACTTAAGTACATTTTTTCATGATACTTTTACCTTTACTTGAGTTTTTACCTCTGTATTTGTACTTTTACTTAAATAACAATACTGAGTACGTCGTCCACCGCTGAGTTATTGTCATTTTGTTATATATATTTTTCATGTTTTCATTGTTTTCTTTTTTGCATAACTGCCCCGATCAAAACTTGCACAGGTATGAACAATCAGAAATAAGTCATTACTCGCCATTCCATATTTGGAATTCCAGCTGCAAGTATCATAGCAACCAAAGAGCCAATCCAGAGCGAGGCTGATAAAGGTAACCTCCTGCCCAGCGAGTGCTTAGCAACGCTGCCAATCAAACCTGTTGCTAACGCTAGAAGGAGCGACCTCAGGGAAAGAATGTTATTACCGTTCATATCTTGAATCACGGACAAAAACAGCAAAATAAAAACACCAGGATCACGTAGAGCGGGTTAATACGAACATTTTAGACCAAATGACGAAGCTCGCTGCAGCCGTTACAGAAAAAGGGGCCGCGGTTTTTCAATGTAAAGTGAACTGGAGCCAGCATCGATGATCACTTCCTGCTTGGAAAACGACAGGTTAGCTACGTCCATTTATACATACAGTCTACGCTCACATCAGACGCAACTGTTTACATGACATTTGGATAATCGGGTAACTCCAGAAATCAGATAACGATTGGATTTTCGCTGCGTATACGAACATAACCAGTGTTGAATTCTTTGACCTAACGATGACAGAAGATTAGCTTTATTCTGGTGCTTGATCGTGTAACCGCTCTGACCTGAGATTCCATCGCAGAGTTGAACGAGAGCGGGGTGAATACAGCAAAAGAGCGAGGGAGGAGAGGAGGAGAAGGGAGGAGAGAGGGGGAGAGGGGCTCGCCTTGTTCATCCCTTGTTCTCCGGCTAATGTGCGTGATTTAAGGCTGAATTATGCACATCCCAACGTGCCCATAAATGACATTGTTCATGCACAGGTGCTGCACACAGCCGCCCCTGAATGATAATTAAGATAATCTGTCTCCTTTTTGGGGCGTTGGGGCTGCCGCTGCTTTCTCACGGATCCACTTTGTTCACGCTATCTCCCGTGTCAATACCTCGCTCTGCTCCGGCGCTGCTCTGCCATTGTCTGATCCTTATTCACCATTAAAACGCACTAACAACTGAGACCGGTTCGCTTTCTCCCCCGAGCACCGCCGTGTTTCAGAGAAGTAACGCGCCAACTTGAATTAAAGTGAGAGAATTAAAAAAGAGGCACGGAAAAAAAAGATGAAAAAAAAAAAAAAAAAAAACTTTAGCGAAGCAGAAACTTGGCTGCGGCGTTCCCGAGGGAGTTCAGTGTGCAATGAATTTCTCAAACCGGAATATGGAGACATTGATGTGGAGCACTTTGCATATGATAAGCTCTTTTCCATAAAGAGGAATGATTAGTTTTGGAACGGTTAAGAAATGTTGCCGGAGAAAGTGTGGCTCTCAGATATTAAGAACATTTAGAACGAAAATGCCCAAAACGCTGTCACAGTTAGGGCTGCGCTAGGCTAGCTATTGGTTTAGCGCCAGCCTTCTGTTTAAAAACACTTAACTTTCCTCCTTCTCCCGAAACAACACATGAAAGACATTGTATTGTGATTGTTTGGACAGTAGCGGCCCGCGCGTTGCCAAATCCTCTTGTCGAAAAGCAGCGCTGCGGAGATAGAATGAGTGACTCCAGCTTGTTGTAGACCCCAGGCGCTGTGGACCCTCTCTGAGCTGTAAACAGTCGAGATGATTATCCCAAAGAGACTGCAGCTGTATTGTTTTAGCGTAGCCACTTGTTTACGGCCCGCGAGTCGGACCTGTGCAGCGTTTCGGGATCCCTGCGCGGGTGAAGTTTGGAGCGTAGCATCTCCTCTCGGTGGTACACACATGGATCTGATCAGCGGCCCTGGCCACACCCGTCGACTTCAAATAAACTCGGTGAATGCTCTGCAGCTTGTGTTGGTCCCGCTGTAGCACACAGAGCCAGAGTTTCCCTCACAGAGAGCCCGGTGCCAAAAGGGTGGAGTGGGGGAGATGACAAGTTAAAGGTACACTGCCCAAAATGTTCTTCGTAAATGCGTGACTAGGTTGGATTCCTGATCATTTATTTCAAGGAGGGGTATTACAAAACATCAACATTTTAACCACTGCTATCATCAGTGGAAAATGCATCTGGAGTTGTGTGCGCTTTCATTCACACATGTTTAAGTCATTATTTGATCTACTGCTGTGCAAGATGAATTCTCACAATATTTGTGAGTTCCTAAACTTATGAGAATCCAGCTGGCCCGGCTGCTGCTAGTGTGATGAGCCCGGGCCACCAGTGGGTCAGGGACTGGACCAATAACAGAGCAGCGTTGTGCTTTAGGCCGAAGTGGCAAAATGAATCAAAACAAACATGCGCAGAAGTTAAGAGCTTGTTAAATCAACTGGATTTAAGGCAAGTTTAATGTATAGCACAAATCATACACAAAGTGCTTTGCAGAATAAAAAAGACATTAAAATCACAATACAACAAATCGAAACAAATAATCACAAATAATCATCATAAAATTAACATTAAAGGAGAAAAGTGCAGAATAGAAACCTTTCAGTTATATGTGCAGCTAAAAAGAACTGTTTTGAGTCTGGATTTAAACATAGTCAAAGTAGAGGCCTGTCTCACATCTTCAGAAAGACTGTTCCAGGTTTTAGCTGCAGAAAACTGAAATGATGATTCTCCATGTTTAGTCCTGACTCTGGGCACCAGCAGGAGGCCGCTCCCTGAGGTCCTCAGAGTGTGAGATGGTTCATATGGCACTAACATGTGGGAGATGTTCTTTGGTGCTGGTCCATGGAGAGACTTGTTCACAAGCAGAGCTGCTTTAAAGTCTATTCTCTGAGCCACAGGAGCCAAAGACCTGAGCCACAGGACACATGTGTGAAGTACTTCCTGGTTCTAGTCGGGACCTGAGCAGCTACGTTCTGGATGTAAGGTAAGAGCTTGTTAAATCTCAACTGGATTTAACAAAAGTTTCTGGGCTTCTGCTGTTGTGATGCTTTGACCAACCAACCAAGATTCAAATATTCACCACAACGTTCCGTCTTTTCCAATCACTTTCAGCAGGAGTCATCCCAAAAGAACTCAATTCAAACTTGAGATGAAAACGCTCCATTGTCCCCACCGACTTTTCGTATCTCCTCTTTCACCGGGACACACAGGTCAATAAGGAAATAATCATAATTAAGTATTATCTTTTCGCTTCATAAAAAGTTTAAACTGTTCTTTCACTTACCGCACAAAATATGAACCATCGACGAGACAAATCAAACGTCCCCGAATCCCCCAAACAAGAACAAGACATCACCGTTTGATTAACAATACAGATTAGCTTCAAACATCGTGCATTAATCTTATTGTGCGTTTATGGATCCCAGTTTTATTTTGCGCGCGTGCTCCTCTTGGACAAACCGTACCGCTATTAAGAAAATGTGAAAAAGTAATTACCGAAATGAGAGCAGGGCGCGCTGATCCTTCCACTGCGACATAAAACGGCCACATATTTGTTTAACCTTGGATCATAATGTAAAGATGAGGAGTCAAATTGCTAAATCAATAATTATTTGGAACATAATATACTTGGGAGCGGCTGGCAGTAACCAACGGCAACAGGCGGGCACGGTTTTAACCTGATTACAGCCCGTGTCGCTTCTACGTATTGGCGTTTGTGGATGAAATTGCAGCTTTTTACTGATGACAGGCAATTTGGAAAACCCTCTAGTCCAATGCCACAGGTGCCGTGTTGGGGCGGGTGAATGAATAGCTGTAAACAAACGCGTGGGTTATGTTTTTGGAATCCAGGAAGTGCGCGGAATGAAAAACACTTTTATGTTTCCATTAGCAGATTGGAAAATTTTATCGGAGCGAGCGGTTCCCAAAGGCCGTACCGGGGGCGAAGACCTGGGGGCTTCTGCGATCGGAGTAAAGAGGATTAGAGGCGTGTTAAGATCGTAAGATTCGGACGAGTTGGTTATAATTTTTGCGTTTTATTTTGTTTTAAATGTCCGTTTTTGTTAATATGAGGTTGTGGACGGGCTAGCCAAAACCTATAGATGAGGTTAGCGCTAAAGGAAAAAAAATAAAAGTTATGGAACATTATTAAATCACTCAAATTAAAGATATGGAAATGTGTGACAGTAAAGATGACAATAAGACTCGTGAATTCTGTTGTTGTTTTGCTTTTACATAAAAATCAATGTAATATTTCATGAGTCAGCAGCGTTTTTTACATCCAGTTGCGTCCACTTCAAAAATTAAAACTGCTGAAGTGAATTAAAACTCAAAAATTTGTTGAATGTTGAAGTTATCTCTTTTTTTAAAGTTTTAATAGTAAACTGCAGTGTTCAGATTACGATAACTTTATTAATGGAACACAATTGCATCTTGTTTTTTTTTGGTTTTTTTAAATAAAATACCAAAACTAACAAAAAATCTATAAAAACATCTCTTTTGTGACAGAAGAGGGCAAAATTTTATGTTTGTAGAAAACACATTTTCAAGTTTTAAGAGTAAATTGCGTGATTTTTGACGGAACACGATGTCAAGATATAATTTTGGAATCTTAATTTAATGTGATGCTAAAACATGAAATTTATTAGTACAACGTGTTAGCTCTTTTATGTTAGTAGAAAGCAAATTTTTTTAGTTTTAAGAGTAAATTTCTGGTTTCAGTTTTGACACATGTTTTTGGTGGAACACAAAGTTATAGGAGAACGTTTTGGCATCTTCTTTTAGTTTTCTAGCGAGATATGCTTTGAACAATTACACATGTGGTAAACAAAGGATTTTAAAAACAGTTAAATTTTGTAAACAATAACAATATTTATGTTAAAGATCTCTCTAGGATCCTATCTGAACCTGTTCTGTGTGAGAATCTGCCCACAATTCACCATAAATTCAAAAAACAATATGCAACAACTTCACAAATCTGGTAAGATGTGCTATAGTTTCTTTAATGGGATGCACGCTGTTTGTGTTGTGATAGCGCTCTTAAGGGGGAGTGATTTAGCACGGAGAGCACAGGTAAGAGAGCCTCAGAATGTCAAAAATGAAAGTGAGACTTATAAAACATGTTAATACGTTGTTTTTTTTCGCGAGTACAGCATTTTCAAAACATGACAAGGTAACACGGCTTTCTAAGTATGTCATGTGTTAGCGATTAATACTCCTTAGAAGTAAAAACTAAATATTATCGTACACGGTATAGACTTCCATTTGTCCTGCTGCTCTTATCCAACTGTAAATATGTTTCATTGTTATCCAAATCTGATACGTATTTGATTTACCTCCCAGCTTAGGCCCGTCTCATGCGTTTGTTGTTTTAATCACAGAAAAATGTACGATGCATCATATTCAATCTCCTCTGGTGCGTGATCACACAGAGGCAGAGATGTACACGGGGGGCTCCCAGGGGACGGGACTGATGTGGCTTTGGCAAACGACAAGGTAACTCCATCTGCTTCCAGTTTAAAGACGACTACGATTCTTAAAGGGCTTTTTCAATACAATGTCCAGGTCTCTTTGCTAAGATTTGGACCGTCACACGATGCTGTTCTTAAAGGTTGACAACATAACTTCTGAGAAAAGGGTCGCTGCGTGCTTGTCTGAAAATATGTAATTGCTTTGTCTCGAATGTTCCGCCGTATGGCATTAAACTTATCTGTGTTGCATGTGTTTTAAATGCTAAAGCTCGGAAAGAAACAGCATTTTTAGTACGATCGCCACAGATTTGACTTGTAACTGTCTTGACTTTATAGATGAGTTTAATGCCATACTGTGGAAAATTCCAGGCAATGCTAAGTAGAAGACTCTCCAACAGAAAAGTTACATATTGCACCTTTAAACATGACTGGTGAACAACAGCATGAAAAGTAGTTAATATCGGTTGTTGTTGTTGTTGTCAAATGGGAATACGCTACAGAGATTTGTATTTGCCAAAAAAAAATAATTAATAAATAAATAAATGTAATTAAAGATAAAAATTTATTATTATTATTATTATTTAACCATTTTTTTCTAAATTTCAAGCTTAAAATTGTCTTAAAACATGAAAAATCCATCAGTTGTTGTTGTCAAATGGGAATACACTATAGAGATTTGTATTTGCTAAAAAAAAAATAAAAATAAAAATAAGAAATAAAAATGCAGAAACTTACTTATTATTTAATTTTAATTTTTTTTTTCTAAATTTCAAGCTTAAAATTGTCTTAAAACATGAAAAAATCCATTGGTTGTTGTTGTCAAATGAGTGTACACTATAGAAAAAAAACATGATATAAGAAATAAAAATATAGAAACTTATTATTTTTATTTTTTTCTTTCAAATTTGAATCTTAAAATTGTCTTAAAACACTTTAATGTGAACGCATCTTGAAATTTTCTCTCGTAACTGACCGTCAATCTCGGCATTATTTGCGATTTGACGTCACGATTTTACCGTCCGTTATGTAGACATCAGTTAAACATAAAAAAATATAACACAAAACTAGCAAAAATAAGATTGTATTGTAATTATAATTTCTCAGTTTTGGGTGAAGTCTTATCTTTGCCCTCAACCAAAAAACAAAAAACAAAAAACGATACACAGTTGACCTTCCAACTCCAAACCTATAACTCAAGATCTATAGAATCTGCATTGAACCCTTTCAAATTAAAAGCTTAGAGTATAAAACCGTCATTGTGTTTTATTGTGATAATGATTTCCGTAACATTACACCAACCCAAAACCCAACAACAGCAGATTAAGATTAGCCACTTCTGAAAACCCCATAATAGCTATTAAAATACAAAGAAAATGTCAAGTGCCGATTTCCTTATGGTAATTCCTAAATATTTCTCATAAATCTTTTGAAGTTCCTGTTTTGACCCACAACTGCTAAATTATAAAAAAAAATCGCCATCGCACATGATATGACTTTATTCAAGTTTTGCCTGCACCTCCCAAACTCCACCATTACCATAATAATTCACAGCACAGACGTGTATTTCGCAGATTTACATATTCTGATTTGAGCACTGCCCATCATCCCCTCATTAAACATGCACTATCTGCGGCTCCTTTAGCTAGCAAAGAAGTGAAATCTCTATTCAAATAGCCTTTAATTCTGCAGCGGACTTGTAATTGCTGTTTACGCGATTGGCTTTTCGTCCGTTTTTCTAAATAAATCCTTGTCAATCTTTAAGTCGCGTCTTATCAAGCGAACAGAAACAAACGCGAACGCCACATAAACATCCTGTAATTGACTGCCGGGTTAGCGCGATCGTAGTTAGCGGTTTTGATTCCCCGAATGTAATCTGCTTTCTGCCGACGCTAGCTAGGCCATTCAAATGGACAGCTAATGCCGCGCTAACCTCTGTGTACTTGTAGCGATTAAGTTTGAAAGAGACGCGTTTTATCATCAGCCAGCACAAGAGTTGACAATCTGAAGACCCCCGACTAAAAATAATTAGGATCTATTTGAATGCTGAGTGCGGAGAGGGTGTTGAGACAAGAGCTAAGCTTGTTAAAACAAATGTGCTAGCAATTAAATGGCTAACCCCCGTCCTACTGTTTATGTTTTATCACCTGAAAATTGATTATAATTCTACGGGTTTTTGACCGTAAAGTTTCAGAATTGTAATGTGTAATTGAAATTCTAATTGTTTTGGTGAAGTTGGGATTGTAAAATTATTCGCAATCTAATCGAAATCACAATTATGTCGCTAACGCCCGTCCCACTGTTTATGCTTTTTATACTTTTATCACCTGAAAATGGATTATAATCGTACGGGTTTTTGACCGTAAAGTTTCAGAATGTGTAATTGAAATTTTATTTTGGGGGCATTGTAATTAAATGGAGGCATTGTTTGGGCGAAATTGGGATTGAAAGATTATTCGCAATCTAATCGAAATCATAATAAAATGGCGAACTCACTCCTAACTGTTTACGCTTTTGTCACCTGAAAATGGATTATAATTTGACTGTAAAGTTTCAGAATGAGCAACTGAAATTTTTATTTGGGGGCATCGTAATTAAATGGGGGCATTGTTTTGGCGAAGTTGGGATCACAAGATTATTCATAATGTATTTGAATTCACAATAAAATGGCTAACCGACGTCATACTCTTTGTGTTTTATTACCTGAAAATTGATTATAATTCTACGGGTTTTTGACCGTAAAGTTTCAGAATTGTAATGTGTAATTGAAATTTTATTTTGGGGGCATCGTAATTAAATGGGGGCATCGTTTTGGCGAAATTGGGATTGAAAGATTATTCGCAATCTAATGGAAATCATAATAAAATGGCGAACTCACTCCTAACTGTTTAGGCTTTTATCACCTGAAAATGGATTATAATTTGACCGTAAAGTTTCAGAATGTCCAATTGAAAATACATTTTGGGGGCATCGCAATTAAATGGGGGAATTGTTTTGGCGAATTTGGGATCACAAGATTATTCACAACATATTCGAATTCACAATAAAATGGCTAACCCCCGTCATACTGTTTATGTTTTATTACCTAAATATGGATTATAATTCTACAGGTTTGTGACTGTAAAGTTTCAAATGTGTAATTGAAATTTTAATTTGAGGGGATCCTAATTAAAGGGGGGCATTGTTTTGGCGAAGTTGGGATCACAAGATTATTCACAATCTAATCAAAATCACAATTAAACGTCTAAAATGCATTCTAATTCTATGGGGTTTTGAGCATAAAGCTTCGTTTAGATGGACGCAGTTAGTATCATAATTTCCTTCACAAACAACAAAATATCTGTTCTTATTCTGCCTAAAAACTGCTAACCCCGTAGTTTAGATCTGTACTCTGAAAAGTGATTCTTGTATTAGTTTGTCAGCTGTTATTTCAGTTCTTCTGTTTGCGTTTAAGATGTGAACTTTGAACAAGATCCTATTATTAAAAAAGACATATTGCGCTTGTGTCGGCTATAAAGCTATAAACTATGACACCCGTGGATCACTATGTTGCATTTTACACATTTTAAATCACAGTATTAGCTACCGAATCCTACGCATATCACTGATTAAGAAAATAAACTTCGAAAGCGATGTAAGTCCAGAGAAATAGGCGGTGAAAGTGGGACGGATCAGAGCGATGACGTCTTGAATACAGGAGATTTTAAACTCAAACAGGCAAGAATCACACTGAATACAACTTTAAGAGGGTAAATTAGAAGGAAAAAAACAACTATAACGTGCTCAAAAGTCAATTTGGCGTAATATGAATCATTTAAACAACATGAATTGCTTTTAGAACAATCACAATTCGATATTTTTCAAACCGTTCAGCCTTTTTTTTGGATTGTTTCTTCACTAAATCAACAGAATTTGACTTGGTTGAAACATGAGCGGGTCTCTGAAGCGGCAGCCCTCCTCCTCTTCCACCTCCTCCTCCTCTTCCTCCTCCTTTCTTTCTACTTTCATGTCTCCACTTAGTTTAACGTTAAAATCAGGTCAGCCTTTAAGTTTCACGAGCATAGCGGGGGGAAAAAAAAGAATTAATAGTATGCTATTTTTAATTCAGTCATCCGTCTGTTAATTTGGTGTGACCTTAGTCAAAGGCGGTGAAATAACAAACTCTACTTACTTCTACTTACAACGCCACTTACTCGCCATCTGATCACGAGTTCTCGCCAATTATATCTTTTCAAATGCTTTTCTAGAATGCAGAAGATGTGTTTAAATACCTGGTGACCCCTTAATATTTCAATCTGTCAACTCTTAAGGACATTTGGCTGTTTTTGTTATAGTTAAAAGCACCATACCTGATTTTTACTCTTTAAAATTAACTTATTTTGTTCTGTTTTTCACATTTTAAACAGTTTACAGTGCTCCAAAGTTATCCCTCACTCAACTTTTGCGCTCCGACCATCGTAATTATTCACCACGATGAGTTTATAATCACTTTTCACGACTTTCAGAGTTTTTCAGTGGCAGTAAAGCTAACAAAAACTAGCATGCTAACACGTACGTCCTGATTACCTGACAATAAAGCGGACTGCTGACTTCCTTTGACCGCAAAAGCTGCTTATACAATATATCTGTACTGGAGCGAGACAAATTTTGCTCAAATACTTTTAAATGAAAAATTGGGTACATGACCTTTAACCCTTTAAGGACTGAGCACATTATAGACCATTATAGCTCGCCTAGACTTTTATTCATTTTTTAGCCATAAAACTCATGTTAAAGGAAGTATCAGCATGTACTTTTGCATTTTTTTCACACAATTACCTCTATTTTACATATCCATCCTTATTTTTCCTTTGACGCATCGAATAACTGGCACCTGCGCTCTGATTGGTCGTCTTCGCAGGGATAACGTAATGAGAGTGACATATTTAAAGAGCCCCATGCCTCTGCTTTGAGACGCCGTTTGAATTTACACAATAGCACAATTGGTTGCGGAGTTACGGTAATGGAAAATCCGCGACGGCGAGTCTATCGGCGGCGATAGCATCCACTGCATTAGGGTTAAAACAGTATTAAAAATGTAATTAAACTCCCACCGCGCAACATTTCATCCAACAAATAGACAGGAAATAAATGCTTTTATTTCGTCGCAGTTGTTTTTAATTGCTCCAAACATGTCCGTCCTCCAAAAATATCCATTACGTATCTAACATAACACTAGAAATGTGACGCATTGAGGCTTTAAAGATGTATTTGTATTGCTTTTGTGAGGCAGCTAGCTTAAGTTTTGGTTTTTGAATGCCCAAATTGACCTTCTTCACCCATGTCTATTTTTATTTTGTCAATTTTGAACCCGTTACAGTTTCCAACCAGAATCCTACAACAAGAAACGCTACAAATGTGACGCATTGAGGCTTTAAAGATCTATCTGGATTGCTTTCAGCGGCAGCTAACTTAAGTTTTGGTTTTTGAATGCCCAAATTTACCTTCTTCACTGATTTCTATTTTTATTTCGTCAATGTTCAACCCATTACAGTTTCCAACCAGAATCCAACAACGAGAAACACTACAAAAGTGACGCAGTGAGGCTTTAAAGAAGTATTTGGACTGCTTTTGCGTGACAGTTAACTTAAGTTTTGGTTTTTGAATGCCCAAATTTACCTTCTTCACTGATTTCTGTTTTTATTTCGTCAATGTTCAACCCGTTAGACTTTCCAACCAGAATCCAACAACAAGAAACCATGAGAGCCCACCTTACGACTATAACCACAATATCCCATTTTCATAATACGCCGCTGACCCGTTGGATAATGCTCCCTGACAAGCATACGGGGAGCACTGAAGCCACGGACACGTAGAAAATGTGTCTTTGTCCCAGATGGAGGAGAGGTGCGTCACCGTTAATTCTTCCCCACCTTCTCTCCGTTCCTGAGCTGCCACTGTCAGAGCCACGGTGACAGGACCCAAACTCGGGCCTGTAAGGAGCTCCGCAGGGGTCCTCCGAGGGGGGTCCCATAGAGGAATGTTATAGGGGGTCAGCGGGGGGTACGGGGTGGAGGTGAGACTCGGATCAGTCACTCATTCAAAGGTTTGAAAATAAACTCTTCCAACTCGCTCGTTTTCTTTTTCGGATTTTTTTCAATGTTTTGGACGCCGTGGCTTTTGTGTTGCGCAACTTAAAGCCCCATTGTGTAATTTTTCTTTGCCAAAAAACAGACGAAAATAAAAGCAAGTGTTTTTTTGCCGTTTTTTCTCATTTTGGACGTGTTTATTGCACTGAAAAACCTGCCTCCTTACTCTGCATCTCCACAAATCTTGCTCTTTCTTGGCCTAGATGTTCTCTTCCTGCTTTTTTCTAATCAAACGTTGTCCTTTTGGCTATTAAATCCCACAGTATGTCATAAAACTGATTCATCTCCATGGGGAATGCTCCAAAGTATAGTTTTAACTTTCTGTTTCCGTGGAATCATGCAGGGGATGTGCCTCTAGAAAGTTACCGTCGCTTTAATATGTGTGCACGGACGAAAGTTACTTCATTTTAACCCGGATTACAGCTGAACGGCATCATCTGTTGCCAGTGAATTTTAAATGAGGCGCAAAACGATAGCTGCTTGAGTATGAGCTGGTTAATGGCAAGAAATACAACAACAAAGAAATCGGGTGATCAGAACAAGCCCGATGAAGGTGAACAAACGACATAAGACTGCTTTTTAAACTCTGCAAAAATGGAGTATGAATTGTCGTGAATGAAGCAAAACTCAACACTATGGGTTTGTCAGTGATGATAAAGTGAAAAATTGGGGTGGTTGCTGTAGCGATTAATAATTTAAAGCAAAATGTTATATCTTTTGAATGTAAAAAAAGGTTCCCAAAAAGGTGCTGGAAGCTGGAGTCCGTGCATACAAGTCCATTTAACATAATACGGGAAATTTCAAATCAGGGTTGTCAAAAGTATCGAAAATCAGATGCTAATCGATGCTAAAACTTGTATCGAAACTAGATACAGATTCGAGCAAGTGCAAATACTAAAAAGTCACATTTACAAGACAGAAATGAACCTTTTCTGAATAGATTTAGAATGATCTAGACTAGTACAAGACAAGTATGAAGTATGGACCACTAGAGAGCCTAGTTGGAAAATAAAAAGGAATTGCTATAATTTAAAGTTAAAGATCACATTCTATTGTCTAAAGAAAGTGTTTTTAATAATCGTCATGGTATCGGAATCAGTACTGAGTATCAAGTCTGTTCCTTAGTATCAAAATCGAATTGGAAATTTTAGCATCGTAGTTTCAAATGACGCTTCATGCTGGATTTTTGAGTTACTATGACAAAAATGATAAGCAAGAGAGTCGTTTCTTGCGACACTGAAAAATAGCAACCTCAGATTTCAGTATCATGAGCACCACAACAGCTCGGGGCCTGTTACAGAAGGCAGAAGTCCCAGCGGGGGTCCTCTGGGGGGGGGGGGTCCGGCGGAACAATGCAGCCTGGTCACTGCTCAGGCCTTTGTCAACAGGTTCCTCGCAGTCCAGAAGTAGCTGAGCCAGGTGACCTCTGACCCGGCCTGATGGGGGTCCAAACCGGTGGGCTAGGGGCCAGAGAGATGGACCCCGGAATGGACGAGCGGGAAGAGGAGAAGAATGGACGGGATGGAGGAAGGGAGGTATAAAACAAAGTGAAGAAGAAATAGGTCAAACTACAGCCATTTTTCTCGGAGCTTGTAATCACCCCTGACAGGCTCACAGTGGGACGGGCCATTCACGTTTTGCACGTTTTGTAAACTTAAAAGCGCTCTTAAAGGTGAATTACGTAACTTTTCTGGTGGAGGGTACGCCACCTGTTGGTCGTGATGGAGATGTTATGGAGATTGCTTTGTCTGGGGTGTTTCACAGTATAACAGCACGGGGATTTCTTTACTTAAAAATATCTTTAAAAATGTGCATTCTTACAGTGAGCAGGGTCTTCTCTCCACAGATCCGACTTGTAACTTAATCTGGTGGCATCTACGTGGAAATAGATACGTTTAATGTCATACTGTTAGTCTTTCTACATGACCAGTCAAAAGTTTGGACACAATCTCATTCAATCTTCTTTTTGTTTTGTTTTGTTTTTTACCACTTTCTACATTTTAGATACAAAAAAAGTTCAAAAACAACTAAATATCTTTTGTATATTTTATATTCAAACCCTGAAAGTAGCCACCCCTTTGCTTTATTATTTATTTTATTTATTTTATTTAACTTTTTTTTCTTTATCACATATTTTTTTGCTGTTTTATATATCTGATGTCTTCCATATGTATCTAAAATGTAGAAAGTAGTAAAAATAAAGAAAACAAAGCTTGAATGAGTGGGTGTGTCCAAACATTTTAATGGTAATAACTGATGGCGGACCCTCCAGCAGAAAAGTTGCACAATATGGCTTTAAATACGTTTTACTGTCAGTTTCTGGCGGTCTATGGTCATAACAAAAGAAACGTCACTTTAATGAAATCCTATTGTCTATGTGGATATTACTCTTAAGTAGGTGATAATTTCGCCTCTAAAGCTCAAAAATATATATATATTTTTAATTTTTTTAAATATTTATTTTCAATTAAGCTCCTCGTCTTTTTAAAATCTGATTGTACAAACTGTAATTTATATTTTTTATGCTCCTCCTGTTACATCCAGACTTGTTTTGAGACAATATAATGGATAAGTGGATAAGTGTCTTGCCAATAAGTACAAAGACAATATGTGCTTTGGGTGAAATTTAAAATGGCCGCCCTGGTCAACAGAAAATAAAGACAAAATAATATTAATTTCTTAGGTTAACGCTAAGTCGTCACATTTTTATACAGCCTTCAAGACACTCAAAGCACTTTTACATCAAGAAACCACTTACCCATTCACACACACATTCATACACAGTGTACATAGACACTAGGGGCGAGGTCGGTTAAGTGTCTTGCCAAAAGACACAACAAAAGTGTTCATCTGTGGAAGCTGGAATCGCATCTACCAATGATGTTTATGTCAAGAGTGAGATTCAAACCACCAACCTTCGGATCAGTGGACAAACACCAACATCGTCTGACCTATTAAATGTTTTTTATTTGTAATTTTTGGTGGTATTTTCCGGGTTCATATTTGTCCAAACATTGTTCCATCGCCGGTGTCTCACTGAAGCGAACCAGGCGAGCGCCATTGACACATACGAGATGAGGCCAGTGGTGTTAATTTGTTTTAGGGCCATCATTATAACCTTGAAATAAGAATGCCTCGCGCTGGGGACCGTCACATCGAGCCGTAATTTCTCCAGATATTTTGGCTGAAATCCCTTAGCATTTTATCTTATTATAAAAAAGAAAATCAAATACAACTTCTTGCGCGTCTGGCATGTTGTCTGAAATATGCTTTGAGGTCAGTAGAACATGAAATTATTAGGTTTTCTTGAAAGACATGATTGAATTTTGAAGAAAGTCATTTGCGTTTCGTCGGTAGTTATTTGGAAAAAAACGATTGTCGCGCGATTGCCGTCTTAAAACTAGCTCTTTCAACGTAAACGCTAATTCCCAAAAGTCCGTAACTGGATGATTCCTTACCATTTTCTTACCAGATGAGATCAGAGAGTGAAGCAGTTTGGAAATAATTGCGCGTCGGTGAAAAAAAAAAAAAAAAAAAACGGCTAGGAGCAAGGCATCCCCACATATCGGTGATCTTTTCAACCCAGCGAGAGGCCGAATCTGCCCATGGGGTGGCCAATACTGCGGCGCTAATGAGGTGTGCGAGGGCCCCACGGGGATTCACAATGTCACGCCCGAGATTTTTGACACCTCAGGGCACCCGTACAGTATGGCCAAAGCTCAGGGTTGGAGAGTTGGCGTTCGCTGCTCCTCTTGGGTGAAACAATGAAATATGTCAGCCATAAAAGTGGGTTTTCAGCGCTAGTTTTTGATCCCCCCCCCCCTCCGCTCGGTTCAACCATTATGTGCGTGTTAATAAGAAGAAGCATTGTTGAGCGAGTCTGGTAATTATGACAGCTCGGAGTGCCAATGGATCCCGCTTCCTCATAGAAACATGGTTATTCATAGGCTTGATAAGAATTAATATGCGGAAAGAAAGAGAGACTTCCACCCCGAGAAAGAGTGTTGTCTTTTCTTCCTCGCGCGGAGTTTGATGAGGTTTCTGTATTTAACCCACTTTGAACAAGGTTAAACGCTGTGGCTTAAGCAGTCTTGGATATTGGACTAGTAACAGGCAGTACGCATCAGCAATTTGAACGGTGTTTGCGATCAAATACGGTTTAATAAAGTATTTTCTAGGTCCCTGCGGTGGTTAAATGTGGTATTACGGTTGGTCGAACTCTGTTATAATCCCTCGCGAAACCCGTTGATGTCAAATTTGGAATCGGTATTGCAACATTACTGAATTCAGCACGTTTGCAATGGGTTTGTAGCGCTGTTTTTGTTTTACCTGATAGTTTAAACGTCAGCTGGAGTTTATTTATTTATTAATTAAGCTGAAAAATGTAGTTTGGAAGAAGTCGTGTCCCAAAATATGAATAAAATAAGCATGTTTTATTTGATTTTATAAGAACTGACGACTCAAAACCTGCTTGTGTGTCAGTGCAGTGGGTCTCAAACTGTGGTACGCAAGCTAGCTCAAATATTTGCTAAAGTAAGCTATCGTTTAAAGGTCCTATATTACACAAAATGGACTCTTGTGAGATTTAAACCACGTTATGATGTTGTTACCTCAGCAAAAACATACCCAGAGTTGTGTTTTGTCAGCCTAAATACGCAGGGTTTGTGTGTTAAATAAGTGTGAATGAAACAAAACACAACTCCAGGTCTGTCTTTGATGAGGAAACATTATAACATAGATCAGAAAATAGCGTAATATGGGCCCTTTAATGACTTTAGACCTGGTATAGTCCTGTTTTAGACCTGGTTTAGACCTCGTGGTACTTTCATGCTGCATCCTAGCTAGTGTACTGATGAGTGAAGGAAAAAACTTAAACTGAAAAGAAATATAACCATTTTAAAATAGCTGAGATGGACTTTAGACATTCTATATATTATGTTTAACTATTGTGAAACACTGTTAGCCAACCTAGCTTGACAATACTACACCAGATGCAGAAATAGTAACCAACCCGGCGCCATTTTTTACCACAACCTTCTGCTAGCTGTTTTCCTGTGCTCTGCATCGATAAAAAAAACTTTAGCAGTGTAAAAATACCAGTGAACTTTTGCCATGATGTGAAACTCAAGCTAACATTTTATATTTAACCATGGTGAAACACTGTTAGCCAAACTAGCTTGATAACGGTACACCAGACGCAGAAATAAATCAAACGGGCACCAAGCGCAAAGGGGTACCATTTCTCCCACAACCTCTCACTAATCGTTTTCTTGTGTTCTGTGCCAATAAAAAAAAAAAAAAAAAAAAAAAACAGTAGCCATGTAAAAAATACCACTGAACTTTTGCAATGATGCTAAACGCTGTTAGCCAACCTAGCTTGACAAAAGTAAAGGGGTACCATTTCTCCCACAACCTCTCGCTAATCGTTTTCTTGTGTTCTGTGCCAATAAAAAAGAGAAAAAACAGTAGCCATGTAAAAAATACCACTGAACTTTTGCAGTGATGTCAGATGCAAGTTAACATTTTATATTTACCACTGCTAAACACTGTTAGCCAACCTAGCTTGACACTACACTAAAAGTACCAAAAGTAAAGGGGTACCATTTTCCCCACAACCTCTCGCTAAACGTTTTCTTGTGTTCCCTGTCAATAAAAAATCAAAATCGGTGTAAAAATACCACTAAACTCCTGCAACGATGTCAAATTCAAGCTAACATATTACATTTAACCGTTTCGAAACACTGTTAGCCAAACTAGCTTGACAATACTACACCAGTTGCAGAAATAAACCAACCAGACACCAAGCGTAAAGGGGTACCATTTCATCCCACAACCTTTCGCTAATTGTTTTCTTCGTAATCCCAAAGTGTGTTGACTCCCGGAGGAAAGACATTGAACAAAGATACGCAGGAAGTGTCTGGATGGTATTTGGAGAGATCAAGGACCCCCCATTGGCTCCATATATATATATATTTATACACAGTGTACTTCATGACAACAGCATTACTCGTGGTGGCTTAGGTTCTCCTTCGGTGGAACGGTATGTGTGGACAGGGCTTTCATAAACTCAGCACCTAAAGGATGAAGGGCTTAAGGCTTGAAATAAACGAACACTGGGATTCCCAATACAGCCCCGGAATATCGACGGCGCGAAACAAAAAGTGGAATTCGAGATGACGTTTGCGATATTTGCGGGTCTTCGCATTTTGATCTATGTTTTAATGTTGTTTCGTCGTCACAAACAGAACTAGAGTTGGTTTTTTTTGTTTCGTTCGCACATGTTTAACACACAAAACCTGCAAAAAACACTCTGTTCCACCTTGTGATGTCATCATGTGGTAATACAGGAAGTGCTCCACTGTGTTTTTAAACTCCATACAGCTTCACTAGAGTCAACAGTCCTGGAATTGCCGATCTCTACTGAACAAAACACAACTCCAGGTGTGCTTTTGAGGCGATAACGGCGTTTTTAACATGGCTAAACGTTCGCTAGAGTTAATTTTGTGTAATATACGACCTTTAAACTGCAGGGTCAAACTGGTTCTATATAAGATTGAACAGTTAATTCTATCCAAAGAGCGTTGCCAGGCTGTCGTTGCGATGTGGGGATTCAGTTGTGATTATTGTTCAGTGTCTTGTTTGAAAAGTTCTTCATAAAACTGCTTGTTTGGACACCTCACGGACAAACATCAGCTAATACAGTATTTAAAAGTGAATAAATGTAGTGTCCAGTTTACGCCGAGGCCTTCGCTCTCCCTCTGTCTCCTCTCTCTCTTTCTCCCAGCAGCCCCTGCAGCAGGAGCACAGCTGATGGGGGCATGTTTGTGTGTACGAGCCGTAATGTATCCAGCGAAATATAACGCAGAATCATGATGCGAGCTTTCCGCCCAGAGTGTTTTTGAGCTCATTTTCAAATGGTAATTCGCCTTATCCGCAGCAAACTCACTGAGTGTAAGTAAGTGATTATTTGCATGGCTGACAATCATTCGGCACGCCCGCGGTCTTTCTCCAAACTGCTCCAGTTTGTCCAGTCTTTGAAAAAAAGTGCTCAGGGAGGGCTGCTTCTCTTTGAAATCTCCTTTCATTTACCTTATCATTAGACACCAATGCGGCGCAGGCTGAGTGTAACACACACTACTCTTCACAGGCTGATGAAGGCTAAAGCCAGACTCGGCTTTGGAAGCTCACATGAAGGAACCGCTAATCATTTTCAACTGCCACATTTCTACTTTTGCCAATCTCTTTGTCAAAGTTTCCTTTGGTTTTGGGTTTGAAGCACCTCAGGCTCAGCTATCAGAGGCAGCGCCTTTCTCCAGCTATTGTTTAAAGGTCCTATATTACACAAAATGGATTCTTATGAGCGTTAAGCCATGTTTCAACACTGTCACCGCCTGAAAAACACACCTGGAGTTGTGTTTTGTTTCATTCACACATGTTTGAGTAACACTTTATAATTCATTTGTCTACATCTCCAAAGCTTAAAACGCTCTGTTCCACCTTGTGATGTCATGAAGTGGTAGTTTTCAAGTCAACATCTCCTTTTAACTTTAATTAGTAGAGATTAACATTTCCAAAATCTCTGAAATGATCCAAATGATTCTAGTGAAGCTGTATGTAGTTTAAAAACACACTTCCTGTGCACTTCCTGTATTACCACATGATGACATCACAAGGTGGAAGAGAGTATTTTCTGTTTGAGAGAAGAACTCAGCTTAAATACGCAGGTTTTGTGTGTTAAACATGTGTGAATGAAACAAAAAAAACACAACGGCAGTTCGTTTGTGACGAGGAAACGACATTATAACATAGATCAGAAAACGGCGTCACATGGGCCCTTGCATTAGAAAACTACGAGTTTGAACGCCGACATGATCCCGATCCGTAACTCCCGTGTCACTCCCAAATGTCATACACCCCCCAACCCACACACCCGTCATTCTCCCCCCCCTCTCCGCCCTCCCCCCCTTTTAGCTCGGAGCATGCTAACGCGCTCAGGGCCCTCCACGGCGGCGACAGAGTTGTTATCCGCTGAAGGAATGCGGTCGATTCTCGCGTTTGAAGCCCGGTCCAAACCCCAAACTTAAAGAATAAAACGTGAGGATTTATTTTTCCAAACTTGAGCGCAGCCACATTCCCAAACGCCAAATTAATGACGAACATATTTAAAACTCTGGACAAATCAGACGGAGCCTCGCAACTGCAGCCATCTCTTTATTTATGAAAATTTACTATAAACATAAAACACGGCCAGATGTTTCTTAACACTGAACTGCGTCACGTTTAAAGTATTTATAATAATATGACAAGTTTATTTCTGCGTGAGTGACAGAGCCATGTTTTGCTGTTTTTTTAAGTCAGATGCCCTTCCACTCGCAACCAGACGTACTTAAACAATAATGAACAATGTGGGTGTCTTATTCAAAAAGATCATATTATTTTCAGATATGAGTTGAACTGGGTACCCTCTGGTTGGATGGCGGACGCTTACAAACTGTGCCGTTATCGAAACTTAACAAGAGATTGAAATGGTTTGAATGAGTTAAAGTAAAGCACTTGTCATGTGTAACAGGGATAAAGCGAGTGAAGTTAAAACTTAAAAGGGTTGAACCGGTTAGCCTCTGGTTGGATGGCAAACACTGACAAACTGTGCCATTATCAAACTTAACATGACATTTAATTTAGTCAGTGATACTATTTATGTTGACCTTATAAGTAACATGTAACAGGAACACACAGAGTAAGCTCAAAACGAGAGTTGAACCGGTTACCCTGTGGTTGGATGGCAAATGCTTTACCCACTGTGCCACTGTCAAAATGAGCAAGAGATTTAAATTATTTTATTATTTAGTTAATGTTGATCTTATAAGTAATTGTAATATGTGACAGGGAAACACCGAGGAAGTTTAAAACGAGAGTTGAACCGGTTACCCTCTGGTTAGATGGCATATGTTTTACAAACTGTGCCACCACTATCAAAACTTAACAAGAGATTTAAATTATTTTACGAAATTATTTATGTTGACCTTGTAAGTACTTGTAGGTAACATGTAACAGGAACACACAGAGTAAGTTTAAAATGAGAGTTGAACCTGTTACCCTGTGGTTGGATGGCAAATGCTTTACCCACTGTGCCACTGTCAAAATGAGCAAGAGATTTGAACTATTTTATCATTTGTTAATGTCGACCTAATAATTAAATGTAACATGTAACAGGGACACGGCGTTGAACTTTAAAATGAGCGTTGAACCGGTTACCCTCTGGTTGGATGACAAATGCTTTACCCACTGTGCCACTGTCAAAACTTAACAAGAGATTTAAATTATTTTATGAAATTATTTATGTTGACCTTCTAAGTACTTGTAAGTAACATGTAACAGGAACACACAGAGTAAGTTTAAAACGAGAGTTGAACCAGTTACCCTGTGGTTGGATGGCATATGCTTTACAAACTGTGCCATTTTCAAAGCACAGTATACATTTTTGTTGTTATTTTTGTTTGTTGTAACTATCCATTATGATACTTTTATAATATTTGTGTTTCGAAATATAAAACTATAAGTACGTCTTGAAGTTGAGAGTAAATGAGTCAAAACGACAAGAACCAAAGACGACAAGAAATGAGCAAAGCAGCAGCAGCAGCTCCTGGTCAATACATGTCAATACCAATGTGTGTGTGTGTGTGTGTGTGTGTGCTGTGTGCTGTGTGTGTGTGCGTCTGTGTGTGTGACAGGGGGGAGGGGGCCAGCCATGGGGGAGGGGCTAAAAGTCAGAGGAGTCCTTCATTTGCCGAGCTCATCCATCAATCAGTATTTAGGCCAGTGACAAGTCGTAATTTAATAAGCACTGACCTGGGCTGGAAGGAAGACGCCCAGCGACAATACAAACTCATTTATCACTGAATGTGGACGGAGGGAGGGAAGGAGGGAGAGAGGAAGAGAGAGGGGGAGGGAGGGAGAGGGAGAGGGAGGGAAGGAGAGGGAGGGAGAGGGGGAGGGAGGGAGGGAGAGGAGGAGAGAGAGAGAGGAGAGAGAGATAGGGAGGGAGGGAGAGGAGGAGAGAGAGAGGGGGGAGAGAGAGGGAGGGAAGGAGGGAGAGGAGGAGAGAGAGGGAGAGAGAGAGAGGGAGGGGGAAAGGGGAGAAAGAGAGAGCGAAAGAGGGAGTGAGAGAAGCAGAGAGAAAGAGCAAGAGGAAGGGAGGAAAGGAGGGAGAGATGGAGAAAAAGGGAGAGAGAGGGAGAGAAGGAGAGAGACGGAGAGAGAGAAAAAGAGGGAGGGAGGGGAAAGGGGAGAGAGAGCGAAAGAGGGAGTGAGAGAAGCAGAGAGAAAGAGTGAGAGGAAGGGAGGAAAGGAGGGAGAGATGGAGAAAAAGGGAGAGAGAGGGAGGGAAGGAGGGAGAGAAGGAGAGAGCAAGAGGGACAGAGAGAGGGACGGAGGGAAGGAGGGGAAGAGAGGGACAGGGAGGGAGGGGGAGAGACAGGGACAGGGAGGGAAAGAAAAGAAGGGAGAGGGAGGGAGGGAGAGAGAGAGGAGTAAGAGAAAGAGGGAGAGAGAGAGGAAGGGGAGGAAAAGAGTGAGAGAGGGAGAAAAACGGAGAGATAGAAAGAGAGAGGGAGGAAGGAAGAAAGAGAGGGAGAAAGAGAGAGAGAGGTTGGGAGACAGAGGGGGGGCAGTAGTCATGTATTTCATGTAACTTTTTTATGCAAGATCAACTTACTTTGTCTCCATGGAGATGTTTATAGCTTTGCCTGGAAAGTTCCATAGTATGGAGTTTCTATCTCCATGGAGAGAAGCAGATGCTGCCATAGACCAACTTACAGATCAGATCTGCGAATAGGCAATCCTGCTCAGAGTAAGACTGCATGATTTTTCAGTAGAAATACCTGTAACTGAATTTAAAAAAAATAGAGTTTAATGCCATACTGTGAAATACTCTGGGCAAAGTAACAGCATCACCATGGAGACAAAGAGGTGGTGGACCAATACAAATGTTTCAGAAAGCACCTTTAAAGTTTTTAGTGATTCTGTGTTAAGATTTTAAAGAATAGTTAGTTCGTGCTCCCTCTGTTGGCGACATTGTGAAACGTACAGCAGCTTAAATGAGGCTAACAACAGTAGCAACTAGCATCAATGTAATGTAGCCCAAAATAAAGTAAGTTAACAGGTAGGACTAAGTTAGAAACGGCTCTAAAATCGAAAAAGAAAGAAAAAAAACTTTTAAAATCTATACTGGTAAATTGCAAAATCCATTCATAAAAAACAGATATGGAATTACATCAAAATAACTTATAAAATGTGTAATTCTTGTCAAGATGGCACAATAAACGCTACAGAAGTAACGTGTGTATTCCATCTAAGTCCAGTGCAGTTAGCTGTTTTCCACTCCTCGCCTCGCTGTGACATAGACCTCGTCTGTACTCGCTCCGTTCGTGCAGTGCAGCCATACGTTCAAACCAAAGATTCCATAAGTCGACCATGACATCACTCTGGAAATACACCACCATTTAACAAACGTAACCACCTCACTTTGGCATGTTTTGTATCGCTGGAAAAAAATAATTGATTCTGTATGACATCACGACCTCCTGTTTTCTTCGTTTTTGTACGTACATTTTGCACATCTGTGTTTCTTGAGTCGGGGACAAAACGAGACCGCTCTAAGACGCAACGATTTGGAGAGAAATGTCAAGTTATAAAGACGAATCAAAGGGATCGCTGTACACTGCCGTTTATTTAAAAATATTTCAAGCATTTTTGAGGATGTCTGAACAATTTTGACGTAAATGACGAGACATTTTAAGTCTATATAACTGTTTATGTTCTTCATGTGCTCGAAAAACATTGAAAAACTGGCATTAGATTATATTTACATTAATAATTCAAATAATGCCTATGGTAAACTGTTGAAAAGAAGAAAATTCCGCTTGTCAAATTAGTGTCTCATCATTTTGTCAACTCCGTCACATATTTTCAAAAACCTCATTAAATCAGTCATTAATATTTTTATCTAAATATCAGAGCGGCCTTTTGTTTCTCTTATGCAGCAGTACCACACACAGCCTGGTCACATTTATACTTGGATTTATTTATTTAAGATAAAAAATGATGAAATTCCTGCCGTCACAGCTGGAAAGTGTCAACTCCGTCAGTCCATTCTGATACATTTCTTTACAGTACTGGAGAGTCTGGGCCTTTGGTGAAGTCATCATGGCGGCTGACCAATGGTGCAGTGGACCATATATGTTTTACAAGGGAAAAACTTGCATTTTTGTCATCTCTGTTATATTTCATGTCTGACGGAGTTGACCGTTCGCTGACGGAGTTGACAAATCTACCAGTAGCCTCTAAATGTGTAATAAAATATTACTTGTGAACTTAAAAATAGGTTAAATTGTCATTTTTGTGGTTTTATTTGCATATAAACTATATTTATATAGCATAAACAACATATTTTATAATGTCAAGTTAAATGTGTGGCAAAGGACACATTTTAGACTTGACGGAGTTGACCATTCAGTGACGGAGTTGACAAATCCATGTTGAGTCTCTAAATGTGTAATAAAATATGACTTGTGAATTTAAAAATGGGTTAAATTGTCAAATCATGGTTTCAGTTTCATATACCGTATTTTCTGGACTCTAAGTCGCACTGTTTTTCATAGGTTGCCCAAAGGTGTGACTTATACTCAGATGCAATTTATATGTGAAATATGTGTTTTTTTTCTTCATTATTATGCATTTTTTGGCTATTTTTTACTCTGAAAAATACAGTAATATAAATTCATATAGAAAATTTTATAATGTCAAATTAAATGTGTGATGGAGCTGACATTTTAGGCTGACGGAGTTGACAAACCGACCAACTACGTAAAGAATAAACATTTAATTCTCAGTTTTCTTAACAAAAATGTATAATTAAATAGATTATTATTACACTTTTCATATCTTGAGATGAGCAGAGAGGAGAAAGAGGTTAAAGTGTGGAGATTCTATGGATTTTTTCACATTCTAATCATGTAATATTTCGTTGTAAATGGTTAATCACTATGGCAACGGTTCCAGTCTGAAAACACGATGGACAAACACCAATTTCCACCACCGTTTTAGAATCAAAAGTCTACCATATATCGTTCCGTCATCTTACTGAAACTCCATTTGAACTTTGCCAAACAACCTCATCTGTCTTTTTATGACATTTTTAAAGGTAAAGTTTTCATAAATCCTTTGCAAAACTTTTCAGGATTATTTATTTATTTGCGCGCTCTGCCTCCACATGTTGCGACCTCTTCCAGCGCGTAGAACACATTCGTCTCCAGGGAGGGTGCTGCTAGCTTAAAAAGTTGGTTAGGTTTCAAAATGCAGCGCGAGCTTACCTCCGCGTGCCAGATCAGTGGGCAGTCTGACTCACTACAGAGGAGCCAGTAAACATTTAATAGACACATAAACGCACTCACGTCTTCTCTGGTTTGTTCTAAAGGTGATGCGGTTTACAATGAACCTGTGCTTAAGATGTTGTGGGTGTGCGAGAGCGTGCCAGCGATTTTACAGGTCGAGGTGACTAAGAAGGGTCTATACATCAGTAACTTTCCAATACCGCCTCTACGTAACTTAATGTTGCACAGCAGGGCATTAAAGTCTAATTATTTATCGCTAAAAGACCTTGAAAACTCACAAAACTGCTCAGAAGAACCGCTGCACAAAACGTCAAAACATTTACAGTCACTTTTAACAATCCTAGTGAATAATATTTAAGTCTTGAGTTGAAAGGGAGCTGCTCACAGGCTCGCATCTCCACGGATCTGACTAGTCAAGATTCATTGTGGTGTTCTAGTATTATTTCCAAGCAATGGTCCTTTTTTGTTGTGTATATGGACATACGTTTATCATACTTTGGGCTAAGAATAAGGCTATAGTTGGAAATCTGTCTTGAGTCTTGCTTGGACGAGGCCTGAACCAGTGACCATTTGGTTTCTGGGCAGAAAGTTAACCTTCTGTGCTACTGTTGCACTTCCTTAGACAACTTTATTATTATTGGTAGGATTTTTATATGAGCTTGACGTGAATAATGTTTAAATCCAAATGCAAATTGTTGAACAGGAGCTACTCGCAGACTCGCATCTCCACGGATCTGACTAGTCAAGATTCATTGTGATGTTTCAATATTATTTCCAAGCAATGATCCTTTTTTTGTTGTGTATATGGACATACGTTTGCCATATTTTGAGCTAATTCCAAAAAATTGTGGCTACAGTTGGAAATTTGGATGAGAGTCTTGTTTGGACGAGGCTTGAACCAGTGACCATCTAGTGTGTGGGTAGAAAGTTAACCTTCTGTGCCACTGTTGCACTTCCTTAGACAACTTTATAGGTGCTTGGGACCCCAACTATCCTAGCGAATAATGTTTAAATGTTTAAATAATGAGCAAAACATCTCCCTCCAATTCTACATTGTCTTGAGTGGAACGGGAGCTACTCACAGACTTGCATCTCCACGGATCTGACTAGTCACCAAGGTTCATTGTGGTGTTCCAATATTATTTCCAAGCAATGGTTCTTTTTAACAAACCAGTGTGTTTTGTATATGGCGATACGTTTACCATACTTTGGGCTAATTCTAAAATATCGTGGCTATAGTTAGAAATTTGGATGCGAGTTTAGCTTGGACGAGGCTTGAACCAGTAACCATATGGTCTGTGGGTAGAAAGTTAACCTTCTGTGCCACTGTTGCACTTCCTTAGACAACTTCATTATTATTGACGAAGTTGTTGAGCTTGGGACCCCAACAACTTCGCCCAAACTTCTGTAGAAATTAAGGTGAAACCGATTTCTCAAATATAAAAATATAAACAGAAAATTGTCTCTGGCGTCTCAAAATAATCACAATTTTCCATTTTATTTGCAATTATATAAGTAGCTTGATTAAATAAATCACCAGATAATCATCAAAACGGTAAGACTTTGAAACGAAATCCCGTAAACCGCTCCATACTCCTGACAAAACTTCCTTTGGTCGAAGTTACCCCGCCCTCCCAAACAGACCGTAATATTTCATAGCTCATTCTCCATATTAAACCTCTGCTTGTCATTGTCTGCAGGTCGCTGATAAAACCTCCGCCAAGTCCGTCTGCGTAGAACCCCCCCCTCCTCCGCCTTCAATCCCTCCCTCCACATCTTCACTGGAAATCAATCGCCTTCTGATTAGTCTGGGCCAATGGGGGACCCGACCATTATTACCAATAAAGTGGATTACATCAATGCCCCTAACCCCCCCCGTCCTCGCTCCCCGTCGCCCCCCCCCCTTTCGCTGACCACCCCGTCCCGATCCAGTCATCAGTGGGATTGCTGTTGATTTATAAATAAGATAATTACTTCCTCGCTGCTCCTGGCTCCCCGAGACTTTTTTTATCGCTTAGTCAAACCTCCACCTTCCATTTTTAAATTGCCTTATCGAATGCACGGGATTTCTCTACGGAGCTGCCCGGGCGTATACCTAGCGTTAGCAGCGTCACCTTCCTGAGAGGGTTTTAGGTAAGTGCCGAAAATGTGCGTGATTTAAAGTGACTGGTTTTCATGTTTTTCCGATTATGACTTGGTTTGGTTCGGGATCGTACTGTAGTAAATATTTATTATAGTTTTACATCGGTTAAAGGGCCGGTACCCAGTTTTTCCCGTGAGCTAAAAGTGTCTTATCCCAGTACATATGTATTGTAAAAGCAGCTCTTGATGTTAAATGTCCACTGTGTCCTGTCTGTGTCTAATTATAAAGCGTTTTATAGTATGATAACCAGGAAGTGTGTGTTAGCATGTTAGTTGTTAGCTTCACAGTGACGGCAGAACAAAGCGCTAATAAACTCATCGCGGAGAATAATTAGGATGTTCAGAACGCTTAAGGCAGGGGTGTCAAACTGATTTTCACCGAGGGCCACATCAACAAAATGGTTGCTCTCAAAGGGCCAGATGTAACCGTAAGATAAATTTAACTACGTTTTAATCTTGTTAATTAACCGTTTCTATATTTATTACTTATTCAAGTTACAAATATTGCATATGGATTTGCTTTGACATGAAAAAATGGCTATTTAACTGTGTATCTCCTGATAAATTGACATTTTAAGACAGTCATACCGTTTAATTTAATTTGTCGCGGGCAAAATTTGGCACACGGGCCTTGAGTTTGACACATGTGGCTTAAGGTAAGTTCGTAGCAACTTTGAACCACTGCAAGCTAGTTTTTAACATGTTTTTATGAGGGGACAGTACGCTAGGGTATTGTGGGAGAATGTTTGAGAAGAAAACTGCAAAAATACGAAAGATTCCACGCAAAATTCAGGGACAATTTACTTGGGACTTGTTGAAACTAATCATAACTGGTCTAATTGCGCAAATTACATGAGTTCTGGAGATTATCAGCATTACGGCTGCTATCCACCTTCTTTTGGAAGTTGCCGTTGTCACTCGGGTTGTATTATTTTGCACGGGGCTGCCAATCTTGACAGCAAATAAGTTCTACACGGGCTACGAAACTGTTTTGAAGCTTCTCAGAGAATCGGTGCAGTGTTGACTTGACATTTGACACAAATTAATCTGCTTTATATCATATTTTAGGAAGGACAAGTTTATTTGTATAGCACAAATTGTACACAAAGTAATTAAAAGTCCTTTACAGAATAAGAAAGACATTAAAACACAATACAACAACATATTTTAGTGGCAAATTTTTTTCCAAATTCCGCATTAAATTAATAGGAAGCGACACCACAAAGAAAGCTCGGTTTAGGCACATTTAACGGCAAAAGTGAACGGGGTAGAATGAGGTAAATAAAGAATAGTTATGGAACTAGGTAAATCCAGAATATCTCTTTGTAATTTTTATACAGATTGATATCAGTCTGGTCCCTTCGTCTTCGTTAGCATCTCGAGCCCGGTCAAAAACGTGCTTGTCCAGTCAGATTCTTTATTTTTCAGTGACACATGTGAAACAAAGCAGCTCATTGGTCACATATGATTTGAGTTTAGTGCTTCGCTCATTGATTCTGCAGAAACCCGTTAAGTTTTTCAAACCCGTGATGTATTTTTTCTTTATTTTTTCCAATACACACAGATCGTGCGTGTCCCCGATTGGCTAATCCACCTGTCAATCACGGCAATATGAAAACGGGCAGATTCCCAGGCAAGAACAAGGCAAGATTTTTAGTCAAATCTTAAATACGATGATGCCTAGGGAAATGCGTAGTCGAACCTGTCGTACGCAATTTTATCGTCAAAGACACAGCTCATACTTATAGCGCATTACCTTGTTTCCTTGAAGCCGTGCGAAAATTGCTGCCAATGATCTGCGCTGACACGAAGACTCTTTGGAATTTCCATGTTTTTCTTTTTTCACGCAAATGTTTGACAAATCCGCCCCAACAAAACGCCAAATGTAGAACTCGAAGCCGGGTTTGACAGTCAATATAATTTGCCAGTTTAAAGGTAGGAGCTTTTATGTATGAATATTGTTTGAGTGTTTTGTCGCGAAATGGCTCTCGCTTGTCACTGTGGAAATAGAAGGCACAATTTGTTCTTTTTGTTTTGTTTTTTTCTTTATTCGTTTTTTTTTTTTTTTTTCTCACCGCGCCATCGTACACGCAGGTGATAATTCCGAGTCTTGACGATGGTGTTGACTGAAGTGTCACCTCGCATGAATATATACTCAAATATGTTTTTTTCCGTAAACGTGTTGATAGAGTGAAGTTTGGTGTTTTAACATGGTTTGTTTTGTGGTGATCTTAACAAAGCTGGTCGAAAATAACGATTTGAATTGAGATAATTAGTTACGATTACTTTTTAATGTCATATAACCGTTGATATAGAACTGTTAAAGAGCATACTTTTTAGTTTTTGGTAAATTTTCACATTTTTATGCAGCAAAAGACGAAGTTTAAATCCGTCAATTGGACAAATCGTTGTAGGAGTGGAGACGTTTCGGCGCTTCTTCAGTTCTGCTCAGATTGCTGGTGGATACTGCCTGCCCCAATCTGACCAGAGTTGAAGAAGCGGCTTGGGTGAGCAGCGAAACGTCTTCACTCCTTCAACGATTTGTCCAGTTGACAGATTTAAACTTTGGCTTTTGCGATGGATCCGACCCGGACGACTGAGGGATTACACAGACACTTTTATAAAACGTTTTTCCCATCTTTAAGGCAATCGACGCGCTGTACATCAAGGAAACTTTCACCCATTCACATATATATTCATACACCAGTGTACGCAGACATTGAGCTTAGTGTCTTGCTCAAGGACACAACAACAGTATTCATCTGTGGGAGCTGGAACAGAAAGCCAACCTGTGGGTCAGTGGATTTGACCGCTCTACCAATGATCAAGAGCAGGATTTTTATTTAAAAGAGCGGGATTCGAACCGGCAACCTTAGGATCAGTGGGCAAACGCTCTACCAACTGAGCTAAAGTTGGGGAAAAATACTTTGTACAAGATGTCTCCCTGTTGCTTTTAGTTTTTAAGGTTTTGACAATACCATGAGGCATAAACTGGCCAATAATATAATGTTTTGTGTGGAAAAAATACAGTTTGGATATTGTCACATTCCCAAAGATTCCTAAATGTACTTTGGATTTTTTTCTTTTTCAGTCACAACAATAATGGTGCTTCCTTTGCATCTAATCTTTGTGAAAAAAAAAAAGAAATAAACATCATTTCTGCTCACTATAATGGTATGCAAAAGGAGCATGTGTTTCAACAGAACCGAGATCTGTCATCTGCAGCGCACTGGCCTGATTGGACGCGATTCAGTCATTTCCTGTTTTGGGAGCCAATCAGGAAACAGTCCAGATGCAGAGTTTGGATGCGCTCAAAAGGAAAGCAGAGACGTTCAGTAGGCTTCAACTTTTCACTTTAGAGCTTCTGCCACGCCTGGAATGTTCCACGGTTTTGGAACAAACTCTTCCGTCTTATATTGCTCAAAAACACCTTGAAAAACATGTGAGCGCAGTCGCCTCTCCACAGATCTGACCTAAAAATAACCCACAACAGGCAAAATCCGTGAAGTCGTCAGCTTTATTTTTTACATTATTCTCTATGTTTTTGTCTGTAAAACCCCTCACCACACACTTTATACACTTTTCTCACACAGGCGTTAACATTTTCTCACATTTCTCTCTTCGTTAAACTCTCTCAAAGTTCAAACCTTCGTAGGCGTCTTTGTCGGTGCAGAACGTTTCATCGACATTGTGGGTTTTGTCGGGGAGAAAACAAATCGCAAACACACAGCACTTCAGAGTCACACTGCGATCCAATGTTTGTGTAAATTTGTCTGAACACATTCTGTACTGTACAGGAGACACGGCACGGAGGAGACTGATGGACAATGGTCTGCAGTCCAACAGCCAATCAGGACGCACAACACAATGCACGTTCATACTCTATAAAAAAGCTCGCAAAATTACACCAAAAAAATCAGAGAAACAGCGAGACCGCAATATAGCGAGAGACAACTGTGTAGCATTAAACGTTTATTCAGTCGTTTTTATAGCTAACAAAATACCTTGAAAAACATGCATTATTACTGGGAGCGGCGTTGCTTCTCCACAGATCTGCCTTGTAACTTGTTGGTGACACTTGCTTAGTCATCTCCATGGAAATGTTTATGCCATACTGCGAAACATTCAAATAAAAAAAAAAACAAAAACAAGCAAATGGCATATCCTCTACCCAAAAACATTAGAGTTCATCTTAAATGCGATAATGTTTAAAATATAGCGTAACTCTTCTTTGTGTGTGTATATAACATTATTCTGTAGATTCCGAGTCTATACTGTCATCTCTCCGCCCTTCCTCTCCTGTACAATAGTCTTCCTCGGAGCGTTCCCCCTCTTCCTTTCTCTTTTTCCTCATGTGTTCCAGACTAAATCCACCTGTGTAAGTACCTGGCCCTGTGTCAGATCAGCTGTTATCCGCACACACGGGGATCTCCTCACAGCTGAGACCTGCCTCCTGCGGTCTATGTGTGTGTGTGTGTGTGTGTGTGTGTGGAAGTCACCTGGTACAACACCTCCCCCGCTGCACCACCCTCTCCACCCTCTGCACCCTCTCCACCCCCCGGCCAGGCGCTGAGGGCTCGTTAACTCACGGGGGGATTATACAGCGAATGGAACCGCGACTATTTCGATATCGCTTTAAAAAAAACACCGAAAATTAGCAAAAAATAACTGATCAGCTGCCCATGGGTTTCAGAATGATGAGATTAGAACCGTTGCCATAGCAATTAACAACTTAAAACAAATTATCCTGTCTTCTGAATAGTGAAAAGTCTTCAAAATGTTGAGCTTGAACACACGAGTAATTAACGTGCTTTAATGTCGCAGGAACAAAAAGCTCATTACATGGATGTTTGGAGTTCGATGCCGCACCGATGCTGACCGTAGTCGTGCCCTTAAGCAAGACACTTCACCCACCCTGCCTGTGTTTGAGTGTGGCGAGTGAGTGAGCGTCTCAGTATCGTGAAAACTGCTTTTAAAAATCAAAAACAATTAATCAATAGCGAAACTGTTCTAGTTCAGTTAAGTAGACAGACAGTTCTACGCTTCATAAATAAATACATCAAACTAATGAGGGACTGTCCTGATTAATTAGAAAAGATATACACAACAAAAATAACAATGTCTATGAGCTCAGTCACACGGGAGGAGCTCGTAGTAGAGTTGCTGCTCCTCTATGTCTAATGGAGTGGGCTGTGGTGGCTCCTGGACGCCTCCCTGGACAGATGTTCATGTCCCACCAGGAGGAGATGGAGGGACTATAGCTCTCCGCTGGCCTGGGAACGCCTTGGGATCGTCCCTGGAAGAGCTGGATGAAGTGTGTGTGGAAAGGGAAGTCTGCTGTTCCCGCAATCCAGCAGCTACCAGAAAAGGAAGAAAATGGATGGATATTTTGTGAATAAGACAAACTTTAACTATCCTTATGTTCTGTTAAATACATCTATATTTTTACTCCTTTAATGTAAAGTTTATATTATTGCTGCTCTATTAGATTTTTTAAACAATGTATTAATTTTTACAGATTATTTAAAAAAAACTAAATTGGTAAAAAAGTTACAGTAATACCAATTTTTATATATATATATATTTTTTGTGAAATTTTTCATGCTTTTTTACAGCGTATGAACGTGCATTGTGTTCTGCGTCCTGATTGGCTGTTGGACTGTAGACCATTGTCCATCAGTCTCCTCCGTGCCGTGTCTCCTGTACAGTACAGAATGTGTTCAGACAAATTTACATAAACGTTGGATCGCAGTGTGACTCTGAAGTGCTGTATGTTTGCAATTTGTTTTCTCCCCGACAAAACCCACAATGTCGATGAAACGTTCTGCACCGACAAAGACGCCTACGAAGGTTTGAACTTTGAGAGAGTTTAAACGAGAGAGAAATGTGAGAAAATGTTAACGCCTGTGTGAGAAAAGTGTATAAAGTGTGTGGTGAGGGGTTTTACAGACAAAAACACAGAGAATAATTGTAAAAAATAAAGCTGATACTTCGCAGATTTTGGGTTATTTTTAGATCATAACCCTGTAATAAACGAGGGACCACTGTAAATATTAACTTTGCAATAACACACAGTTCTATGTATGAGCTTAAGTAAATAGAAATCCTCCGCTTTGGGCCCGGGAGCTCGTCTGTTGACTCACTCTGTATCGATGACAGCGGCTGCTCTTCTCCACCTGTGTGCAGAACCGACTTAAGCGCCGCGTTACACGGTTGGACGCTCGCACCTCTACGGGCTGAACGGGTGCGTGCGGAGAGTCTGGTAAAGTACTTGTTGTTGTGTTGTGTATGCATGCGTGGGCACACCTGGGCCTCTGGAACTCACGCCTCGACGCACATGTGCAGTTCTACGGTAAATAAGCGGTAAGTGATCTGTCAGCGAGAGCAGGGGGATAATGTAATAACATGGTTGTTTTGGTTATTCGATAAAGAATCACTAAATTACTGAATTATGTGTGATTTTTACTGAGTTTTTTTATACTGGGTGATCGCAATGAACCTGTTGCATGGGGATTTTTGTAGGTTTTTAAGCCAGATGCCCTTCCTGTAGTAATGTAATGTGACTGAAGTGAAGAACATAATACAAACTTTGAATGGGAATTGAACCGGATATTATCTCATGTGGGGGTAAACGCTTAACACACGAGCCATAGTCATCGCTGAGTTTGAATTGTATGGATTATTTCTGTTATTTTTATTTATTTATTTTTACAAAAACACAGAAATATTACCAAAAAAATAGCATATTCCTTATTCTTATCAATAAATATATTCTAATTTTCCCGATCACCAATGACTAACTAATCTAACTATTGACTACTATTAAGTGTCTTGCCAAAAAACACAACAACTCGCCGCAATTGCTCGATCTACATTTGAACGTCCAACCTTTCCAAGTTAAAACGACAACCACCTGCGATTTGTACGGTCGTTCAAAGGTCTTGCCTAAAAACACAACAACACCGTACACTTCCTAGCGCTGGAATCAAACCACCAACCTTCCAAGTCACACAAAGACGGCTCAGAAATACACAAAACACAGCGAGCGTCCCTCCTTTAGCCCGCCGCAGAGCTAATCTCTCTAATGGAACCTCGTATGATCCCAAACGATTAATCACGGTATGATTTTAACGGCACCATCACCGTTTTAATTGACCTTTTTACGGCCGTCGCAGAAGAATTCACGAGAGAAAACGGGAAACACAAACCCAGCAATATGACTGATCAGATATGTCCAATACTGTACTTTTACTACGACTCAAGTAATACGCATAAAACTATATACGCTACTCTGGCTTGTGCAAACGTTTTGTCTGTTGAGCATTTTTTATAGTTTGAGATTTCTCCTTAAATCAGGCTCCATCCAAACAGGTATTATTACTCTTACTCGAGTAGTTTCACGAATAATTTCTTGGACCACAATGTTATACTTGAATAAAATTAATTAGAAGCAATCTTACTTACTTGCGTGCAGGTTTTGGCTGCGTTCAACCACCTCTGTACAGAAGTATTGCTCTGAGGGACGTGTCAAGTCTCTTATTGCAATGAATATGATATTATACAAGTCTCTTTACACTTAAAAAACTGTTTTACAAAGGCAACTGATAAGACATCTTAATCAGACTTGTTCTATTGTACAAAGTGGTTTCGTAGGTTTTTTACCTCCATAAGTTGCATGAAGAAGGGACTGGATTTCTTGTCATGTTCGTCGTAGCAGAGCCTCATCAATGGTTCAATCTGCATCTGTTCCATGCACGATATCTTTACCATGTTTGTATGTATGTACCATATTTTTACAGTCTGTCTTTCATCCACCTACACCAAACTGTTACTCTTACTTATCATCAGCCTGTCCAGGGACTACAGCTGGAAATGAGTATTTTTGCTATAACTTGGCAACGAACTGTACATCTTTCCTGTTTTTTTAAGGTTAATGTGTTGTTGTGCACTGTCCCTGTGTAACCAGTTCATATATATGTATAATTAATGTATAATTACACAAAATGCTGCTTTTGTTTATCACAGTTTTGTTCATACCTGGTGTTTAATTGGTCCTCCAGCTGCTTCTTCTTTGTTTTACTTTCTTCTTTGTGTGTCCTTCACCTTGCTCCTGGTATAACGTCTGGGTTTGACTCCCGCCTCTTCCCTTTGCGAATCAGTCTTGGGAACAGGTCAGTCATCTATTGTGATCCCAATGTTAAAGTGTCCTCTTTTAATGATCTTTACTTTTGTTTACATCTGTGGTTATATTTTATTTGTATTTAAGTTAATATTGAGCTCCTGTGTTGTTTTGTTGTTTTGTTCATGTGGGTAAGTGCGGGGAGATGTTGACTTTGTCCATTGTTTTGTCTCGTATAGTGTGGGCTGGACCAACGTGTAGCGGCACATGTCCATAAAGTTTTGTACTTTTATGGAACAGATTAAAAGCGACTCCAAAAGTTCCCGCAGTGTCGTGTGGCCACCCGTCACACCTGTCCAAATAAAAGTATACCGTACCATACCATACGACCCCATACGACAAACTTCACCTCCAGCCAGGCAACTTTCAACTTGAGCAGGAGCCATTTCTTAGGGGTTCATTCAAAACGATGCCTCTTTACTCAACAGGATGCTTCAAATACAGAAATGCAATGTAGGAAACATCATGTATTGGACATTTTGGGGACATTTTATTGTATTTTACTGCTGATGTTAATGATGAACTGAGTCTTATTTGAGTCTTAATTGTAATGAATTGTGTATTTTTAATGTGCGTTCACCTGTTCAGGGACTGTACATGGGCAGCAGCAGCAGTAGCTAAATCTGGTACAAATCATGTTTTCATTTGGAAGATTAATGAATTTGTGCACGGTCCCTAAAAAATAGAGAATATAGAATAACATGTTTATACAATGGAACAAATCTAATGAACATATTTTATCAATTGCCTTTGTAATAAAATATCCTGTGTAACATTATTATCATTAGTAATAGTAGAAGCAGTAGTAGAAGTAGTAGTACATGTAGTTGTAGATAAAAAAAGTACATGTAGCAATAGTGGTAGTACATTCAGCTACTGTTTCCACTAAAAAGGTTTTGTTTTAGATACACAGACTGTAATTGTAACCCTTAGTGGCTTGTGACACTATCGTCAATGCCTTTAATTAGCTCATAATCCTACTTATGTATATATTTAATTGTACTCTTTATAAGTCCAATAATACAGAGAAATGACACAGACCCAGCGCAATTATGAAATTAACTGTGTGAATAAATGTTGAGTTAATAAAGTTTAATGACCTGTGCTCACCTCCCCACACTGGCTCCTGGCTCGCTGTCACTCGTGGGTAATCTTCACTTTGCTCCCGTCTCCTCCGCGTGCCTCCAGACACTCCACTAGCATCCGCATTCATTATCAGGTTCATTATTACCTGCGCACCCCCTACGCTCTACGTCCGAGCTTTGAACCGGCAACCCATGTCTCCCAGGCCCAATTAGCGAAAGCTCACCTCCAACCGGGCAACTTTCAAACAACTCGTCCTGAGGTAAATACAAAAAAAAAATTACTTGTATCACCTTGTACTTAAAGTAAATTATGAGAAATGTCCTTCGTGTTTGTGCAAATGACACCGTTGAGGGTACTTCCTTAACTCGGCATGTGTTCGTAAACATCGAGATCCATCACTGTGGGGTTTTTTTTGGAGGTGGAGGTGCTGCTGGTGGTGGTAGCGGTAGTAGTGGTGGTGGTGGTGGTGGGGGAACCAGATACGGGAGGGGGTATCAAGGGAAAAAGACCGGTTTGTTTTCACACTTAAGGAAGACATGAAATAGAGTGTCCTTAACTTAATCACCACCTTGTTTTACTACATTTGCATACATTTGCATATTAATTGGACCAGCGATTAAAAATGGGTTTTGTAATTTTAATTAAGTGTCCACAAAGGTATATGATTAGCACAGTTTAAAATAGCGGCTGACATAACAGTGAGTGTGCGGCGGCGGGCTCACAGAGGGGGATTATTTTCAGGGAAAGCCTGTTTCATGATAGCTATTTTTTAATCTGCGCTAGATTAGAGAGGGGAGGGGTGAAGATGCGGGAGTGGGGGCGGGGCTAATTATGAGGGAGGGGTTAGAGGCGGGGCGAGAGATCCATAATGCTACGTCTTTACATAGTCAGCGGTTATAGCATAAATGAAGTGAGTTAGTTTCACTCGGCAATTAAAAAAAAAAGAAAAGAGCAGTGGGAATAAATTGCAGAGGGAGGCGTGGGGGCGGGGCTAATTAAGAGGGAGGGGTTAGGGGCGGGACGAGAGATCCATAATGCTGCGTCTTTACATTGTCAGAGGTTATAGCATGAATGAAGTGAGTTGGTTTCGCTCGGCAATACAAAAAAAAAGTGGGAATAAATTGAAGAGGGCGGCGTGGGGGCGGGGCTAATTAAGAGGGAGGGGTTAAGGGTGGGGCCAGAGATTCATAATCGTAAGTGTGGTTTTATATTGAGTAAGTAGTTACAGCACAAATGGGTGATAGTGAAAGTGAGTTAGATTTGGCCATCAGTCACAGGGTAGGCGGAGCAAATGATAAAGAGATGGTAAAGAGGAGGCGGGGCTAATTAAGATGAGGGAGTTGGGGGGTGGGGCTTGAGATCCATAATGGTACGCATTTGTACAAAGCTGCACGAGTGGGTGAAAGTAGTAAAGTGGGTTAGGTTTGCCCATGAATCAAAGGGTAGCTGAATTAAACTGTAAAGGCGGAGGCGGGGCTAATTAAGAAGGAGGAGTTAGGGGTGTGGCCAGAGATTCATAATGATGTGTGTACTTTTACATACTCAGTAGTTATAGCACATCCTGGTGTAATCCTGGTGAAGCGGGTTGGTTTTGCCCAACAATCAAAGGGTTGCCGGATCAAATGGCAATGAGGAGGAGGGGCTAATTATGAAGGAGGAGTCAAAGGTGTGGCCAGAGATCCATAATGATGTGCGTACTTTTATATAACGTCAATAGTTATAGCACAAAAGGGCAGTACGGTGAAGTGGGTTAAATTTGCCTACCAATCAAAGGGTAGCCAGATTAATCGGTAAAGGGGGAGGTGGGGCTAATTAAGAAGGAGGAGTTAGGGGTGTGGCCAGAGATCCATAATGATGTGTGTAGAGCGAATACGTATAGCACAAAAGGGTGGTAGTGGTGGAGGGATTAGGTTTGCCCACCAATCAAAGGGTAGACATATCAAATGGATGAAGAGGAGTGGGGAGGAGGGGCTAATTAAGAAGGAGGAGTTAGAGGTGGAGCTAAAGAGCCATAAATTTTATACACATGTACATAAAGTTGCATAAATGAGTAAAAATAGTAAAGTTGGTTAGGTTTGCCCATCAATCAAAGGGTTGCAAGATCAAATGGCAAAGGGAAGGTGGGGCTAATTAAGAAGGAGGAGTTAGGGGCGTGGCCAGAGATCCATAATGATGTGTGTACTTTTACATATAGTTATGGCACAAACGGTGATATTGGTGGAGAAGTTGTCTACGTTTGCCCATCGATCAAAGGGTAGTCAGGTCAAATGGAAGAACGGGAGTACGGAGGCGTGGGGGCGGGGCTGGTTAAGAGGGAGGAGTTAGAGGAGGAGCCAGAGATCCAGAGTGGCTCAGGGTTCCCCCATCAATCAAAGGGTAGCCAGATCAATCTCTGTGTCCCTATATGACACATTTTACCAACATTGTTCACCAACTTCGTCAAACTCGTACGGCCGGTTGTGTGAGAACGCGCATCTGATGTAAATTAAAAATATACCAAACCATCCTAATATTGGTTCAAAAGATCACATCCTGGATCCAGTTGGTAAAGAGCTTATGTTACACTCGTCTAGCTTTCTCAAGTAATGATTGACCCTGCTGAAAAAATAAATATATCTATGAAATATAAACATTCTTTCCAGACTTCTGTGGAAAATAGTTTATGTTTGTCAAAAATGAAATCGTTGTTAGGATATTTTATTATTTGCGGCGGGCACTGGTTTGGACTGTGAGTTGGTCCAATGGTTTAAATTACCATTTTGTGAGGAGAAGCCAAGTGTTTTGTGCTCAAACGGGGCAGACAGACTAAATATACAAGATTTCTGGAAAAAAAAACAAAAAAAAACGCATGAATGAAACAACACGACTCCAGGTATGTTCGTTTATGTAACTTTTTGTAACTTTTCGGGTGAAGGATCCAGCATATGCTTGTCTCTGTGGAGATGTTATTGCCAGGACTAAAGTGTTCCACAGTGCGCCATTCAATAAGCAGACCAGAAAAGTTAAATAGTGTGACATTAACGTGATTTTTTTGCGACTAGAACAAGAAAGTTACCCACATTTGCTAATTTAAAGGTACTATATTGCATAAAACTGACTCTTGTGAACTTTAAGACATGTTAAAATGTTGTTACCTCATCAAAACAGAGCTGGAGTTGTGTTTTGTTTCATTCACACATGTTTGAGTAACACTTTATTATTAGTGTGTCTGTATAAATTAACTATACCTGATATATAATGTGAACTTTAGTTTTGCTTAAACACAAAATCTGGAACAACTCAAGATTGATATTACAAACATATGAAAAATTAAATTTGAAATAAAAAAACACATCAGTAGTATTAATTTATTTAAATAAATTATGTCTCTCTTTGTAGCTTTTCAAGTTCCTTTTTAAAGTAAGTCTTTCTTTCACAAGCCAACAACAAAATAAAACAAAAAAACTATATAATCGACTTTCAAACTATTAACAGTCCAGGCATTGGAGTAGAAAAATTGCATAGAAAAAACATATATTCAAGCTCAATTTGCTACACTCTGATTTACTCCACGCATTGGTCTCGACTGCGCACCAGCGTACTAGCAAAGCATTCTGGGATTTGTAGTATTAATGGTGCATGAGCTATATACCCTAATGTGCATTTGATATTTGTTACAACCCAGCTCGTGTGGGGAAGGGAGGTAACAAAAAAAGATAGTAAAATGGTAAAATAAGGTAATTTAGGTGTGTAGGGGCGAACTAAACAAAAGGCAACTAAACATACATAAACAAAGGCACCTTGCAAAGAATTAAACCAAATAAAACAAGACTTGGGGAGCACACACACAGTGAACAAAATACATAAATACAAACAACAAAATGAATTTAAGGCCCAGGGCCGTAACAGATTTGATCTCATGGGCCAAATATAATCACACTGCGGGCCAGATTTAGCTCCTGGGCCTGAGTTTGACATATGTGGTCTACATCTCCAAAGCTCAAAACGCTCTGTTCCACCTTGTGATGTCATGAAGTGGTAGTTTTCAAGTTAACAGCTGTCTTTTTCAGTAGAGATTTGCAATTCCAGGACTGAAATGATCCAAATGATTCAAGTGAAGGTGCGTGGAGTTTAAAAACACAGTGGAGTACTTCCTGTAGAGTGTTTGAGAGAAGAACTCAGTCTAAATATGCAGGTTTGTGTGTTAAACATGTGTGAATGGAACAAAACACAACTCCAGGTCTGTTTTTGATGAGGAAATTATATTATAACACAGATCATAAAATAGTGTAATACCGGCCCTTTAAATAGAACACTGACGCCTGTAATCCATCATATATTCAAAATCCCCATATCCGCCATTATAAATACCATCAATAAGCGCCGCCTCCATTATTATCCACCTACTACTATAAACACTATAGATGTCATAATAAAACGCCATATGCAGGAGCCGGGCTGGAGCACAGAACACACTACACGTCTGCTTGTTGTTCCCTTTGCGCGTACTAGTCGTCAGCTAGGAAGAATTTGAGCACTTTTCTCTCCCACACGGCTAATGAGCACAGCTTTTGCCAAGTCAACCGGCCTGACATGTAACAAAGAGGGACTAGCCGCCATTTTTTTTTTTCTGATGCAATTATAGCCGAGCCCGGGTATCATACTGGGGACTTTCAGAAACGTAATATTACCTCATTTGGTCCTTTGGTGTGGTCGGGAAGGTTTTGGAGAGACATTTGGAAGCGTTTTACTCATAAAATGCTTAACCGTTTAAGTGATAGGATACGGTTTCTATGGGCTCTGTCGCCGCTGCCAACCGTAAACCAAGGAAAGATGGTGGAGAGAGGGAACAAGTACAGTATTGGTACAATGGAAGCCTTCGTTGTCCAAAAAGAATATAATAATTCTTGGAAATGTTGAATTGTTATATTGTTTTACCTAGAGATGGGATTTTTGGCTTTTAAATGGATACAAAATACAACAAAAAAAAACAGTTTGACTAACAAAGAATGGGATTTGCTCAAAACATCACATCAAGAAGACGTTCAAATGATTGGGACAGCTTAAAGGTTTACTAGGCAACTTTTTCTGCCTGCTCATTTCCATGGCGATGTTATTGCTTTGCCTGGAATGCAGCACAGTATGGCATTAATTTGATCCAAAAGCAGGTGAATCCACAGTAAGAATACATGTTTTACAAGGTATTTTTTAGCAACAATGACACAAACTAAACAAGCGTAACATGGTAAGTTTAATGACGTACTGTGGGATATTTCAGGTAAAGCAACAACACCTCTCCGTGGAAACAAGTAGCTGGATGACTGCTTATCAGAAAAGCTACAAATTCCACCTTTTTTGCCCAATCCTGCTATGGTAGAAAGTGGTACAAAGTGAGACCTCTTGTTCTGGTAGAATCTTTGATAAAGTCCCAGTACCTTGGAGCTGACTGGGCACGCTGTCACCAGTCCCATCCCCAAAGCCCTCTCCTCGAGTCGGGCATTATCCGAGCTTTCTTCCACAATCCCACTCCTCCCTTGGATCCTGCGCTCTTAAATTGCAGCTTCTTGAGTTACTAAGCTGCCTTAATAGGTACAACCTGCGCCGCCTGTGTCCTCAAATGGGTTACCTCCTCCCCACACTGTAAAAATGAACACGTCAATTTGAGTTTTTATACGTTTACTTCCCTTTTGGAGCTTTCCTTACAAAATTGCATATAAAATTATTGCATTTCTTAACCTTCTGACATAATTTTTCTGTGAACTGGAAAGTGTGTAAAGAAACTTGCGCGATTATGTCTGATTGGGAGCTGCACAACAAAAAGATCACAGGTTCAGTTCCCAGATAGTGCTGACTGTTTTTGCATGCTCTTCCAGCTACTGTAGGTCGTCCTTAAAGTTTCACAATGTAAAGGGGTCCGTATCCTGCTTGACTCCATGGCGATGTTCTTGCTTTTGCCTGAAACGTTCCACCGTACGGCAGTAAACTTACTTATCTCCACGGAAAGAAGCCACGAGGTGAAGTTACAGGCCAGATCTTACAGTATGTTCCACTATATGGCAGTGAACTTACCTATGTCCATCGACAGAAGCAGATGATGCTACCAGATCAAGTTACAGGCCAGATCTGTGGAGAGGCTGACCCTGTTTACAGTAAGAACCTACGTATTTTTGAGCGTTAAAAAGACCTGTACGTGAAAAAATGCTAGATGGATAGGTTTAATTCCATACTTTGCAGCATGTCAAGCAACAATATCCATGGAGACAAGCAGGTGTCAGACCCTCCACCAAAAGGTTACACGGTGCACCTTGAATTTCTGATTTTACCGAACTTTCTAGCTAAGAAAGTTGACCTGCTGATCATGATCTTGGCTCAGCTCCAGAGAACAACCTGGGTCAAACTTACTGACACAAACATTACCTCAATAAATGAACTAAAACATGACAAAATACTCATATCAAGTGGATAGTTTTGCCTCTTTTTTGCAGTGTTGATGGGAGGATGCCGTGGTCTGTCACACGCCATGCCGGCTCCCCAACAGTCTCCTGCGTGCCAGAGATGCAAATGTGTTTTCTATTTCTCCCTTTGCTGTTGACATCCAGATCTTTCCAACCTCAGCCCAGCCTATACCCAACCTCCCCGTCCCTCCCAGAGCTCACAGAGAGGGGACACTTCCAAAATCATTCACGAATACTGTTACTGTACGAGACGGGCCGTCGGCAAACATTGCGAGTCAAACGGCGACGCGTGGAGCCGTAGGAATTATTACACTTTAGGAAGAATGTGAGTGTTTGTGTTGCCAGATGAAGCTATTTTTGAAGGATCAGGCACAGCATATGTCCATCTAAACCAAAGTATTAAGTATCATTTGATTTCAACTGAAGGTGCAGTACGTGACTTTTCAGGTGAAGCGTCCATCACCTGCTTGTCTCCATGGAGATGCTGTTTGTGATGTTTGGGATTGGTTGAATAAATGATAGAGAGGTTTGTCACATGAAAACTTTATAATATCTGCACTAAATTGGACACTTTATAATATCGGTCACCTTAATAAGCCATGTTTGTACTGTTGTTCTGATGCTGCTGTTGTATATATTTTCTACCTCTAAGTATTTTCTTTTATTTTTACGCATTTTTTTACTTTGTGCATGCCCTTATTTGTATTTATTCAATGTGTTTTAAGTAAGTTCCTAGTTTGTGAGCTGTGTTCACTGACGATGGCAATAAAAGTCTTCTGATTCTGATTTTGATTCTCGTTCTGACTCTAAAGCCATATTGTGGAACGCTTCAGGCAAAGCAATAACATCTCCATGGAAACAGTAGCTGGTTGAGCAAAGTCCACCTTTAAATATCAACCAACAGATTAAATTATTTTATCTAAATTGCGGCAAATGTCTTCTTATTCTGCAACGCCATGGACCTTCCACATGTAAAACTCGCCGAAAAGTTTTAATTTCAAGAAACACAAAGGGAATTATATGACATTTTCACAGTTTAATCACTTCTTTAAAGTTCAAATATTGCAGAAATCCACTTTGCGCTTTATTTTCACTCCCAGAGCGCACTTCCCAGCCGTCGCTCGTCCGCAGAATACAAGAGAATCGCGGTAATTAGTCGACTATAGCACACCTGCCATTGAAAATCAGCACTCCAGAAGCGGCACAACTCCAGAGAGACGCGGACGCTCGCTCGCTGTTCAGACTAATAATTCGTCATTTGTTGGTTTTCCTGTCTCCCCGCACTCCCACTCACTGCAGCCAAAAAAGGAGGTCTGAACGCTGAGACAAGATGCCACCTTCCACAGAGCCGACGTGTGAGCGGTGCTGAGTACAAATCACACTGTCACACTACATAGGTGGCACGTTGATGAATCCCGCGCACTTACAAAGCCCTAGCATTATCATAAATAAAATGGAGCCTATATGCACGCTAATGGAATTTGTCAACATGAAAGACGTGTTATTGAACCTCTCCTCTCCACCGCTGATGCCCTGCCAAATACTTATCCCCTCTCTGGTGAGCGTTTAGCGTTAGCTCGTGGTCGCTCCTGGGAATTGCACAGTTTAATGAAATTACCTCCACGCAAACAAATAGGGTCAAACTCTCAAGGAGACTAAGCATTAGGGGCCGTATTTTCGCTAATTACGTGGTGCGTTCGGGCTCCTGTTGGCGGCGTGGGATCGCGGGGAGACGTACGGGGCGCCGCCATGTCCAATCCTCAGTAAACACAACGCGAGGAGAGGAGTCAAGCGAAGTGCACTTTGTCAAATGGGATTACCCTAAACAAAGAGTCAGATTTCGTCAACGAGCGGTTGATAATTCCGACAATTCCATGCTAATTTTCCAAAGAAGTGATGCAAGCTAGATAAACCCCGCTTATCTGAACGGGTTTGCGCATCTTCCTTACTAATTCTTTCTTTTAGAACAGAGAAGTGGCTGAACACAGAAGTCAATATCCCTTTATTGCATTTCATTTAATCTTAATGGCATTTCTTTACCATAGCCAGGCTTAGATAAGATTGTTTTGCGCGATTGGTCTCACCTGTGTTATCAATGCGACACTCATTATACCTCTGCGAGCGTGACGGCAGATTCAGAATGATTCCACGCGTCTCTTTCATAATAACAGGAGTTTGTCGAAATCTATAAGCAAATCGGAGCGAAGGGCCAAGCCGAGACACAAATATTCATTTTGAAGAACCGAGAGACTTAGCTTGGCAGCGCTACCATCACATACTCTCATCTGCCAGACAGTGTTGACAGAAAATATGCCCTATCAGCAAAAATAACCATTCCGGATTTTTTTTTTTTTTTATGAAAGACAAAGCTCCCCGGAAAGCGATAGCAATTAATCAAGAGCTAGCATGGACCACCTATATCGCCTCCCCACTGTAGGCATGTTTTTGTGTTGCCCTGCGCCGCGCTAGTGACAACAAGTACCCAGCTGGTAATCTCACTCGCAACCCCCCCACCCACTCTCCTCCTCCTCGCCTCCACCCACCCTCACACACACACGAAATGAACAAATCAGAGCCTGGATTACACCCGCTAACACGCTCATAAATTTGGGCTTATTCAGAGGTAAATTGGGATTGATGGCGTAAGCGGCGGCGTAATCTCTTGTCGCGCGACCTCTTTTCCCTCTCTGTCAATGCTGTGGGATGTAAACAGGTCCAAGAATCCGTCCCGGAAGAATGCACGGAAAAATCTAAAATTGCTGTCAGTGAGATTTGACCTAATGGAATGTTGTTTGTGAATATGGGTAATTCTTCCAAATTCCAGGCGTAATCGGAGTCCATTCACCCTCGGTCCGCGGGGATGGACCGTGGCGTTATCCGTAAACGGGACATTGGAATCATTAGGACTTTATCACTGGTTCCAACGAAGGGGTTTAGGGGTTGTGCAACACGTGCGTTCCTTTCCAATTTCGCATTCTTCGCTTTTTCCAGCAATAGCGTCTCGAATTATGGCTTTGATTTGACATTCTCGCTAAAGCTAGTTAATTTATGTTCCGCAAAAGTTTAGAAAAGTTTTAATTGGGCGGCATTCACGGCCTCTTCCAGTTGGTTCCAGCACGCTCCTCTGTGATACTGTGGCAATTATTGGAGACAAGGTGTTGAAGCCAAACCACCGACCATGAGTGTTTATGCCATAAAATAAGTGGTGAGTTTCGTTCGTTAGCAGGACTGTGCGATATTGCAAATATATTGTCATTGTGAACTTTTAATCTGCTTATTGCCAGCGGAGACCGTGTTAGTCTACGTTAGGCCATTTATTCTGAGAGGCAATCACCATATGGTCCAGCTTTGACTGTGGAAAAAAGCGCCGGAAAATGCATGTAAAGATATTAAATTACACTGTGTTGCGTGAATGGGAATTGAACTAGCAATCTTTTCGTGATCTTTTCAAAAATCCAATCAAAAACGATCAGTAAACATCTAACCTTAATATTGTACCAAATTCGATGACGTATACGGCCCCTGCTTGCCTCCATGTAGATGTTATTGCTTTGCTTGGAATATTCCACAGTAAATCTTTAGCTTAATCGTCCTCATGGAGATAAGCAGGTGATGTCGCCCAGTAAAATAAAAAAATGACAGGTCAGATCACAGTCGCAAAACCTTCAACTGAATAAAAGCGGAATAGAGTAAAGTTTCGACGCCATATTGTTTTAATTATCTGGTCAAACGGTCAAATATGTGTCAAAATGCAGTTTCTATATAAAATCTCGTCGTCACGCACCGAAAAGAGTCTTCACTTGTCAATCTCGGCTTATAATAAAACGCAGTCATGCACGATTTACTTTATAAATAAGAATGGATAAGACAGTAAGGAGCTTTGAAGCTTTTGTACTTTAAGGATGGAGGATTTTTCACTTTCACTCCTGTTTGCATAAATAAAATCTGTAATCCCGGGCAAACAGGATCCCACCTAAGACAATGTCCCAGTTTTTATTGGTTCTGTGATATTTTATGTAGTGCGAAGTGCTCAATTTGGGAAGAATCTGTGAGTATTTGGAGGATGTAATTGGATAACTAAAATGTTCTTAAGGCCGTTAAAAAGTCTTAAGGTTATATTACATTAACAGTCAAAGGTTTGGTTTGTCACATTTATACAACTTTGCCTGAAAAGTTCCACCGTATATGATATTTACGATGTTTCACATGTACTACTGAAGGCATTTTTGTTACTTAAACATCTTTGGTGGGATCGCTTGTCTCAATGGAGTGTTTTACTACGACAAATTCATGTAAAAAAGACATTTTCAAACCAAAAAAACGACATACGCTTTAACCTTTACATAACCTCTTCTTACATACTTTAACGTAGTAGAAAATCCTGTAAAATAAACTGCGAGATAGATAACCTCGCTTTCCATGACCGTTCCAACACGTCCGACCAATTTGCACAACTTCCCGTCTTTTTGCGAGGTTCTTTCCAACTGTCTTCCACCTAACAGAATCAAACCCCCAACCTCAGCCCCATCAGCAGCAGCAGCAGCAGCAGGAGAAGCAAGGAGAGCGCTAACTCACTCTGAAGGCAATTTGTCGCCGTGCTGCTCCCCCTTTCTCTCCTCACCTTCCAGATTTCCCATAAGAAATGCGCTCCGGTGCAATCTATCACCGTACGGCAGCGCGCTCGTTCGGCCCGTGAAATATGAAGCCGGGCCGCTCAATGGGGGTATCATTTTGGCAAGATCCTACAACACCTTTTTTCTACTGTCGCTACACGCTGTTCATCAAATGTTTGCAGACACGGGAGGCAACGTAAACATCAACTGCGGAATTACGGGCTTTGATTCCCGACATAAAAAACTAGCATAGCGCGAGTAAAAATGCGGCACTCAATCACGGCGTAATAAGCTGTCTGTTTACAAAGAGTGAGGGTGAAACTGGGTGTACCTGCCCGAAGGAGTGCGTAAAGTAAACGATAGCAGTCAGGAAGGTACTAGGGCCTAGCATGAGCCGCTAATGAGATGCCTGCTGGAAAATGTCAACTTTCAATTGTAACGGTACACACCTTACAGCATTCAGGCACTGTTTAGCAGCAAATTAGCAATCTCGCAGACAGCGTGGAAGACAAATATTGGCATTTGGGTGAGAATGTTGATTTATTGTATGTTTCTGGGAAATTGTTATGCGGCGGTAGCTTTTGGGCTAATTTGAAAATGTAACAGAAGACGGCGTATTAAGACCGTAGCAGGTGGAGTCGACAGAGATGATAAAGATTTAAAATTCACAAAGCCAATATTTTGTGCCAAATTAGGAAAACGGTTGCCAAAAACGATTCGTTCAGATTTTTTTAAACCACAAAATCCTGATAATTTTGGTTTTTTTTATTATCTCTTTATGGATAGACATCTCTTTTCTTTTTTTTTTTGTAGGTTTATTATTGGAACAGACATACATATTTTATTATGTGCTGATTTTTTTTCTTCTTTTTTTTAATTGTGTTTTTTTTTTTTTTTTTGTAGATTTATTATTGGAACAGACATACATATTTTATTATGTGCTGATTTTTTTTCTTCTTTTTTTTAATTGTGATTTTTTGTTTTTTTTTGTAGATTTATTATTGGAACAGACATACATATTTTATCATTTTCTGATTTTTTTTCTTCTTTTTTTTAATTGTGTTTTTTTGTGTTTTTTTGTAGATTTATTATTGGAACAGACATACATATTTTATTATGTGCTGATTTTTTTTTTTGTTTCTTTTTTTTTTTTTTTTTTACACTCCCTCGGGACATATTACGAGAGTGGTCATATCAGGTAAAACTTATCCAATACCTTCCTGTCCTGCGCAGGCTTCGTCAGCAGCTTCTCTCTGCTCATTTTTCACCACCCGCTGGAGCTCACTGGTGGGAGGGGGCAGGGGGCTTTTGATGCACTGTAAACAACTACTTTAAATCCAACTGGAGATTCCCTCTTGTAGATAGAAGTTTTATATCTGGTTTTGTAGCATTCGAGGAGTTTTGTGGATGAATCATATTTCGGTGGGTTGAAATATGCATTGCTATCTAAAAGAAAAACAAAAACACATCGCATTTCTTTGTGGAAGCGAGTATTTTCAAGGCAGAAGTAGCTAAATAAAATGTTATATAGACCCAAAATTGTGATGTGTAAAATATTTGACTGTCTAAAAAGAAATTTGTCTTCTACATTTGTCCCGTTTTTCAGAGCTGAGTTGAAGACCCATCTCCAGAACTTCAATATGGCTGGATATTGGTGAGGAGTACCTAGCTGGAGGATTAGTCAGCTGTGCATTAGTGTTGGCACGATACTAAAATTTCAAACTCGATTTCAAAACTAAGGAATAGACTCCATACTCGATACCGATAACCACAATGATGATAATAAAAAACACTCTTTATTCAGACAGTAGAATGTTATTTTCAACATTAAATCAAAGCGCAGTGGTCCGTCGTTTATTGCGGGGGTTATGTTTGAAAAATAACCCGCAACAGGCGAAATCCGCGAAGTATCAGCTTTATTTTTTACAATTATTCTATATGTTTTTTGCTGTAAAACTCCTCACCACACACTTTATACACTTTTCTCACACAGGCATTAACATTTTCTCACATTTTTCTCTTGTTTAAACTCTCTCAAAGTTCAAACCTTCGTAGTCTTTGTCGGTGCAGAACGTTTCATCGACATTGTGGGTTTTGTCGGGGAGAAAACAAATTGCAAATATACAGCACTTCAGAGTCACACTGCGATCCAACATTTATGTAAATTTGTCTGAACACATTCTGTACTGTACAGGAGACACGGCACGGAGGAGACTGATGGACAATGGTCTACAGTCCAACAGCCAATCAGGACGCAGAACACAATGCACGTTCATACGCTGTAAAAAAGCATGTAAAGTTGCACTAAATAAATCCGTGAAACAGCGAGACCGCGAAAGGTGAACCGCGAAATAGTGAGGGACAGCTGTACTTTCTTTTATATTTCCATGTGACCTTATATCTGTGTAATCCCGGAGTCGTTCAGGTATGGAGTCCATGGGTGTGTACTAGTCTATGTGTCTTATACTTGTTCTGATACAGCTCAAAATCAGTCTAAAGCTATTCAGGAAAAGTGCATTTCAGCCATGTTGATGTGCCATTTTTACTGCCCATACTTACCTTATTTTGATATTAGTTTCTGTATCGATTTGTATCACAAACAATGGCACTAGCTAGGAATTGAATCAGGAACCTTCTTGTTATGTGGTAAGCACCCGACCGCCAAACCGCCACATGCAACATTTCAGATTTTATCATTTAAACTTTATTTTCTCAAATCCATCCACAAATATATCCGAACCAAATCGCTCAACTTGTCCCACTCCTACAACTTTACAAGGTGGTCCCCCTGTGTATAAAATGTGTAGTGTGGTTTTTAGGGAAAGGGAGGGTGGTTAGCTTAGCAGTAGGAGATGACAAATGCCATATGTCCAGAACACAGCGCTTGTGTTAATCCTAAGAGGGTCCCGGCAGGCAACATCCGAGTTCCACCTCTGCACCTCCCACCAGCTCCTTTCACATCTTCTACCGCAGCCAATGGAAAAACACTTTCACTTACCCAAGAAGGAGGCCGGTCGCCGGGATGGTCAGAGGGTTGTGGGCCCTGGCGGTTGGGGCGGCCTGGCTGTGAATTCATATGTCAAACAGTCAGCACTTTCTCAGAACCCACCGACGACCACAAACAAGAGGCGGACTAACTTGAACAACATGGCCAAATAATAGGTCTGTGGACGTTTTAAGTTTGCGCGAGGATTGAAACTGAAGCGAAACGAACCAAAAAGGACATTATTGGAAAAAAATACCACGGATAATTGTTGTTATCAGTTTTGTATTTTGAATCTAAAGCCACAATTCTCCATTACTTTATTGGCCACAGTGTGTTGGTGTGGTAGTATTCAACCTTGGCCTGTAATTATTAAGTATTATGTAAATATTTTCTTTTTTTTTTCCTTTCAATTTTTTTCTTTTTTCATAAATTTTTGTTTTCTTTTTTTCTATGAATTTTTATTTATTTTTTATTTATTTTTACTTAGAAGTTGGTAAATCAACACATACCATATAAATATTTTCTTTTTTTTCCTTTCAATTTTTTTCTTTTTTCTTTAATTTTTTTTCTTTTTTTCTATTATTATTATTAATTTTTATTATCTTTTGTTTTGTTTTTTTTTTGTTTATTTTTTTTTACATAAAAGTTGGTAAGTTCAGCGGTGAGTTGACCAGTTACCTCACTCTCTCCAGTCACACATTGCACTACTTCAGTTACTAAAAGGAAGGGCATCTGGAGGAAAAACCTGCATAAATTATCAGTACATACCATATAAATATTTTCTTTTTTTCTTTCTTTCTTTTTCTTTTTTCTTTAATTTTTTCTTTATTTTTATTATTATTTATTAATTTTTTTAACATAGAAGTTGATAAGTTGAGCTCTGAGTTGACCAGTTACCTCACTCTCTCTAGTCACACATTGCACTACTTCAGTTACTAAACGGAAGGGCATCTGGAGGAAAACCTGCATAAATTATCAGTACATACCATATGCCAGGTTTGCTGTGGAAACCAACAAATTATTCTAACATTGTCAGTATAATCATTTGCCTCGAAACAATAGATAAAACTCTGATGTCTAAGTCTGGACACTATATTTTTTCATGCAGTAGTAGTAGCAGTAGTAGTAGTAGCAGTAGTAGTAGTAGTAGCAGTATCAGTAGCAGTAACTTAAACAGGGCTTAAAACAAAACATTTAACATGAAACAAATGAAAATGATATCGTATCGTTCTGTATTTGAACACCAGAAAACCGAGAACTCTTGACTGGCGTAAAGGTGCATTTTGCAGGTTTAAATTCCATTACATTTGATTGAAAGTCTTCCCTGTTTTCCTAACGCTCATTCCATAACATTCCCCTCTCACCCGTGTCTCGGAAGACTCTCAATTTTCAAACAATGACCATTTAAACTGCAGGTTAATGGCTCATACGCCCATATTTCTCTATTCAATAACTTCACGGCTCCTTTACAGACAGATGTGGCCATTATACATGCAAAACCAAGTGAAAAATCGCCAATTAATACAGGAGTGTGACACCGCCGCCGAATTACCTAGCCCTGCCCTGCTCCTAACATTACGGGGGCTAATCAAAATCCAGCGTGAAGTCAATTTCCCAGCATGCCCCGGGGGTAAAAGGTAGAGAGAATGGTGGGAGGGGCTAATATAACCGGGCTTATTTACCTCTATGCATCATCTGGCAGCGCCGCACTGTCACGAGCAGAGCCGGGATTGAAAATGGTATGTGGTTAAGAAATTATAGAGCGATTTGTCGGCTGTGAAAAGGCATTCCCGGCTAGGCTAATGCAGCTTACCTTAGACAGGGCTACGCTAGGTGAAGAAAGATATGTTTATGTGACAGCGGGAGATAAACAAGCTACAAAAGAGACACTTAAATCCTAGTTTACCTACTCGGGAGTCAAGAAAGGAGAGGAGAGGAGAGGAAGGGGGGTGAGCCGAAGCAAGCTAGCCAAAAACGGGGAAAAAATCCAACTCTTAATACTATTGTGCGCCTATAACCATCTGTCACCGCTCGCCCCGAAGATGAGAGTGAGATTAGGGGGAATAAACGCCACGGCCGCACAGCCCGGGGGCAAAGTACGACAACAAAAAACAACACGGAAAAAAAAATAAAAGAAAGTGGAGGCGGAAGAGAAACGATCCGCAAAATCAAACTCAAAGGAGGGGGGGGGGGGGGGACGTTGTATGGATTACGGAGCGTGCAACCTGCAAAGACGGAAGAAATATATATAAAATAGTGTGATATCGCAGTGGGTAAGGTTGTTGATGAGGTGATGGGGCGCGATGATGCGTAATGGCAGCAATCGCGTGGCTTCATCTAGCGAACGACCCAAACAAACCCAAGTGAAGATTTCGTTTTTGATGTAAGTTCAACCACCAACCCACCTCATCGTCTCCAAATGCCAAGGGCTTAAGGAATGGCATTTGGTAGGTCCTGAGGCATCCGCCGATCTATACCCCCCTCTTTCTCGCTTTTTTCCCTCCGTAAATTTACCGTGAAGGTTCTTAGGCGTCCCATTCAAGCAGGATATTCTCATTTATTGCTTTTAGAAGACAAACCGCGAGAAAACTACAGTGTCATAGCTTCGGGAGAAAGCTCGGCAAATGTAATAACAAAAGGGTCGTTTTTTTGTCCGTCGTGGCCCGTGTGTCGACGCCGCGGATGCTAATGCTAAGGTGCTTACAATTGGAGGTGTTAGGTACGCTGCCTGATGCAAGAGGGGAATGTAAAGAGCGGAAATTAAAGCAGACGCTCCCCAACAATTAATTTGTGACTTAAAGAGAGCAGGTCAATGCGATTATCAATTCACAGAGGGGATAAAGGACGCCGTAGACAAACAGCGCGCGGTACACTGTAGGTATGTAAATAAGTTGCATTTTAAATTCTTCTTTCTGCCATTATGGGACAATGCTGCTATGAATATGTCGGCAATGAGATTCTGAGTCAATAAGATGGTTGATTGCAAAGTAAATCGTGGTTCGGTAGATTTTCTTTTGTGCCGGATGCCCTACCTGTCCCGATATTGGCGACAGAAGTGGACAACGCATGGCCAAGCAAGATTGGAACCAGCAGCACCATGGTTTCAAGGCACATTTTACACAGTTTAACCCTCTACACTTATGGTTCCCGAGCACAAACTGGCAGCTGTAACTGTCTTATATGGCATATGGTAAATGTTGATGTTACAAGTCAAGTTTGTGAAGGGGCAAGCCTGATCAGAATTAGAATGTACAGTATTTTCCCAAGTCACACCAGAGTATAAGTCGCACCGAAGTATAAGTTACACTGGAGTATAAGTCGCACCGAAGTATAAGTCGCATTGAAGTATAAGTCGCACCGAAGTATAAGTTACACTGGAGTATAAGTCGCACCGAAGTATAAGTCGCACAGAAGTATAAGTCGCACCAAAGTATAAATTACACCGGAATATAAGTCGCACCGAAGTATAAGTTACACCGGAGTATAAGTCGCACTGAAGTATAAGTCGCATCGAAGTATAAGTCGCATCGTAGTATAAATCGCACCGAAGTATAAGTCGCACCGGATTATAAATTAGACTGGAGTATAAATCGCACCGAAGTATAAGTCGCACCGGATTATAAATTACACTGGAGTATAAATCGCACTGAAGTATAAGTTACACTGGAGTATAAGTCACATCGAAGTATAAGTCGCACTGAAGTATAAGTCACACCAGAGTATAAGTCGCACCAGCCCAAAAATGCACAATAATGAAGAAAAAAACATATATTTCTGTCAAGATCCCAGTCTGCCATTTGTGCTGTCCTTCCCCCTTCCTTCTGTATCTTACCTGGAGCTGGGTGGAGATTCTGGTTCCTCCCGCACACATCTCCAACTAATCATCAATCAAGCTGCACCTGTGAGAACAAAAGGACTGGGGATCCAACACTCCAAAACGCCAGATCGTCCACGTATCCACAGTGGTACAGTTCTGCTTGGCTCAGTCTAGTCTTTGCATTTACGATCCTCGATACTCAGTTGGGTATTTTTGTTCTTCGTCAGATCCTACTTCTTGGAACCACTGCACACCTCAGCCTCACCTCCAGCTCTCCATGACCGGTACGAACACCTCAGCCTCTGACCCTGTGACCCACGACCTGCTCCAAAACTACGGCTAACGGCACCGCTGAATCTTTGGTCCCCTTGTCAGTTGTTATGACAATTTCACATATAAGTCGCATCTGAGTATAAGTCGCACCCCCGGCCAAACTATGAAAAAACATTCGACTTGTAGCTCGGAAAATACGTTATGTTTTTCAAGCTGTTTTGTGCAAAAAATTACCATTAATTCACATTTTTCTTTTGTAAAACTGGCGGAAATGGTCCGAGTCAGGGCTTTAAATCTAAAAAATCCGGCATTACATCAGTCAGAAAGTCACTTAACTATTCAATCAACGTTTCAAGGTCGGACACAACATATTTATATAAATTTTCTATCTATTGCACATTGTCTTTGATTGTATTAGGAACTGCCAACAAATGAAGTCATCCACAGAGATTAAATAAAGTTCAATCACATCTAATCCCGTCTCATCTTGTACAGTAGTTACTCTCCTGAAGATACGCCGGATAATGCTGCGTACTACTGTGTTCATTGAATCAGACAGAGGTCAAAGGTCAGAGTTCAAGCCTCCCCCACCAGATATGTTCATTTTCCACCTCCAGCAGTGATATTGATGACTGCCCGTTACAGCGGTTCACTTACATAAGGATAACATTGATTTTTGAATACGCACACAAATATATTTCTGACATTTTTTTTCGTCCGGCGGGGAGGAGAGCGCGGCGGTCAGGAGTTTTCGTTCTCTCTCTGGACTGGAGTGGACAGGGGAGAGAAAGAGAGAGGGAACGAGGGATGCAGAGCTGACGGCGACCAGTGCACTGTAAAAATATCTATACACGTTAAATTACCTTGAATTCACAATACATACGTTTACAGCACTGTTTTGAAGGTTTTTTGGAGGATTTTTCTGAATAATAATAATAATCGTGTTTGAGTGGTTAAAGGTGTACTATGTAACTTTTCTTTTCCACCATGGAGATGTGATTGTTTTGCTTTGGAATCTTCCACAGTATGACATTAAGTTTATCTACTTTGCAGTTATTCTTTTATGGACTGGACACAATAAATTAGCTTGAATTCATAATAAATTTGAAGTTTTTGAGTTGTTTTTTAAATTTTTTTTGTGGGTAGACATTTTATTCTTTAATGCTATAAAAATGTGTTATTGCATTGGTAGAATATGACTATCCTGAAATAAGAAAACAAACGTTATAATAAGAATGACTGCCTATTATAATTTTATTTCTTGAAACTACTTGGAAAGTTAAAGCTGAACTAGGGAACTTTTCCGGGGGATCCACCACCTGCTTGTCTCCATATTATTTCATTCTCTGCTCCACAATCTGGCATTAATCTTACAAATACTGGATTTATTTAGTGTTTTTATTGCGTTTATACAGTGAGCAGGGTCGCCTCTCCACAGATCCGACCTGCTTAATTCCATGGAGAAATATAAGTTTAATGCCATACTGCGGCGCATTCCAGGTAAAGCAATAATAGCTCCATGGAGACAAGCAGTTGGCTGACGTTACACTAGAAAAGTTATATTTCTGCACTTTAAAATAAATGGATTGAATAAAAAAATTATAATAAAAAAATAACAAAAAACTCAAACCAGTTTCAAGTTTAAAGCTCTATTTTAGCCAGTAAACTGTGCAAATCCCATGCTAACGTTTGAAAATAAAAGCTGTTATTTGCTTGGAAGATTATTTTGGATTGGAAAGTATATAAAGTCAGTCACTTATCACCTCTCCACAGATCTGACCTGTAACTTAGGAGGCAAAGAAGTGGCAGATCCTTCATCACAAAAGTTGCATTCACCGGTGAGCAGGGTCGCCTCTCCACAGATCTGACCTGCTCGTCTCCATCAAGAAAGATAAGTTTAATGCCATACTGCGCCGCATTCCAGGTAAAGCAATAATATCTCCATGGAGACAAGCAGTTGGCTGATTTTACACTAGAAAAGTTATATTTTGCACTTTAAAATAATCAGATTGAATAAAAATTTTAAAAAATAAAATAAAAACTCAAACCAGCTTCAAATTTAAAGCTGTAAACATTTTAAAATAAATGCTGTTATTTGCTTGGAAGATTATTTTGCATTGGAAAGTCACTCATCACCTCTCCACAGATCTGATGTGTAACTTAAGAGACAAGTAAATGGCAGATCCTTCACCACAAAAGTTGCATAGTTCACCTCTGACTTTTATCCAGTTGACAGAATTGAAACACGCCAAAAAAAAAGTCTTTCAAAACTGACAAAACCAGACCTACAAACACACACAAAACTACTCAGATTAAATCATTTCTGTCCTGTGGGTTTTGTTTCTTTTTGCAGTGTGTGTGTGTGTGTGTGGGTGTGTGTGTGAGCGCGTGTCCGGCTCGCTGCTGCCCTTCCCTGCCCTTGTCATCCTGGTCCCATGCAGCGCTGCAGGGCCAGAGGCTGGGTGGACAGCTCAGGTCAGACCCCAACCCCTCCCCTCCTCTCCCTCCACCACCGTCCGCCATCACCGCACACACGCAACGCACCCACCCACATCCACCCACAGACTCACTGACCGAAGGGTGTCACGTCATCTCCCCCAGCGCTGCTCTACTTTGTCTCACTGTCCACTATTATACACAGAGCCGCTCGTGTAGATCGAGTTCACTGTAATAATCACGTTTGATGAGTCGGTTTGAGTGGTTAAAGGTGCGCTGTGGAACTTTTCTGGGATAGTGTTCACCGCCATGGAGATGTTATTGCTTTGTCTGGCATTAAGCGTATCGATCTTGCAGTTATTATACAGTGTTATGGATGTTTCTATTGCTCAAAAGTTCCTAAAAAACATGCATTCATCGCCCCTCCACAGATCTGACGTGTAACTTAGGAGACATTTAACTGGCACAAAAGTTGCATAGTGCTGCTTTAAGTTTGATTTTCTTGTTTTGAGATATTTTTACTGATTTATTTAAAAATTATTCATATATATCATGAGAAAATGAGCTGCGATGAATTGAAATTATTAGAATTTATCTGCATTTTAATCACGCATAATTAAGGAAAACATATGTTAAAATATATATTGAAAATTCAAATATTAATAATAATATTTTTTCTATTACTTATTTTATTATTTTTATTTTATTTTCTAATTATTTGGAGGGAGAACATTGAAATTTGTATTCTATCTAGCCTATCTAAAATGAAGTAGAACTAACTGAAAAATCTAGTCAAACGAAAATAAAAGTAATATTTTGATAAATGGAAAACAGTCCAATTTTAAGGTACTCAATGCACCTTCATACACGACTGTACGCAGAAAATGGGAGTGACGTGGGTTAAGTGTCTTGCCCAAGGATACAACAACAGCGTTCACCTGTGGGAGCAGGATTTCAACCACCAACCTGTGGGTCAATGGACAAACGCTCTACCAACTGAGCTACTGTCTCAAGTAACACTGATAACACTTAGGTTTAAGGATCATTTATTAATCCCTAACTAAGTGGTTTAACTACGCTGGTAATTAGTTAATTAGCCATAAGTAATAAGTATTTATAAAGTACTTAATCAGTCCTTATTATGTTCATAGTTTATGTAGTTAGTCTCCATTGGTTATAAGGCAAATTAACTGAAAAAAATGGGTAATCATGAAATGTTTTTTACAGTTAATTTGCATTATGTAGATAAATATGACCATACAAGGAAAAACAAAACATTGATTACTTAAACAAATTAACAAAATAAATAATAGAAAATATATCTGTGTAATCCCTCAGTCGTCCAGGTATGATCCATATTTAAAAAAAAAAAAAAAAAAAAAAAAAGGTAAATTGAATTCTGTCAACTGGACCATATTTATTTTATTTTATTTTATTTATTTTTTTATTTTATTTTATTATTTATTTTACATTTTATTTTTTTATTTTTGTTTTTTTAAATGAAGCCGTTTTGCTGCTCGTCCAAGCCTCTTCTTCGTAACTAAAGAACTTTTCGACTAGCAAATATCTAATTAACCACTTACATTTTACTAAATTACATGACAACATAAAGGCCAATAATACTGAATAAAGATGGAGGACAAAACAAATAAATATGATTCAAATATAGAGCTTACAGTGTCTCTTTATTTTATTTTAATAGATAGATAATAGATTTTCTAGACCAAAGTTTAGTTCATTTTCATACCGTACTTCTGACTCCTCACTAGCGTTTTTCCTCGAAGTCGTCGTGTAATGTCACTGTGACGTGTCCGATCAGCTGATTTAAACAGGTTTTGGCACTTTCTTTCAACCGGTGGAGGCAGAACGACAGCGCCACCTGCAGTCCGACTTCATCACAGTATCCCGGGTGTGTGAGAATGAAAAGGCCCCCTCGTCCCGGTTTAAAGTCACCGTGACCAAACACATCACGGAAAACCAAATGAACCTCACTGGACTATTAAAGTGTGTCTTTCTAATTACAGAAATGATCAGATTCAACATTTGTGCGTTTAACTTTTGTACATTTGTTATCAATAGAGAAAAATGATTGTGATACCAAGATTTTGAAAACCGCTGATACAAAAATACAGTGATTTGAACACATATTCCCTTTTTTTGCAGTGTCCTACCCCTCACTTAGTGTCCAGTGCGTGGCTCCGGCAACTTGACACTTTCATGTATTTGAACCAGGCCCCCCTCACCCCTCCCGCACCCGTCCCACCCCCCCTCCCCCCGCTCCTATAGCCCCCTCCCCTCCCCGTCCGCAGACTGACAGTGAGTTTTATTGCTGCTAATGCTCCCGCTGTAAAGGATGTGGCCCTGCATCCGAATGGTGCAAAAGGTTCATTTCCGATCCCAGCGCGCATGGAGGGGTGTGGTGACCGAGGAGGGGAGGGACGGCGGGATGGAGGGAGGGAGTGAGGGAGGGAGGGAGGGGGTGGACCGGCTACTGCTAAACTACCGGACAGTACAGCGCGATCAGTCAATACTAGTCTGTGTTATACTAATGTGACTGGGATTTATAATTAGATTAGCTGACCTGACCCTGCTGCAATCTCACTTATCACCACTAGAGGCTGTCTACGTTACTGCTGTCAGTTTGGCTTGACAGGGAAAAGGGAGGAAGGAACAGGTTTTGCATCTGGTTTAAAAAAAAATCTAATAAACTTACACATGGAGGATTTAAAGGCAATGGACAACATTATTTGAGGTGTAATTTGAGGAACTCAGAGTCGATTCAACATGATTATAGACATTAACCGAGGATAAAACCAGACTAAACTAGGACTAAACCAGGTCTAGACTAGAATTAACAAGTGAGAATTGATTCAACGTTATCAGATATTATGATTAACCAAGACTAAACCAAACAAAAGCAGGATTAAACCGGATCTAGACGAGGTGAAGATATGACGATGATAGAAAGGAAACTGTTACTTTAGACGCGATTGGACTGGTGTCGACAGATGCAAAAAGGAAGAAACTGATGAAACATTATCAGATATTAACCAGGGATCAACCAGACAGGACTAAACCAAACAAAACAGTACTAAACCAGGACTAAACCAGGTCTAGAACAGGACTAGAACAACGATAGTACATAGATAGATTGGTAAGAATTCTCACATAACCAAGGATTAATCAGACGGGACTAAACCAAACAAAACTGGGACTAAACTGGGACTAAACCAGGTCTAGAACAGGACTAAAACAACAATAATGACAGAAAAGGAACATGTTTATTTGAGGTGCTAATGTGATGCTGTTGACAAATGGAAATTGGTAAGAATTCTCACATAACCGAGGATTAAGCAGACGGGACTAAACCAAACAAAACTGGGACAAAACCAGAACTAAACTAAAAAGGTCTAGAAACGGACTTTAACAATTATGGCTAGGTATCATTAAGAAGTTGCTGCTACGATACCTCGATACATAGGTGATGATACGATACATATCTCAATACGGTGCACTGTTGATTCGATGCAATACGATACGATATATTTCAAATCAATTCAATACGATTCAGTGAAAAATAGAGGCTTTTGGGACACTTAATCACCGACCCCATTTTCACAAAAAATAAACATTATTTTTATTTATTTTTTTGTATTTATCTTCCATTTATTTAAGATGAATGAACATAACAAAGTGCATTTTGTTTTGTGGATTTTACCAATTAGAAAAACACATCAGACTGTTCCATTGGACAGTATTATTCATCCACATTTACATTTACTCAGGGACATTTGCAGTTTAACGACTCTAAAGGGTCACAACATATTTACTAAAACAACTGTGACACTAAAAGTCTTTGTTAAACCACAGCGAATATAAAATAAACCGATTTTAATCATCAAAACAGTGAATCAAATGTCAAATGTTCTGCATAAACCAGCTTTTTTCCTTTTAACAAGCTACACAAATATAGCACTGTGACAGAATAATATGGTAAAATATACAAAAAAAATACTCTTGGTGATATATTGATACAGCAACCCACGATATCTATACTGTATCATTAAATTAAACGAGACGATGTATCAATATTTCGATATTTTTGCACAACCGTAATAATAATGGTGAACATGCAAATGGAAATTGGTAAGAATTCTCATATAATAACCAAAGATTAACCAGAAAGGACTAAACCAAACAAAACTGGGACAAAACTAGGACTAAAGCAGATTTGGATTATAGTAATTAAAGTTGATATCAAGCGCAAATTGAAGTAGTTATAACAAATACAAAAAGGATTAAGTTGAAATAAACAGGACAAAACCTTAACTATTCTATATGCTACAACTTACGTGGGAGTAAACAACGTAAACAGGTCTTAAGACGGCGATTCGTAAGACTAAAAAACACCTAAAACTCTATATAATTTGGTTATAAGAGAATGGAAATTGGTTTTGCAGAATCAGAATTTAATCCCAAACTATAAACGCAAAGATTTTAAAATAATCCATCGCGGCGTCGTAAGAATCTTTGATAACTTTGTATTGATCGAGACCCTACATTACATAAAATAAATGGGCAGTAAATCACCCAACGCTACGGCCATGACCCTCCAGATGAGAAATATCAGAATGTGTTTTCAGCTAATTCTAAAACCCAGATTGTCGCTTATTCCTGTCACAAATTAAAAGTGAAATAAAAAGTAAGAGTTGTGCAAAGTTGTTGGAAATCTCTTGGACGCGTGAGCCGGAGTGAGAGTAACAAAGCGTGAACGTGCACCAAACTCGGCTATTTTGGACATTTCTTCATTAAAGCCATTAGCATTTCATGAGGCTGCGTACTGTACCGCGCTAATTAGCTGTCTATATTTCTATATCTGCGAATTGGATTTATTTTATATTGTGCTTAATAGTAAATAGTGTTTGAATTTTAAAACACACCTCTTGGGTCCAACATAAAGGAGAATTTTTAATCACGGCTTTGCTAAATGAAACGGAACATTTTTTTTTTTTTTCCACGTTTTTCCCGAATCTGTCCTAATGAGTTTGCGGAATTCATAAGCAGATACACAGCGATTATTTTTATGTTATATATTTATTTTTTCCGCGGCTTCGCTCTACTCGGGTCGCAGCGGGAGACCGTCCAAAATGAGAGATGGGTGAAGGGCGCTGGGGTGATCATCGGTGGCGTCGCCGTGAGGGAGGGGTAGCGTAGTTGATGAGCGTGCTAACGGTTGCCGCGGTAACATTCGGTCTTCTTTTCTTTTTTACGTTATTTATTTTATCATTACTTATTGGCTCGGCGATGAGGTTGTGGCGCCGTACCTGCTCGGGGGGCGACTGACGGACAAGATGGACGCCCCCCCCCCCCACCTTCCCCCGTAACCCCCCTTTTGCGCCCTCTACCCATACCCCGACACGCGCGCGCACACACACACACGTACACATACACCACGTTGGCGTGACAATTAAGACCTGGGCGACTGTAGCCAGAGGTTAATACCGGCTCATTAAAAGAACTAGGTCATTAGTGAAGAATCAAGGCTCTTAAGGCAAGGAGGGGGGGTCGTTGGGTTGTGCGGGGGGTGGGCAGGGGACTGATGGAGAGCCGGGTAGCAAACTCACAGCGAACACGCAGCCCCTTACATTAATTAACCTCCCTATTTCCTTGTTGGGGAGGTGTGTACGGAACATGGGGGGGAGCTAAAATGAAAAAAAAAAAATAAATCACCGTTATCATATACGCACACGGCTGTACACCAATTAATTGCGAGCGGTAAAAGAAAGAAAGAAAGCTAGTTTACGGTCCTCCCCGTGGTCGCTCCGGAGAGGGCCCAAGTTACATTATTTCAAAAAAGATGAAGGGGAAAAAAAGGGAGGGGAGGGAGGGATATTGAGTGATGAGTAAAAGGGTATTAAAATTAAGGAGGGAATCAGCTTCTCGGTTTACCACAGGGAGGACGGACAATAAAAGGCGGCGTGCGAAAATAAATACGCGGTTTAGATGGTTTACCTGGAGGAGCACGGGCGGACGCAGGACTGGACCGTGTTTTTACGAAGTGCTTTACCTGCAAAGAGAAAAGGAATTACATTAGTACTATGAAAAATGTACTGATAGAAAAAAAAATAAAACATGGACGAGTTTATTTGGATGCCGTGTTTGAAAATGCAATGTTAAAATTTAAATCTGACTGTTATTATTGATTTATTTGAGTTCTTAGTGTAATAAAAATGTCAGACAAGTCAGATTTTATTGAAAAAATAGTCCTAAAAAGTAAATAAATCTAAACGAGTGAAAATGTCTCAGTTTAAGATGAATATTTTGAGATAAAGTCATTTTAAATATAAACCTTTTTGTGGTAAGTTCACTCAGCTGTTTATCTGTGTACATGGCGTGAAGTGGAGAACGCTAATATCCAACAGTCAGTGAATGTAACAGCGGTGTAACTGTCCTGCAAACACTGTCACTTGCTGTTATTATATATGTTTAAATAATACATTCAATAAGTGGTCAGGTTACCAATTAGCTGTGCTGGGTTCTTTGCTTATACAGTGGTCCCTCGTTTATCGCGGGGGTCACGTTCTACAAATAACCCGCAATAGGCAAAATCCGCGAAGTATCAGCTTTATTTTTCCAATTATTCTATCTGTTTTTGTCTGTAAAACCCCTCACCACACACTTTATACACTTTTCTCACACAGGCGTTAACATTTTCTCACATTTCTCTCTCGTTTAAACACAAAGTTCAAACCTTCGTAGGCGTCTTTGTCGGTGCAGAAGGTTTAATCGACATTGTGGGTTTTGTCGGGGAGAAAACAAATTGCAAACGTACAGCACTTCAGAGTCACACCGCGATCCAACGTTTATGTAAATTTGTCTGAACACATTCTGAACTACTATAAATCCCCAGTGTCTTTGCCAGCAGAGGACATCAGACACATAATCCTAGTATTTTCTGTGAAACAAGAAAAAAACAAAAACTATATTCAATTATAGTGTATTAAAGATTCAAAAAACATGCATTCTTACAGCGAATGGGGTCACCTCTCCACAGATCTGACCTGTAACTCGGCCTATAGATGTCCCCTGCTTGTTTCCATGGCGAGAGATACATTTATTTGCCATACTGTGTAACATGCCAGCGTAAAGCAAGCATCTACTTGTCAAGAAGCTTAAAAAAGCTACTTCTTCCACTATTATGAATATGATTGTAATCTGTATCTCCATGCCTCACAGCGCCTCTTGTGGCCTGGCTGTAAAACGACACCATTTCAAACACCGCATTGTGGTTTTTAATGTACTCCCGTGTAGTATTTTTACAGTTCGACAACCCTCTTTGGTCTCCTTTGTGGATTTGAACAAGATTGACTGTAATTCTCTCCCTTAAAGACCCATTAATCCGCTATCAGACAGAATCACAAAGGTGTAGTTAAACTCGTATCATATCTCATTATCGCATTATCATAGGTATCTCCAGCGCGGAGCGGAGCTGAAGAGCGAGGCTAGAGGTAAATGAGCCTAATACGTGAACCGCTGACACTGTTTTTATCTGCTAATTTCTACGGCTTCATAATGAGACATTACGGAGCGATGGAGCGATTTGAATTTAAATGATATAATACTTGAGATAGGCCTAATTCACCCATACATATTTAATCTGACATATTACGGGGGCCCTCGGACGCGTGATGGGAGGTGACAGCTCCGCGGGTCGGGCTCGGCGAGCTCAGGAAAGGAGGGACAAAGAAAGGTGCGGTAGAATCCACTTGTGCGTTTAGAGCCGCTCCACATGAAATACCAACTGTGTGTGTTTAAAACTACTAATAATAATTACAGCTAAGAAGGTTTTCATAAGCAGAATTATGATTTAGGACTTTTCACTAAGGTTTGGTTCAATTCTAACACAATATTTTAGACTAGTTGGGAGAATCACTTTTACGTACAAATGCATGAAGCTTTCCTACTCACGATTAGCGCTAACGTTGGTGGTTTCATCCCCGCTATCGCCATTATTTACTGTTTTTGTGTCCTACGGCAAGGTACATCGCCCATCTTACCTATACGATGTGAATATGTGGTTCTGCAATTGGTGTTTGGAGATGCTTTTGTGTTTTTTGATGGGACTCCCTAAATCAGGGGTGTCCAAACTATGGCCCGGGGGCGAAATGTGGCCCTCAGTGCAGTTTTTATTGGTCCTCAGGCCTCGTACTGAACCGACCCAATTGGTCATAAGAGCAAAATTAAACTATTTCTACCACTATAACCTCAAAAATCACATTGCATTGTGATACAAACCTTCAATTAATGTGTCTTATTAACACACAGCGGCTCTGTCAAAGCTGTTTTTAAAGTACCGCACTGCACTGATCACCCTCCGATTCAAATATGTTTTGAGATGTGGCCCTCGATAAAAAAGGTTTGGGTACCTCTGTCTTAAATGTTCGGCATTTCGTTCTGGAGGTGGTAGCTTAGAATTGAATTTTTTCCGCACTTTTTTGGCTAATATTCATTTCTGACTATATATATTTTAATTAAGGTTAAGATTATGGTGATTAGGTTTAGGAACAATTTTTTTTTTTTTAAGTTTCGGGACATGGAACACTAGTCGCACCCTGTAACGAAATGCCCAACGTTTAGAGTCCTGTAATGTGGCCTGGTGTTGATTCCTGCTTGTTTCCATGGAGATATATACGTTTAATCCCATATAGCCGCTCCCCCAGAAGAGTTACACAGTGCAGCTTTAGGTAGTAAGCACTAGGCAGGTAAAAAAGTTCAGTATTTGAATCTTGCTTGTTTGTGAAAAAGCCTTGTGTTTATCCTGCAGAATGAACTCACAGTCTGTAGTGGAGCCATTACACCAAATATTTACTCATAACACTCGCAGCTGTATCCCAAACTCCCATTTCCCCCTCCCATGCTGGCAGGTGCCACAGTGCCTCACCTCAGCCCCCTCCCGGCCCATAACCATCGCGCTATTTCGTCCTATGGCATAATTGAAGCTATGGGAGGCTAAGAAATAAGGGATCAGCTCAATTAAGCGATATGCGTACCAGCTGAGGGCGCACCTGTGTATTCGGGAGCAGGGGCGTATAACGGACGATTAGCTCCGGGCGTCTGTCTGCGGCCCCATACCTGCGACACAACACGGCTCCCCCCTCCCCGGGCTCTCCTGGCGGGCGGTAATGTGTCCCCTGATCGCGGAGCTTAATTTGCGACCCGCCTGGCGCATCAGCTGCAGATTGCTGGCTGCTGCTCGGGAACAGTTGGGGGAGAATCCTGCGTGTTCGGTGGACCTGGGAGTCGGCGGAGTGGGGAGGCGTCATGTGGTTGTTTTCTGTGAGACGTAAAGTGAGTGTTCAGCTGTGAGCTAAAGAGGAGATGTTTCAGAGTGAACTCGACTGTACTAGACAAGGACTTACCTCATACAAACAACTGCATTCATAAAACTCACAGTATGTTTGACATTGACTGTTAGAAGAAAACTGGCTCACTTTAACTGGATTTAGAGAAACAAGTAATGATACTTTGATTAAATGATTTCAATTAGTCGCTCAAATGACAGTTTTGCTAAAAGGTGCACTATAACGTCTCTAGTGGAAGTTCTGCCACCTGCTTGACTCTATGGAATGTTCCACACTATGGCTTTAAACTTATTAACGTCCATGGAGACAAGCAGCTGACGCCACTAGGCAAAGCTACAGGTGGCGGACTCTCCCTCTGAAAAGTTACAATACATCACAGACTAGAAAACTTTTTGGACAAAAATGTGTTGTTGTTTTTTTCTTCTTTCGATTTTTAATGATTTTACTGCACTGAAAACTATTAGTTTTTAAAAATGCGTTCTAACTCTGAGCACAAATGGCCTCTAAGTGAACCCAGAGGAGGGCCTCCTCCTGATGTTGTTCCTTTGTCTATAATATTCCACAGTGTGGCATAAAACCTATCTATCTTCATGGAGAATGTTCCAAAGTTTGGTTTAAACTTTCTATTTCCACAGAATCATGCAGGTGAAGTGCCAACTCCAGAAAGTGACATATTGCACCTTTAAGTAGTCTATTTAATTTTCAACTTTTCAGTATCCTCAAAAGTTTATGAAAAGCATAACTATAACTATAACTGATTTGAATTTTTAAAAACGAAACATCTTACCTCTGTCCCTTTTCTCTCTGACCAAAGGCCTGTGTGCGTAGGCCATATTTACCCCCCTTCCCAAACTTCTCTCCACGTTCCACCAGATCAGATCAAATGGAGCTACATTCTAATCTTAATCTTTAAATTCAGCGTGTGCACAGCCGTCGGTAGCCTGCTCCCAGCACAAACAAAACGCATGGTATCTGTGGGCAACATTGGCTGAAAACGGAGAAAAAGTTGCTTAGCAGATGTCAGTTTTTGTGTGTTTTTCCGCGCTTCTCGGCACCCGCGCAAGGATCTTATATCAAAGGAGGCTTATCTGAATAAAGTGCTTAAAAGCTTTTCAGACGCCTGGTGATCTGAACAATTTTTGGCTTGATCTGCAGACTAAACAAACCGTAATGATGCAAGCTTGTGTAAAGACGTGCGCAGCGGTCGAACAACAAATGCGCTCGCTTGATGTTTTTATTAATGTTTTCACGTCTGCTTTTTGCAATATTTTGGAGATCTGCGGGGCGATTTTTGTGTACGCTCCTGCCGAGGTGCACCGGAAAGGACAGGCTCAAACTCATGCATTAAAATGGGGAGAACCGCTTCACACTGTTTCTGTCTTGGACTTAGAAGCTCAAATTTCCCTCGGGACGGGTAAGGGGATTGTGCTATATTCTATGCAAGATAATCAAAAATATTCAAATATACTCGTGCAGTTGAGTTGGGGGAAGACAACAATCCTGGAGGAAAGGTGTATTTTCTAGGACGACATAATAAGGAAACTGAAACTCCCGCCGTGGCAAAGTGAACGCCGCATTAACTTTTTAACAGAGGCTGTTTTTAACAAGTTTGGATGTGCGCGGAGAGTTCGGCAGCGTCCTCTCTAGACCTGCCTGTCTCATTTCTATGCAGAGGAAAAGGAGCGCTTCAGAACTCGCAACTTGTGGCTCACATGACGGCAGGCAGACGTGCGCATCGCCGCTCCAAAGCCAATCAAAAGACCTGAATTCTATTTGTTTTGTTTCAAGGGAAGACGACAAAGGGCCTCAAGGTCTTCTTCAAGATGGCTGTGAAGCTGCGGAGCTGAGCCGGAGCTGAGAGGGAGCGGACCGTGCTTTGAAGTGCCCGTCCTTGGTGGGACCTTCTGCGTACAGAGCCAGGTACACGGCGTTTAGGGAGGGCAGCGGGGCAGCCCTTTTCATGTGGCTGTGTAGTTGGGAGTTATTAATATTCTCAAAGACAGAATTTTCTCCCTAGGATTGAAATAATGGATCATACTTAAAAGGGGAAGAACTCATTTCAGGTTTAATACGGTAAGCCTGTTGGAACCAATTATTGGAGGTGCTTTGCCATTGTCATCTTGCATTTCTCCTTGAGGAGATTAACTGGCAATGCTGAAAAGGCCTCACAGTATCCGGGATTTTGCTCATTCCGAGAATGGAATACATTTCATGATTTGTGTGTGTGCACTCCACGTCTGTGAGCGTTCTAAGTTCCAACGTGTTTCACGTATTTGGCTTCATGTTCTACCTAATTATTGCAATTTGATCCTGACGCAGGAGTGGCCTAATCCTCGGCTGTACTGCAGAAATCCTGTTGAGAAACTTTGGTAATAAATTTGGCCTGTTTTAATAGAGACTGGGAGAGGAGCAGCGTGACAGCAGAAGGATGGCCTCCCCGGGAAGCTCCTGTCCTCATGATCACAGCAGAGAGGAGAGGAGCTCACCAGTGCAGTTGGAGAAAGTTGGAGATGGAGGAAGTGTGCGCTGTACTTTCTTATATCACATCTATCACAACCGAGTCAGTGTTTAGGGCTGCAGGCTGCTGCAGTACTAGTTTAACAAGACCTCTCCCAGGACTGACTTAACATTATATCATGACAGTTTTGCCTGCAGTCTTTATCTATTTTGGAACACTAAATGTATAAAACGTGTAATTATTTATCAGATAACGTATTTGTCAGTGTTGGACAAAGTATTAATACATTACCATTATTAGATGATAGAAAGAAAAGTAGAGTCACAATGAGTAAAAGTAAAGTAACACGTCTCATTCTCTCTATCTTCCCACCGTCTCTCCCTCTCTTTCTCCCTCTCTCTGCTCTCTCTAGCTACACAATCTCTCTTTCTTTACTCTTTCTCTTCCTCTCTCGCTCCTGTTTGCTCTTCCTCTCTTGATCTACGCCATCTCTCTTTCTCCGCTCTCTCTCTCCATGCTTCTCTCTCATCTCTCCCTCTCTCTCCGCTGTTGTCAGGTGCGCTCCGTTTTGTCCGTGGCGTGCCGGAGTCTTCATCCGTGCAGCAGATGTTTACATGACAGTGACAGCGCTCGCGTTGTTGATCACACTCTTCATCTTTTATCACATGAGAACATTACGCACCTAAACCTATCCACCACCCGCCACCCGCCCCTCCTCATCGTCAGGAGAGAGAGAGAGCAGAGCATCCTCCTCGGATCATTACTCCTCCAAGAAATTTAAGCGCTGGATGCAATTTCAATTTTTTTTTTTTCTCCGATGCCCAAATGCAGTCCGTCATTAGAAATCCTAGCTGTCATGCCTCTGCCATTTTGGGTACGCAGTGTTTGTTGCCTCATTTCTTTTAATTTTATCTCCATTAGCTTAATTCTTTTTTAATATTTTCATCTAACGAACTTTACAGTCCATTTTGTCTCACTGTCTTCTGCTAAGCGAGTTTTATGAAGCAGGCAGTTGGCTTTTCCCATTTGCGCGAGGGCCGGGCGGGGCGGGTGCGAGGGGGTAATCGAGGAATGCGACTGCTTTTGTCAGCTTATTTTTGGCACCTTAGCTAGCAGTTCTGCGCCTTCGCCTTGATTATACAAGCAAACAACGGCATGGAGTTCATTAACAATAAAGCACTGGCTAATTACACGGAGGCCCTTGGACAAACCGGCGCTGTCATCCGGATGTGCTCGCCGCAGATGGAGCTGTTAAACACTTACCTTTCGCCTCCTTCTCCTCGCAAAAATCCAATCTTTACGCATCTCAAAGGGTGCGTAACCCTAGATGACCATATGTGCCAACTTAATGCGTCTTGTCCCATGTCCAAGCTATAGTCTATAAAACCTATAGGCCCTGGGTTTGAACTGTCCCCTGTGGTTTCAGTTTCACCTAATGTCAAATGTACCAGCACCAGTAAAGCGCAATCGAACTGTCTTCGCCCGAACTTAACCCAGGTTTATGGTCAGGAGTACTGTACCAAAATGGAGTTTTGTGCTACTTTGTATGATTTTGGTCGATGGCAACTGGAAACCAACTGGAAACCTCAAGAAAAAAGATGCTAACTGTACAAAGAAAGGCCCCACGTGGTTCAGGAATCAAACCGAGGATCATCTTCTTATGGGTAGTAGTAGCGCAGTTGATAGTGTTTGTCCACTTATTCGAAAGTTGGCGTTTCAAATCATTGCATCATCGATTGAGCGGTCAGATCCAGTGAGTCACAGGTTGGCGGTCCTTGGGCAAGACACTTAACCCACTTCACTACACTGCTGTATGAATGTTCGCGTGGCTGGGTGTGCGGTTCCTTGCTGTAAAGTGCTTCGAGTTCCTTAAAGATGGAAAACCGCTGTATAAAAATGTGACCATGTACCATTTACCATGACGTAAGAAAGCTTAGTACTTTGTTATGATATTACGGCCACAGCAACTTGCCAATACCTGATCTCAGAAGCTAAACGAGGTCAGAACTGTTGGATTGGAGACTGCTGGTAATACTCGGTGCCATAGTGGGACGTCTGTGGCTCTGGCGAGGTGTCCTTTGCAAGAAACTTCACCCACTTTGCTTTGTACGAATGTGATGCGATAGTGAGTGATTCGTGGTTGTTGGAGGGTCCGATGGCGCGGATTGGTGGCAGCCTCGCTTCGGTTAATTTACCTCAGGGCAGCTGTAGGAATAAGTGTGTTAGAGTGAAGGTATAACGCGTACAAAATAGTCCAAAAGTCATGACAGTCCTCACGCACATTCAAAATACGTTCACACAATTTCAGATAATCTATGATCTTAGTAGCCTTTTAGCTTTAGCATTAGCATTATAAAAGAGTCTTGCACCAACAATTAAAAACTCCCAGTTGATTTCAAGTTATTTATCCGTTTTTAAACCCTCTACACAAATTTACCTAGGAACTCCCGGTGTCGTTGACCCTCATGCTGATAATATTTGACTAGTGAGTGAGCTGTTGATATAAATTGCATGTGAAGAAGTGGCCTTTGTGCCCAGAGGTGCGGCGCTACACCATTAGCCAAACGGCCCGCAGCCTTTTGTTCATGTCATTTGCTTAATTGCGCCGTATCAGTGTACAGATGAGACCCTCGCCCAGACCACCTAGAGGGACACGGACACGGTTATTCCAGGAGTGGATCTTTAAAGGCCATGGACTCTACTGGAGAATGAAGAATTTTGACTTAATCCTACGAGCTTGATTAAAAAAATCTACATATCTACGTTTTTGGGAGATAATTGTATATGTAAGCTACGTGTTAATGTAAAGATAAAGATAATTGACTTAATTTATGATGTATGGGCAATAGATTAGGCAGGTGGTTTGGCTGTAGGTTTTGAGGGGCATATACTGCTAATAACGGTCTGATCTGTGCCCTTCCTCCAAAAGGTAAATGGACGTAAAGCCACAATATGCAACCTTTTAGCCAAAAAAAAAAATAGACGTGGGAATAAAAAAAAGCTTGTTTTTTGTCCCTTTTGGTCGTTTTCATTGCCCTAAAAAACATGCACCTTTACTATAAGTGGGCTTGCATCTTCACAAACCTGACTTTTATTTGGCATAGGGGATGGGATAGCTTCCTTTTGCTTGTTTCCATGGAAATGCTGTTTATTTTTTTCATAAAACCTACCTATCTTCATGGAGAATGCATAAAAGTACGGTTTTAACTTGTAGGTGATGTTTTCCTCCAGAAAGTTATATACTGTACCTTGTAATTAATCTTTTAATTGAAGCTGATATTTAAGTATTTTCAACATCTTAAATGATCTTTTAATTATTTTTCAGTGTGCTTTTATCAAAAATACATAGGACATTTGAGTTATTCTGCCTGTTTTTAAATGTGTTATACAAAAAACTCTCACACTGACCTCATAGTAAACAAGATACAAAATACTACTCCAGGTATCCTTTTGATGACGAAACAAAAGAGCTTTAAAAGTCAATTTAGCATAATATGGAACCTTTAAGACTTGCTAGCTCCTCACATGCTAACCTTGGGGCCACCTTCACGCGGCTTCATGGGCGCCCTCTTCCTCTCCTCCTCCTGCCCCTCTCTGGTGCTTCACCCTGGGGACGGCTGAGGCGCAGATCCCCGCTGTGGCCCTCCGCGCGCCTCTTTAATTATGAGGGAGGCTCTCTGATGATGATAGGGCGCTGAGGTGCAGGCTTAGAAGGAGCGACCTTAAAGTTAGCACCTTTTAGCAGCGTGACTGAATCCTGGCACGGACCTGAGCTTAGGGACCGGGGCTGCTCCTCTGTACTCTTTTCTCAAAGTTAAGAGAGAGGCGTTAAGCAAAATTGACTTTCATGAGCTTTTATCCATGGTACAATGCAGGTGCAGAGACTTAACTTCTTATACCACATGTCGCTTACAAAACGAATGTGTAGAAAACAAGTTTATCTAAGCTTTGAGATCGACAATGTGAAGGGCAGAAGGGCACAAGGTTGGCTAAAAACTGACGTTCGTGAGCTACGTAGTGAAAACAGTTTGAGGCTAAGGTTAAACTACACTTTAGCTCTGCATTTGACCCACCTTGGAGCAACAACAGTGCGCACCGCAGTACAGTGCCCCAGGATCCATCTCTAGATCTTGCGCTAGGGTTTGTCAGGAGTCACTTAACTGGAGAATTTTACCAATAGTACATGGTTTAAGTATCAGAATGACTTACAGGTGGAGGTGGGAGTGCTGCAAGGATTAGCCCTAGGTCCCTTTTTGTTTGCGAATGTAATAGTAATAGACACTGCACACTGCAATACTCATAAAATACTGTGTTTGCTGAAGATACAATTAATGAAATGAATTGTTACAATGAATATCATGAATGTAGAAGGTACGATTTGGATTTCTGTTTTTTATTGTCCAAAAACTGACAAATTTAATATTATAGCACCAAGAACAAAACTCGGCTATCCACTTTCTGCCATAGATAATTTGAAATACATTCTATCCATCCATTCATCCATTTTGTTCCACTTATCCTGTCGCCGGGTCACGGGTGGCAGGAGTCTAAGAAAGGATTTAGACTTCCTAGACTTTCCTCACCCCAAGAAACTTCCTGCAGCTCCTCTGATGGGACCCCAAGGCGTTCCCAGGCCAGCCGAGAGACATAGTTCCTTCTACATACATTCTTGCAATTAGCCCCGGACAAATACATAGAGTTTCCATCTCTAACAAACTATGGCCTTACGTGAACGCAATTTATCCTATATCGTGTATGTTCACAACTGACACTTTCCCCGATTCAACCGTCCTTCAATTATGTTTGCTCGGTAATGCTGCTATAGAGAGAGAAATCCGCGGTCTAAATAAGTGATAGACTTGCCAGTGCTTGTTAAGTGTCATTCTATTTCAATAATTTCTTTTGTGATTAGCTCAAAGCACATGCCAACCCTTTGTATTAAACCTAATGACGACCATGTGCCAGTTTAAGGATGAGTGCGACGTGCGAGCAGTCAAAACGCTGATATGAATCTACGCCGTAATTCAGAGAAAAAGAGATTAGAAGGCGATAATGGTCTCATATCTCAAAAGTTAACAGTGAGGCCCGCGTGAACTGTGAATAATCTTATAATTACTGATCTAATGCCATTAGGCCTGACAGAAATAGAGAAAGCAACGCATGGATGACGCCCGGATAAATCAAGTGTGCTGGGTAGGCTCCATCATCAGTAGCCCGCGCTGAGGCCAGACTGATGGGACGTATAAGTTCTGCTGACAGCTTAAAGGAACATTACGCCACGCTCATATTTGGTTAACTTCCCTTACCAAATGGTTTGAAAACGTGACATTTTTATAATGTTCTGTGCGGATCTCGCTAACTCCTCATTTTTCTCAATGCTTTTAATGGGGATGGGTTCATAGCTGTTTCAGGTTGTTGGAGGAGTAAACCAGGACTAAAACAGGTCTAAACTAGGACTTTTCCAAGAACGTGGTTGATACTAAGACTATTCCAGGACTAAACCCGTTCTAAGGCCATTCCGTTGCAGAACATTTATACCGTGAAGGTTTTCCACTCATTTTTCGTAGTGGCTTTGATGGAGATGGATTCATAGCTGTTTCAGGTTTAAACCAGGACAAAAACAGGTCAAAACTAAGACTTTTCCAGGAACCAGGTTGATACTAAGACTATTCCAGGACTAAACCAGTTCTTACCTAGGGCCATTCCACTGCAGAACTTTGCACTGTGCAGATTTTGCACTAATTTTTTGCAGTGGTTTTGATGGGAATGGGTGTTCCAGGTTGTTGGAGGAGTGAAGATCTAAACTAGGGCTATGCAAGGACTAAACAAGGAGTCCAAGAACTTGAAACCAGGTCTAAACTAGGACTAAAACATGCATATTCAAACTAGGACCATTCCAAGACTGAACCAGGTCCAAAGAAGTACTAGACCAAGCTATAAACTCTAGCTCTTTCAAAAAGTAAATGTGTTTTTTGTCCTTTATTTTTACCCACCAATATCCTTATAATTACATATTTTGTATTTTTCAACTGTACCTGAACTAAACCAGGTCTTAAGTCGGACTATTTTATGACTAAACCATAACCATACTTGGAATTATTGTAATTTCAGGACAATTCCAGGACTCAACCAGATCCAAATGGAAAACTGGAAGTAGCCTTAAGGTATAAACTAAGAACCAAACCAGGATTATTTTAGGATTAAACCAAATTCAAACTAGGAATTTCTAATCTTGTAATTTACCTCCTAAATTTCACCACAGCTGCCCAAACCACTATAATAGATAAATCTGGTTAGAAAACATGACATTTCTACCCTGTTCCACGCTGCTTTCGCTAACTCTTATGTTTTCCATGTGGCCGCGGGCTCTTCCCCCCGGGGTACCTCACCTTACCTTTGATGGGGGTGTCTGTTCCTGGCTGTCTGCGTGCGGAGGCTGGGCTTTGACATGGCTCCGGGCTGGGGGCTGTGATTCCTCTTGTTCCCTTTCATTCCCGTACACGTGGGAGCGACGTCCTGACAAGGTGCACACCCCGACGTTTGACAGTTTAAACGGAGAACCACCCTCAGCTTGTCAGACGGGCTTTCATCTCCCTCTCTCCTGTTCGCAGCTATTGTTACACTCTTTGTACAACATCATATCGGAGCATACCACAGAAACGCGCAACAACAATACGTATTCTAAAGATAATTGAACAATACAATGAAATAACGCTAAGAAACGGTTTGAAGAAGGAGAAGTATTGTCAAAAACTTCCCACGTTTCAGAGCTGTTCTGCCCGTCACTAGATATTCAAATCCCGCGGAGAATATTTTTGGAATGAGATCTCCGGCGGGACATGCCAAACTCGTTTTGACTGTCTTGGAGAAGGATGGAGCAGTAAGATTCCGTTCTGTGCTTACAATTTGAATTATTGCCTCTTTCATATCGCTATGGCAAAAGATTTTGTTTGGTGATTAAACACATCTGAACAACTCGATTATAATGATCATCGTCAAAGCCAGTAGAACTAAATGGAATCAATATCCTGTGTTCGTACTATTAAACTTCGATGTTTGTACCACAATGCAATATTTCAAATACAATTATGTCACCTTTGAAGGGCCTGTACCCAACTTGTATTTTTTATACTTCATATGAACAACTTTTACTCCATGAAGTGTAAAAAGCAGCAATTAAATAATAAATTACAAACGAGAAAAAAGGCAGAGAGACTGAATGATACTGTTTGTTCATTTTGTCGGCTGAAAACCATAAGGAAACGATAGTCAAGGACAATTTTATCCAATCAGAGAAACTGCTGGATGAAAACCACGTGGAAATAAATGTCTAACACAGTTGTTTCTCTGTCATGGTTCAATATTATCGTGAGAGAAAAGACTGGGGTGACAGTTCATACGGAAACATGTTTTTACTCATGGTGGAAAATCAGGTACAAAGACCCGTTACTAGTGATGTGACGGTCGTGGACGAGTCGGCTCTTTTGAACTGTTCCTTAACGTGAACGTAAACACACTCCCACTCTCGGTTTGAACCCTTTTAAACAGACCTGAGCCCTATTAGTTTGTTGAGCAAACGAGTTCTCACATTGGCTTCTGTCATAAATAGTAAAAGAGACAGTCGTTTGAACGGGACTTTGAAGAGAACGGATCCAAAAGATTCAGATCCTACAAAGGAGCCCAAAGTCCCATCACTACCCTTTATAAACCCAAAATTACGCTTCGCTAAGGCTCTATAAAAGACTTATCTGTACCTTTGCCTTGGTGTTCCAGCTTGTATAAAACAATAGTGGTTAGCTTTAATAAAGACGAGCTTATGGATTTTAAAAACATGAAAAATAGTGGCACCACCTTGTGACATCACCTGGTGGAACTGTTTAAGTCGCTCTGGCAAAAGATACGACTGGAGCAAAATACAATGCCGGATATGTTTTTACGTTTTTGTCTTTTTTTCTTTCAAGTAACACAGGTAAAATGATTCAAAACTGAAAATAAATGCGATTTCATTAAGCAACACTTGAATTAATGTTTTGTGTATCACAGTTTACCGCAACAAGAAGTTCCCCTTTTCAATTGTCTGCCTTGTCAGCATAATAAAAGCATCATTTATAATACGAAATAGACAAAGGACAACAAATTGACTACGCAAAGATACCCTAAGTATTAAGAAATGAGAAAAAATCATTACTGTTACCCTGCACTGAAAGTCTCCATGGTTTTAGTGGTCTATCCTATTTAAGTGATTATATTTTCCATTATTTCAGTTTTGGGTCGGCAAATTTGGCAAAGTGACAAACCGTCTATAAATACACTCCCATTTAGGCTCTTGGATACTCGGATTGCTCCTGGACAGAGAGTGGAGTAAATGGGTTATTGTTGAATTGTCAGAACACAGTTGTGGTCCCGGTCTCAGTTGTGTCTCGCGCTTAATGAATTTGAATTATCAGAGGGATTGTTTGGGAAATGTCCTTTTGTCTTTTTGCATTGTGTAAAGTAGGTTAGCGGGGAAGAAAGTGGACTAGTACAACCGGACTTTGAAGACGACATGGAATAAATAGTTCAATATGTTGCATCGAATTGTACAGTGTGTGAGTTTGTTGGTATAAAACGGTGGTTTTCGATCAAAATATCACTATAAGAACTAATCCAGGTCTACATCATGACTATAAGGGGCTAAACAGGTTAAAATTGGACTTACCAAGGAGTAAACCAGGACTGCTTTTAAAGCTGATAGAGGCTTAGTCTTGCTTCAGTTGCTTCAGGTCTGGTAAAGGTCAGTCCTCCCATTTTGTCCTTTTTACTCCAGATTCAAACCCTCTCTCTGCTTATTAAACATGAATATTATTTTTGGCATTCACGCTTTTGTGTCCAGCCTTAAAAATTATTTTCAAAAACTTCACTCCATTTACAATTAATGCAAGACTTCAAAGCTCCAGCTCAAGCTCCAAAGTAGGGAAATGTTAGGACTAATCTAGGACTAAACCAGGCCATTCTATCGCTAAACTAGTGTTTCTAAAAGATTATCCCAGGACTAAACCAGACTGTTCAAAATGAAAACTATATACTGTAACTATTTCATCTAAACAAGTCCGAAAGCAGGACTCAACCAGGTTCTACGCAAAAAGCTCCAGCGAAGGAAGTCCTCGCTAAACCTCTCCAAAGATCTAGAGATGGGTCACCACAGCTCCTGACCCCAGAGGCATTAAACGACAGGTCAAATACAGGGGCCGGATTACCCCAAGGGAACCACGGAAAGTACCTTACTTCAAGATCTGAAAGGCTCTGTACCTGATTTTTACGTTTTTTTTTAAAGTCTTGCAGTGGTCCATAGTTTTCACAACTTTCAGAGACCATAGTGGAGTTTTGTTGTCACTGTAAAGCTAACCACATCTAGCATGCTAATCGCACACTTCTCAATCCTCGGACAATAAAACACTTTATAGCTAGTTGGAAACAGCACATAGCGATTTACAAATTCTAAAAAATTTGCTCAAATATAAGGGAAAAAACTGGTTCTTAAAGCAGGACCCAACTAGGATCAACCGCACAAGTCAACCAAATAAAATCATGACTATTCCAAACTAAACCAGATCTAAACTCGCTAAAATTAGGGTCAAAATACATTCGCATTGCCTTAAATATGTGTCCAGGTATTGCTACAGTATCTCCGCCTTCTGTCCTTCCCCACAAAGCCAGAATAGACAATCCGGTAATAAACAAATACGCCGGACAGTTTGACGGTAATGGGGCCTCCCTGGTTGAACTTCCAAAGTATTCAATTTTCATTTCGAGGCTTTTTACATTTTGGGGGCCCCAGGAGGAAGACGTTTGATTACACAACTTGCTTCTCTTTTGGAACTTGGACTTCCAGGGAATAAACATGGCCATAATTAGAGGAGCGAGCGGAGTGCGGCTACGGACCGGTCTCCAAGCGGGGGCAGTGATAATGAAGCCATTTGGAATCTGGACTTATGGTTTTTCCCTACACCATTTGGGAGATTTGGTCTTTTTTAATAATCAAAGCATATTCAACAGCTTTCATGTTTTCGGTGTTATTATTTTTTATGAGTGCTATGCTTTAAAATGTGGGATTTTCAGATGGTTTTACCGTTCTATATGTCTGAAATTTTGAGATGAGAAAAGGCAAATTACTTTCTTTGTGGTAAAACTGGATACGTAGTAATGAACCTTGTGAAACATTAGAGGAAGTTCTTTTTGGATACTTTTCTGATGCAATCTGAGAGAAGAACTTAGGGCACATACAAAACTTTGAATATTTTTTGTTATAATGTAAATAATTTGGTAATTTTATGAGTATTAAAGGTTCTCTATGTAACATTTTTGGTTGCATATGGACATAATATTGCATTGTCTGAAATATTCTACAGAAAGGCTCACCTATTTTGTTTTGTTTTTGTTTTTTTTCTCAAAAATACCTTAAAAAACCTGCATTCTTACTATGAGTGGGCTTGCTTCTCCATAGATCCGACCTGTCACTTTTGATGACTTGGCAGTATCACCTGGGAAACCTAGATGAGAAAAATGATTGTACTACCATACTGCGTACATGGAGACAGGTAAGTGAACTCTTTGATCAAAAATGTTTCATAGTGCATCTTTAGTCAACACAAGATCAAGGCAGAGACGCAAAATCACCAATTATTTTTGCGAATTTATGCTAAAAAAATATGATGGATAAGTTAAAGGTACGAGTTTTTTCCTGTCCAAAACTGTGAAGAAAACAAAACTAGTTCATTTTAAACAGTTTGCGGTGTTCCAAAGTTATTCCTCACTTATCTTACACAATCAGAGCATCGTAATTATTCACCATGACAGTTTTTTGGTTTTTTTTGCGTGCTTTTCACAACTTTTAGAGGTCAGAGCAGAGTCACTTTAATGCTGACAACAACTAGCATGCTAACTGTGCCAAGAGAAGACAACTCGAATTGATGTAGATAACATAAACGTAATAATAATGAGAACTTGATATGAGAAAAAAAATCACAAAACGGTAAACATGTCCTCAGTGGTCTTCCAGCACAACCACGGCAAAAAAATAGAAACTGGATTTGCACCATGTCTATCGTTTGGTCAGCCCGCTCGTGTATTAGAATAGCTGTTTTTCTCAGTGATCTTGAGAAGACTCCTCCTCCAGATTGCCTGTGAGTGCGCCGTCACATATGGCCCTACACTGATATAAAGGTGTGGTGTATGTGTGTGCGTTTGTATGCGCGCGTAACGGGGACTTGTGAAACACGACTCCGCCATCCCACGAGGGCCCGGTGTCGTGTCGAAAATGCCATAACATGTGCATTACACTTAAGTGATTCCTCTTCCATCTGCTAACGATGACAGCATTAGCATACCCGTTTAATTAGCCCGCGTGCTTAAAGCATTCCCCCCTTCTAATCACCTCATTGTATTTACTCAGCCACTGGTGGCAGAAGGGCTTCATTAAAACAACACGGGAGCACGGGCAAAGAGAAAAATGATACGTGTTTTGTTATTTTGATTCACTTGACGGTTTTGCCATCTCAACATTTGTCAAATTCACTAAAGACTTAAGCTATTTGAAGAACATATTCCAGTTTCTTTTTTCCAGCAGTTGGGAAGAACCATCCAACTGGGAGAAGCAAAAAAAAAAAAAAAATGAACTTGTAAATTTGAAATACTGAAAGAAAAATCCAAGGCACTCCGACGGACGTTAAGTTATTTATTTACTTGTCTCGGCGACGTGGAACCAAATATTTTAAATTTGGAGTTTTCTATTATTATTATTTACTATGCACTTTTTGTTCTTTTTGTCTTACTTAGTTAAAAAGAACAACATCCATGAGTATTTTTTTTATTTTGATTTGCTATTGTGTTGTCTCATTATTAGAAAACTAAAAAAGTCAAAAAACTACATTTAAAAAGTGAAATACTCTGTCGAATGACCTTTTGAAACAAGACAAACGTCGTTTTTTGATCGATTGCTGGTTTATTTCTAGTGTGGTTTTAATTTTATGTTTTACTTTTATTTGTTTATTTGGTCGGGGCAGTGCATTCTAATGAACGAACATGATATAAACACTCTGGATTGTCGCCACGTTCGTTTCCATACGTTGTTTTGCATTCACTCTCACACAGGACGCGGGGAGGGTGAAGCGTCTTACCAAAGGACACAACGTCAACCACGGAACCACTGCCACCTCACTACGACTCCTAGTATTCCCAGCGGTCCCAGTCCTAACCATGCCCAGTTTCGCTTATCTTCTTCAAACGATACTGCAAAATCTCAAGGTGGTATTTGCTTCTTCAGTTTCTAACCAAAAAAGATTGACTGACTGACGAACGAACGAACGAAGGCCATTATTGTCATTCCATCTTCATCACACTAACATCAATCGTCCATCTCTTTCCCGTTCGTTTTTTTTGGATCAGTTTCAAAACCCCACGAGCGCTCCACAGGCATACGGGGGCATCGGAGGGGGGGTACCGGGGTGACGATGACGACGAGGACGACCGGGAGGAGGCGGCGGCGGGGGGGGGGAGGTCTTGAAAAATGCCTCATCTCTCTGAATGGCTCACATTTACATTAATGAAGTAGATCTGAATGAAGGTTCATATCAAGCCTCATAGATCCGTCTGCGCTGATTTTATTAATTGTGAGGCGGGCTTCATTGTTTGTCGTTTGACGCCAATTCAATTAAAATCCCATTTGGGGGCTAAATGATGAGGTAAACTTTATGTGAGTGATACGTGCGGGTGTGCCCAAGTCTGCGTGGATCCCTCGTGTTAGCTGTTGGGTGGGGGTGAGGCGCTGCGTTTGAATCATAATTGAAGCCTTTAGAGAAATTAGCCAACTGTAACTGAGATATACCTGCTGGAGCCGTGTAATGGCGTACTTCTCATTTCAAAGCAGAGAGTGTGACTGTTGGGTGTTTGCAGACGTGATTTGAGCGAACACGCATTTCAACTGATGTAAATATATACCGGTAATGGCGTTTCGGTTTATTAAGGCATTTGTGCGAGCGGCAGTTTGAGGCAGTGCAGGGAACGAGAGTGCGATAGAATATGACTGACAACAAGAGTTAGGAAGCGATTTTGCAAAGGTTGATGGAAATATATTGAAAAATGTTACAGTATTTTTATCTGAGGTTGATTTTTTAATGGTTAAGGTTACGGTACACTTAAGAGAAATAGTTTTTTTTGCGTTTGACCCAACCTTCAATGCCTGTCAGGAGGCTTTGTCAGGACTACCTATCGTGCATGTTTCAGGTTGATGTCTCTGCGTATTTCATCAACTCAATTTGAAGTGTTTAAAACCATCCATTTTCTTCTGCTTATCTGGTGTCGTTTCGAGGGGGCAGCAGTCTAAGCAGGGACTCCCAGACTTCCCTCACCCCACACCCGTCCTCCAGCTTCTCCGGTGGGACCCCAAGGCGTTCCCAAACCAGCCGAGAGACATAAGCGTCCTGGGTTTTCCCTGGGGCCTCCTTCCGGTAGGACATGCCCGCTTAAAACTTGCTCTAAAAACCTGCAATATTGAATCTGGCGTCCAGTGATCCTTGAAAACTCCAATGCGAAATGGCCTTCTTTCTGTGACTAAACTCTTGTCTTGTCTTTCTTATTCTTATTTAAATGACTTTTTATTTTTATTCTTAATTCTATCTTGTGGTTGTGGCATCTGTTAACTAAGAGAATTTCCCTTCGGGGATCAATAAAAGTGATTCTGATTCTGATTCTGATTCTTGTCATGTTTGGATAGTAAAATGTTTCGCCTTTGTTTTTTGGTCAAACCTTTCTTATGTACATTATGGGATATTTGAACAAGTTACCCTCTAGTCACAGGGAAAAGACTTACCAACCGTGACCCCATTCTCACACACGATCTAAAACCTTTGTACACAGACACTGAGGAGAGGTGGGTTAAGTGTCTTGCTCAAGGACACAACAGTTAACAGTTCTGTGGATGTAACCGCTCTACCGTGTTTATGTCAAGAGCGAAATTTGAACCACAAACCTTCAGATCAGTGGGAAAAATAGCTAAATACACCATTATTTCAACTGTCAAAATGGAAGAAAAGCTTTCAAACATCACGTCAACGTCATCTGGACCCAATCACAAACTTGGCATTATCGCAAAATGTTTAATTCAAATATTCACGGATTAATAATTTGGGAGACTTTTGGATTGAATCTTGACTAAAAACATGCGTAACATTCATCAAGGGAACAATGAGCTTCTTTCTTCTAATTCTTCACGGCGATAGAGCTGTAATTAAACACTTTTGCTAAGTGCTTGCTAGCTGCTGTTTACAAACCTACCTTTTCCCCCTTGTCTCTGGATACGTTTCATTGTTAGACACCTGCGAACGAGCCAATGCCAAATACTTCTGCTTCGGATCCAAGAGCTGCGTTCAAAATTCTTCCGAGTTTGAGAGAGAATAAAAACACTTAAATAATGCACACCGTGAGACTGCGCCAAGCAATATGCATTTTTAATTACTAAAGCAACTAATATCTAGGTTTGGCTTTGAGGTTTTTGTCCCATGAAAAATGCATGTCTATATTTTGTTCCCCGCAGCGGAGTTACGCGCACCTGAGGAGAGACGAAGCTTTTAGCGGGAACCCAACGCTAGTCGCATCGACACGACTCAGAACATGCAAATAGGTGTACGCCGCGTTGCCGTGCCGATGGGAAGCCATGCATAGCTAAACGTTGCCAGGTTGTGGAAGGGGGTTTAATACGGTGAGAGCAGGTCGGAGAAGTAAGCCACGGAACGGTAAGGAGCGACCGCGATATTGACTTTCTGAAGAAGTAGTTACGGAGGATGTCACGCACTGAAGGAGAAGTAATAGACAAGTTAAATAGCGTGTAAGCTAGTCATGGGGGCCAAATAAGTAAATAGAAGGAAGCCGCTAAAGCTATTCAAAAGTTAGATTTATTTGAGTGAATTTATGCTGAAAGATATGACGTATTAGTTAAAAGTACCAGATTTTTGAAGTGAAAAATGGTTTTCAGTCATCCAAAGTTGTTCCTCACTTACCTTACGCACCCTGAGCATCGTAATTATTCACAGTGATGAGTTTATAAGTGCTTTTCGCAACTTTTAGAGGTCAGAGCAGAGTCACTTTAATGCTAACAACACGTAATTAGCGTAATGACTGCGCACTTTCTGATTTTCGGTCAAGAAAGCACCTTGTAATTAGATTCTGACGGTATAAAACTGACTTCTTTTGAACTGCTTATATAAAAAATCGAAATAAGTTGGACTGGAGAATGACAAATTTTGCAGAAACAGGTTCATTAATAATAATAAAAAGATACAAAATGTGGTTGCCAAACTGCACCAAAGGCCTTTCTTCCATTTAATAACGCGCAATACGATGTGTCTTGTCCAAGATCACAAGAAAAGTACCACAAACCTTGAGGTTGTAGAAAGACAATGGGTGCAATGTCACCAAAAACAGTTCATAGTTGTTTTGAAATCTATATTTAAGGAACCATTTTTTACACACACATGATCTGAAAGTTAAAACACAGAAATAAAGTCGTATCAGTTTGTCTGTAGTACAGTATCAAAAACATGGCTGTCTTTTTTAATAAACCCCAGATTGCTGCTACCATCCCCTCTCTTGGCTTCCCTCGAGGTGACGCGGAGTACTTTTGCACTACGGGGGGCGGGAGGGGACAAAAACACTTGGTCCAAAACTTGTCTTCTCTCTCACACAGTTTTTCCCTCCATTTGTCTGCGCATTAATTGGCGACTGGTCCCTTTTTAGCCGCGTGCATTATTTATGACAACCCGTTCTCCGCGCAAACCCGTCCCTCCTGACACCAACCTTCTCCGCGGATCTTCCCTTACCTTCGTCTCCCCCCATAAATTAAAGTTAAATGACGGAGAACCAAGCGAAAGTAGCGTTTGTGGCCTTTTAGATGGAGAAGTTAGTCATTAATCAATCATGTGTTACCTCCCACAATCCCATTTGATAAGCCAATGTCCAAGGGAACGGCGCTAACATACCACATATGCTTTTACGCAGCGTAGCCCAGAGGAGAGCCCACCTAATTCGAACAATATATGATAACTTATTCAAGGCTTTTTAATTTTGATGTTTTATGCCGTCTCGGTGCTCTGTTTTTGTTCAAGTCCCCATCTAATGCGATTATGCAGGCGTTTCAAGTACTTTTAGACAACCTAGCACTGTTTTTTTTTTTAAAGTGGGAAAAAGTAGTTCCACCCGGATTTACAAAACTGTTCAAATGCATTGAGTCAGGACATGGGAATGTGTGAAGTAATGTAAATGAGGTGAACAACAGTAGCTGCCACTATCAAAATTGGTTATTAGCTGAGGATGCATTGAAGTGAAGGTAATTTAAGTGCAAAAATGCAAAATGAAATTACAGTAAAAAACAACCAAGGTGTATGCACTGTAAAAAGTGTTGACATTGGTTAAATTAATTTATTTTTAATTAAATATTTGACCTTGATTTAATTTAGCTTTACCTGGTCAAGTAAATGGATCTGAGAATGGAAGTTTTTTGTATTGTATTGTATTGTATTTATTTATTTATCCATGTATTTGTCTATTTATTTATTTATGTTTAACTTTAAATATATTTAGGCTATATAAAATACACCACCAAATTAACAACTTTGAAATTAACTTTGTATTTTTTTCTTTTTTTTTTTTTATGAGGAAAAAAAAAGTTGTTTTTTTTCTATAAAGTATTTCAGGAGGAAAAATACAGACATTTATGGGATTCAGCTTCCTGTTATATGTGACATTTTGTGGACTTTTTTCCCCATTTAAAAAATATTATATATATTTGTTTTATTGCTAATCGCTATGGAAATGGCCCTAATTTTTCATCATTCTCAAAGCATAGACATAGATTGGAACCAATTTCTTGAGTATTGGAGCGGAACACAGCCTATATTTGCGAGATTACTCAAATTGAAACAAAACACAACTCTAGGTATGTTTTTGATGAGTTAAGCAAATAAAAAACGACATTTTCTGCATAAAAGGGGATATCAGGATAAGACTAAAGCCTCCGAATTTGGTGGGTCTCTCTAGAGTTTATCGCGCTGCTCTGAGTTCAGCCCATGCAATGTGATGTCAATTAAAGGTGACAAAAAGTTGAACACTTCCATATGGAGCGCGGGGCTTGAAAACCGCACGAGCCCACGCCGCGAGTGAACCGGGGAGCGCGTGCCAAAAAGTGTGCCAAGTGTCCATATGTTTCCCAAGGTGGACCGCTTTAGGACTCTGAGTTCAACTTGTCCCCAGCCTCCCCTCATTAGACGCTTTGTTAAAATAGAAAGACTACACATCTTTTAACTTTGCACTACAAAAAACAGGGATAAACAAGAAATTCAGAGTCTTGATTAAAGCGGAGTGGAATGAAATGCTAGTAGAGTTAATGATTTTAAAGACCCCAGTACAGATATATTGTATAAGCAGCTCTCGAGGTCAAAATAAGTCTAATTATAACACGTTTTATTGTTTTATAATGATAAAAAGTCCGCGTTAGCATGCTAGTTGTTCTTGTTAGCTGTACTGTTACGGTAAAAATCCACTCTGGTCTCTGAAAGCTGTGAAAAGCGCTTATAAATTCATCGTGGTGAGTACTTAGGATGCTCTGAATGCATAAGGTAAGTGAGGAATAACTTTGGATCGCTGCAAATTGTTTAAAATGAGTTAATTTCACGTTTTTAAGATGGTAGAAATCAGGTACAGTACGTTTAATTAGATCAGTATTATTCCTTTATCAAATTATTTAGCTAAACAAAAAAGAAATAAACTTGTTTGTGTTCAAGATTAGCATTTTTGCATGAAGTTGAAGACAATTTTCTGTGTATTTTTTTTCAAGTTTATTATAGATCAGAATTGTACATCATTTACTTCAGGGGTAATATGCCATGTTTGCTGTCAGAAAAAAATAAAAATAAATAAAAAAACAACTATAAAAGTGATAGAATAAGCCAAAACAATGTTAAAAGTGCAAAATAAAACTGCAACTGCAACTATAGTATCTTTTAAGTGAACCCTCATTGAGTAGTTAGCACGATCTTTGGTTCTTTCCTATTAAAATAAGTTCATTCAACACAAACACAAGAGAGTTGCCTATATATATCCTTATACTTGAAGAAAAAAAAGAATAAAAGTAACAAATAAACAATTAAAAAACAGGGCTACATAAGACCTCATAACAACAGAGTAACAGGAAGAACACGGAGTCCAACGTTCTACCTCCAGACCAGTTACTGTTGAAGAAGCTGTCCACAACCAGCCCAATATGGAAATCACTCCACAAGAGAAGAAAAAAGCATCCAAGTTTGCACCGGCTCCTCCTCCTGAAGTCATTGTCTGGAAAGTCAGGCAAAGGAGGTTTGAAGAGGAGCGAGCAATGAGACAGACTGCAGAGGAGCCAATGAGAGCTCAGGTAAAGTTCCAAACTGAAGCGTGTTCTTTGAGTGACGACAACTGGCAAACTCAGAAGAGAAGGAAAGAAAAACAGGAAGAAAAACCCTGAGACAGCCACACGTCACAGAAGACAATATGCCAACAGACTACATGGTCAAACCCACACAAACCTAAATCACCTCAAGCTTCTAACGTCAGGACTCATGGCAGAAAAAGAGGTGGACAAAGAACATTCACTCCAAGATCAGGTAAAACTGAACAAGCTCCTGGCCACCAGTCCAATATGGAAACCAGACCATAGATAGATGTCAAAGGTCAAGTTTCACAGAATGAGAAGGCCGGTGTTCGTACGTCCCCCAAACCTGAGATGAGGGAGATGAGCCAGCAGAGGCATGTGAGACACCCTGCAGAAGATCTTCATTCTGAGACAATAAGTGAAGAATGGCAAACTCAGAAAAGAAGTAACAAGAAAAAGAGGAGAAAACCTGAATTTCCTGTTACTAGAGAAGACACATGGACCCACAGAAGAGCACATGCCAGCAGACCTGAGGGCCAGAGGAACTGGAACCCCAGGACAACCAACACTCCAAACACTCAGGGGTAAGAGGAGTCCAAGAACAACCACAACTGATGAAGCTGTGGGAATCGTCCAATGTGGATATCAATTCTAAAGTAGAGGTAAAATTCTACAACAGAAGGAGAAACCTGAGTTCATCCCAGCTCCTGAATTGGATGTTTGTGTGTGGAAGGTGAGACAGCAGAGATTTGAGGAGGAACGAACAGCGAGGTAGTCTGCAGAAGAGCCTAACAAAGCTCAGGTAGATGTCCACTCTGAGACAACTTCTCAAAACTTGTCTCAGAGAAAGGGAAATAAAAAACGAAAAAAAGATAACCATGAGCTAGAAGTAGCATCCTCCAGAACAAGTTTGAGTGAACAAAACCAAAGGAGCACCCAAAGAGACGGCAGAGGTCAAAGCCAGGCCCAAAACTCCAACAGGGAAACGCATCAGGAGACTTAAAACTGCAGCACCTCCTCATCCATCGATAGGAACTCGGCAACGGAACTAACACAGCCAGTCCTTAAACATCTCAAGAACCAACCAAATGTACAAGTTAGACTCAAATGGGTTCGGCTCCAGATGCCAGAGGACCTCTTCCACGAAACTGCAACCTTCAGGACAGGTCTTTCATATCAACGCCAATACACCTGTCCCAGTCATAGAAAGACGCTAGCGATACCATGGATCCCTAGTTACTGCGAAATGAATAAGTAAGCAAGGAAACAGAAAGATATAGCATGAAGCCTTTTTACAAACTATACTGTAACCGACAGATTGTTTTGAAAATGTATTTTGAGTTTGTCAAACGTCATTAAGATCTGCGTTTTTGACTGTAACTGGAGGTAGAATTGTGTAAAGGGCCTAGACAAAACAGAAGAACGTGTGCATCAGTTCTTTTGTTTTTTTTTTGGTTTTTTTTTAATCTGCTGCTGTTTTTACTTCAGCTTTTTCTCAGTGTCAGTCTTATTCCAAAAAAAAAAAAAAAAAGGCTATTCGGAAATCCAAATTGTTATTTAGTGATACTTCTCCGATACTCGTGTTATAGTGATAAAAATCAAATCATACATTCTGAATTCAAGTCCTGTTTTAACTCCTGTAGACGTCGTTTATATTTCTATTCTTTCCATGTGGGATTGAGCGGTTGGATAGACGCGCTTCTTCGTCCCTGGCCTCCACGGCAGTACTGCTTTCTCTTGGCGGACGCGAACAGATCTTGGTGTAAAAACCGCCCGTCTGTTTTGTTATCTACATTTGAGCCACTCCAAGGAACGAAACAAGCGCGCCTTCTCCTTCCAACACGCAGACATCTTTTCGCAGCTCAACAATATCTCATATTCAGAATACATCTTGATTTGAGCAGTTTTGACTAGTTTAAATTGAGTTAGCGGGTGGAGATATTGCGTTAAGATAATTTTACTTCAACGTCTCTACAAATACGATGGAAGAACGGCGAAGTCTTTTAGTGGCTCGAGGGTTAATCTTACATCTTGATTTGACTAGATTTGGTCGAGATTTTGAGTAGCTAAGATAATTTAATTGTAATTTTTAACAAATCCAATAAAACGTGTCACTCTGGGTTATGTTTTTTATCACTACTACATAATACGAGTATAATTTCTATTGTACTATTATTTTGTTTTTGAGTTTTTCAGGTGTATTAATCTCAACTTCAAACAACTACGACTACATACTCATTTTAAAGTATTTTCTTTACTTCACTGACACATTTCTTTGAGTTTCTACTGTCTCGAGTTTCTATTACCTCGACCACTACTTCTGGTACTTTTTCTTCTGCTTTTGGCGCTACTACTCCTAATACTTATACCACTAATTCTGGTACTTTTACTATTACTTCTGGTGCCACAATCCCTATTACTTCTATCACAAATTCTGGTACTTTTACAACTATTTCTTGTACTCGTTTTTGAGTTTTTCAAGTCTATTAATCTCAGCTTCAAACAAGTATTACTACATTCTCATTTTTAAGTATTTTCTTTACTTCATCAACACATTTCTTTGAGTTTCTACCAGCCATTTAGCTACATTTAGATAAGTATATTCAGAATTCAATTAGTTTCAACTCAGTAGGTCTACAGTTTTATTCATTATTATTTTATTTAGAGTTTGAATATTTGTTTTAAAATGTTTTATAGTTATTTCAAGGCAAAATATTTATCTTTCTTTAAAGTAGAAGTGTGGAAACAAGTTAGTTTAGCTCAAATCAACTCAATTTAACTAAAACTACTACATCTACTTCTTATTTTCTCGTATATTTTTCAAGTAATTTCAACTCCGTAGGTCTAAATTTATAGTAGTGAACATGATCTTTTACGTACTCATTGTTTTTTTAATTTCTAAATTCAGAATATTTGTATATAATTTGTTTTATTGTTATTTTGAGCTAAAATATCTCGTTCGTTCAAGTCAAAGTGCAAAAACAAACGTAACAACAACGTGACCATTCACCATTTACTACAAACTACTACCTCTACTTCTTATTGTCGAGTATTTATATATGTGTTTTTCGGAGTTTACTAGCCAACTAAACAGATTTCAAGTAATTTCAACTCAGTAGGTGGACATTTTAATTTGTTTTTTTCATCAATATTCAAACTATTTCTATGTATTTCAAGTCGGAAATTCCAAGTTTATTCATCTCAACTACAAAATAACAATATTTTTTCAAGTATTTCCTTTCAAGCATTCAACCATTTCTGTTTCTTCGTTCATTTTTTCCGTGTTCACAAACCAACTGCGTTTGAGTCGTTCTTTTTTGTACAGTGCGGTGGTGGCGGCGGCGGCGGTGGTGGCGGCGGTGGATGGTGGGGAACAGAAGTTTGCGGCTGTCGGCTCCGCACAGAGACAGTTGTGAGGGCTGGTAAAGAGGGGGACATATTGGAGATGTTTTGATTGCAGATATTTGGAAACAAGGACGAGCGCAGATCCAGAGCCGCACGGAGAACAGCTTGCACCCGGCCAATCAAGAGGAGTCGAAACAAAACTCGCACAAATATAAACGAGTGATAAGACGCCGTGCACTGTTTTCAATGGGAAATATACAAATCAGTGCAGTAAGGTGAGCGCTACTGCTATTTCTGTGTACTGCCTCAGTCGTCAAGTAGTATCCATAGACTACAGTACTTCTCCTTCCAAATTTTGGTGATACTATTCATATTACTTCCTCCACTATTTCTGGTACTTTTACTACTACTTCTGGTGCTACTATTCCTATTGCCTTGACCACTACTTCTGGTGCTACTACTACTACTATTACTTCTGGTACTTTTTACAACTATTTCGTGTACTACTATTCCTATTACTTCTACCATTACTTCTGGTACTACTACTTCTATTACTTCTACTACCACTACTTCTGGTACTTCTGGTGCCACTATTCCTATTACTTCTACTACAAATTCTGACTATTTTTATGTCATAAAAGTGAAATAGTCACTTTTATGACTATTTTGTGTACTACTATTCCTATTACTTCTACCTCTACTTCTGGTACTTTTACTACTACTTCTCATGCTATACTCCTATGACTTCTACCATGTATTACGGTGAGATAATTTGTCAGCTAGTAACCTCTACTACTATTTCTGCATTATCTCGCAATTGTTCAGGTAGTATCCATAAATTGCATTACTAATACTACTATTCCTACTTCTACTTCCTACTTCCGGTGTTACTGTTCCTATTACTTGTACCACTACATCTGGTACTTTTACTACTACTCCTGGTGTTACTATTCCTATGACTTCTATGACTACTTTGAGAACTTCTACTACTGCTATTATTACTATTACTTCCTACTACAACCACTTCTACTACTAACATTACTGCAACTTCTACTACTACTATTAATCCATTACGTTAACTATTAATACTACTGGTACTTAGATACTTCTACTAATACTGCTAGTAGTAGTATTATTAGTAGTAGTTTTTTTTGTTTTTGTTTTTTTAATAATACAATTTTTTGGCAAAGTCAAGTTTTGTTTTTGTTTTTTTTTGTTTTTTTTTAAACGTTTACATTTATTGCAATTTTGTGTATAAAATATCTACAGTTTTTGTTTGAAATTGGAAAAAAAATTAATAAAATAATCTAGTCTATAAATAAAAAAAATCTAAGACAGTCCGCACCACTATAATCTGAACTCACTTTTTTTTTTTTAATAGTAGTAAAAGTGTCGGAAGTAGTGGTAGAAGTAATAGGAATAGTGGCACAGGAAGCAATAGTGAAAGAAAAGTAAAAAATAAAACAAAACCTGAAAAAATCAGTGAAGAACAACCTGCACCTGTCTCCTTGCACCTGCAGACTGCACTACCTGTCGTATCTGAGCTGCATCATAACAACAAGGCTCTTCTCTTGTTTCTTCTCTCGTCTCTTCTCTCATCTCTTTTCATGTCTCTTTTCACGGCTCTTCTCTCATCTCGTCTCTCCTCTCGTCTCTCTTCTCGTCTCTTTTCACGGCTCTTCTCTTCTCTCGTCTCTCCTCTCGTCTCTCTTCTCGTCTCTTTTCACGGCTCTTCTCTTCTCTTGTCTCTTTTCTCGTCTCTTCTCTCGTCTCTTCTCTCGGCTCTTCTCTCGGCTCTTCTCTCGTCTCTTTTCTCGTCTCTTTTCATGGCTCTTCTCTCGTCTCTTTTCTCGTCTCTTTTTATGGCACTTCTCTCGTCTCTTTTCTCGTCTCTTCTCTCGTCTCTTCTCTCAGCTCTTCTCTCGTCTCTTTTCTCGTCTCTTTTCATGGCTCTTCTCTCGTCTCTTCTCTCGTCTCTTTTCAAGTCTCTTCTCTCGTCTCTTCTCTCGGCTCTTCTCTCGGCTCTTCTCTCGTCTCTTCTCTCGTCTCTTCTCTCGACTCTTCTCTCATCTCTTCTCTCGTCTCTTCTCTCGGCTCTTCTCTCGTCTCTTCTCTCGTCTCTTCTCTCGGCTCTTCTCTCGGCTTCTCTCTCGTCTCTTCTCTCGTCTCTTCTCTCGTCTCTTCTCTCGTCTCTTTCATCAGATCGTGAGGAGCGCCGTGGACTGGAGGGGGGCTTTGTGCGGCTCATCCAACAGGAAATAGCAGCGGGAACAAAAGCAAAGCGGATGAATCTGGCATTTCCTCTGCTCTGACTTAACCCTTCCAACACTGAGCGGAGACACGAGGGAATGTGAACGTGGAGCAGGTGATCCCAAAATAACACCTAGAACTGACCTTTGACCTGGAAGTTATACGTCAACTCAGGAAGTATCAAAGGTCTAATAAACTGGCTGACTCACATACTCAACAGTACACAACAGTATATATATATTTATTACTTACTATTTTTTCAATGGTAAATATGCAAATCAGTGTAGTAAGGTGACCACTACTGCTATTTCTGTGTACTCCCTCAGTTGTCCAGGTACTATTCATGCACTACAGTACTACTATTCTTACGTCATACTTCTGATGCTACTATACCTATTACTTCTACCACTGCCTCTGGTACTTTTATTGGTACTTCTGGTACTGCTGTTCCTAATACTTCTACCATTTATTCTCATACTTTAATGACTACTTCAGGTGATACTACTCCTATCACTACTACCACTATTTCTAGTACTTTTACTACTATTTCTGTTGTTACTACCCCTATTACTTCAACCGCTACTTCTGGTAATTTAACAACTACTTTGATGATACTGCTTCTATTATTTCTACCCTGAGTTCTGGTAATTTTACTATTACTTCAGGCGATACTACTGCCACTACTTCTGGTACTTTCACTAAAACTTCTGGTGCGACTGTTTCTGTTACTTTTACCACTACTTTTGGTACTTTTACTACTACACTTCTGGTACTTTTACAGCTACTTCTAATGCTACTGCTCCTGTTACTTCTACCACTTTTTCTGGTACTTTTACTGCTACTTCAGGTGATACTACTCCTTTTACTTAACCTTGGATCCGGAAGTTATCAGAGAACACAGGAAGTACTCAAGGTCTAATAAACTTGACTTGTGTACTCAAATATATATATATATATTTGTGTGTTTTTATGTGTTATCATTTTGTTTTATAGTGAGCCAAAACGTATTTATTTATATATTTATTTATTTTATGGGCATGCTATAACAAAAAAATTGGAAAAAAATGGTTGGATTATGAAATTTGGTCACATATTTATAAGCATGCCCATTTATTTATTTTTTTTACTGAAAAAGAAAAATTTGAAACTGATTTTTTTTTTTTTGAAAATATTTTTATGTATTTATTTATTTATTTATTTTTTGCTTTTACAGTGAGGTGAAAATTGTAATGTGGCGCGTCCAATTTCCTGCAACTACAACTTTCTTACATGCATTCTTAACAGATTTTAATTATATTGTTTATTTATTTGTTTATTTGTTTGTTTTGTTCTTTCTTTTATGTGGCTTTATGTGGATTTACGGAGCACTGTCCATTTCTCTGACCGGTTAAACACCTGACAATGTCCCATTCACTGACCCTGAGCTAAAGCTAACAGACCCCAGACTAAGCTCTATGTATAGAACAGGGTGGAGAGTTTGAGCCCGTCACAGATCAGCCTGAGGAGGAGTTTCTCCATCTGTCCCCGAGGAGCTGCCAGAGGAACTCCCTACCATCAGACTCCTCCTCCACAGACCTGCTGCAGACACACTACCGGTCAAGTTTGGACACGCCATCTCTTTCAGTGTATTTTTTTATTTATTTATAGTTACTACTTTGAACATTTTATATACATACAAAAGACATCAGATATATGAAGTAAGATATATGGAATTGTGTAGCAGTGAAAAATATATATTTTTATATTCAAATCCTCAAACTAACCACCATTTGCTTTGTCCAAAAACATTTATTATTACTGGAGTTATTTAACTTTTTTTCACTGCTACATAATTCCATATATTTTATTTCATATATTTGACGTCTTCTGTACGTATATAAAATGTAGAAAGTAGTGAAAATAAAGACAAAAGAAGTGAATTAGAGGGTACGTCTGGTCTTGTTTAGACACTGGAGACCTTTGAAGGTCTTGAGGAGTATTTTACTTGGGGTCCAATACAAAATTTCAGAGCAAGTTTGTTTGTATCATAGGTTTTTGTTAATGGACTGCACATTTGGAGGAGTTACTGCAGCCCTACACTCCACCCTGAGCTCTGAGGTCAGCTGACCCGCTCCAGACTATGGAACAGCGCCCTGACGTAGTTTAAGACTAGACTGAAAACCCACCTCTTCTCCCTGGCATTTAATACTAGCTAGACAGGAAATCTTGGTGTTTTATTGTTGTTTTTCGATGTATTGTTTTATGTGTCTATCTCTATTTGCTTTTTGGTTTTTATTGACTTTCATATAAAGCACTTAGATCAGCTGAAGTTATTTTAAATGTGCTATATAAATAAACTTGAATTGTAGTATCGCGCAAAACCTTAATTGACTCTTTTTTAGCCCTTTTATTTAGCCAAGCAAATACTATTTACCAAAAAAATTCCATATACAAACACATAAAAACTGAAAAAACATCTGTGAAAAAATGTTCTAAAGAAATCAATTTATTTTTTCATGTAGTGGATCTAAAAATACCTTAAAATTCCTCATAAATGGACTGGGAGAGCATGCAATGATTAAAGCATCACGATGTTAGCGCTTGTTAGCTGTGTGTCCATATTTACTTTTTTTTCTCCAAGCACAAACAAATGAAGGTGCACAAACATCAGAGCCGGAATTCCATGGAGATATCAAATTAAAAACAAAATATATGAAAAACACATTTGGATCAAAATAAGAGCTGATGCTAACAGCTAAAAGGCCCGTAGCATCACACACCTCAACGCAACATTGCAACATCCGGCTAATCATGGGAATCAGAGGATGAACAGGACGCAGCGGAGAACAGGCACCGGCGCTCTGATCAAACAGGCTGCTTAACAACCTGCTAGCAGCTCTCGTATGTGTACACAGGGAGGGAGCGGAGGTGTGGGGCTACGCTAACACGCTAATGAAGATACGAGATGGAGGGAGATGTTCTTTTGACGATTATGCAGAGAAACAAGACAGGTTGGTCTTTGAAGTTGGGGGGAAATGTGTTATGATTTTATACAAATGTGTGTATAATGTTTAAAAAGTGATTATATATTTAGGTGGAATTAAATTAAAATTGACTTACAAAATGAAAGAACTAGTCATTTCTCGGATAAAGTGGGACCGAAGACACGGAATAGCTGCCACGTTGCTGTCTCAGGGCAGACTATAACGAATATTTACACAAAAAAACTATATTTGAGAGCTGTTTGAGTATGTTTACTTTGATTGTTTATGATTTTTATTTTATCGTTGGCATGTTTGCTGTATCTGCAGAAGACGAAGCTAAAATTGCACCAGAAATGGTCAAATATATCGCTTTTTTTTTTCACTTTCAAGGCACTCAAACGTTCATACATCAGCAAGGTGGGCGAAATGTCTTGCCCAAGGACACAGTGGGAACCTGTGGGTCAGTGGATCCGTCCGCTCAACCAAAGACGTTTATGTCGAGAACGGGATTCGAACCGTGGACCTTCGGATCAGCGGACAAACACTCAACCAACTGAGCTCCTGTCGCACTATTAGACGCAGTTCCTTCGCTTCAGAGGTGAAAAATAATACAAAATTGCACTTGACTTTTAACGTCTTAAAAACGTCTAAAACAGAACTAGCTCATTTTAAACATTTTGCATAAGTCCAAAGGTTTTCCTCACTTACCTTACGCATTTTAAGTCTAATACACAATTGCATGTTTTGAATATTGGAGAGAAGTAGTGACAAAAATTGACCTATATTCCATGATTCTTATATGAGACAGCTAAAACGTAGAATTTCCTCACCTAAAACACCCCAGATTACAGAAAATGACATTATTTTAATCAAAAACCTCCAGGATGAAGGACCCCAGACCCCCTCACATGCTTTTAAAAAAATATTCTTGTTGGTCGCTTTGTTGCTAAACCTCAGCAGGCACACAACTAAAAGTAATTTAGAACCTACATGATTTTACTGACTTAAAAAGGATTATTCGAACGTGCGAATGAAACAAAACACAACTCCAGGTATATTTTTGAGAAGGAAACAACATTTTAACATGACTTAAATCTCACACGAGTCAGTTTAGCGTAATATCGAGCTAATGTATTTCTGTAATGTCTCGGTTGAGGTTCTAGTATCGCGTAAAACGTGAATGAACCACAAAAATGCTGAAAAAAAAATCAAATTAGTGTACCATTGTTTCGAAGATTACACTAGATTTTCAAATTTTGTATACATATTTTTAATTATAGACATTATTCTCATTATTATAATTTTGCATATCTCCAAAATCACTGATATAATACATTTTTTATGCACCTGTCGCCTGTTCTGCTGTATTGCAAGTGCAGCCATCTTGGATTTCAGGACATGCCACTCGATAGTACAGATAAATGTGGTTGGTTTTGTCCCGGCTGTGTCCGAGATGGTGGTTTTGAAAAGGTTCATCTACAAAATTGTTTAGATTAGACCTGAACGTGGTAAATGTTGGCTTTTGTGTACCTTTCTCTGCCACTTTTGCGCTGCTAACTGTTGCCGGCGATGAGTTTATAAGCACGTTTGATGACTTTCAGAGAACATCGCTCGAAGTTTTGCAGTCTTCACGCTAAACCTCACACCGAATAGCATGCTGATCGCGCACTTCCTCATTCTCGGACGATAAAACGGTTTGGAATTCGACGGCGGAGACAGCGAACAACGGTCTCACTCAACCCTAAGAGCTGCTTACACTTAGATCTGCACACGTTTGACCGAAGTACATTTGGTTAATCTGTCGTTGAAACACTACTTTCAAAGGCAAAGGCAGTATTTGTACATAAAGTATCGCAGTATTTTATCACCATACGACTAAATAGATTGAATACTTCTTCCGACAGTTGCCGCACAGCTTCCCGTGACACGCCTGCTGCTCCTCCTCGGTGCACACGGCGTCGCGCGGAGCATCTGTCGATACGATCAGGTTGCCGGTTAGACTCCCGGGACTCTACGTGCGAGATGTTCCACACGTGTACTTTAATTACTTTTTGAGCTGGGACTCTTTTATTTGTTTGTAATAATTCAGTCATGGATTCTCACTGACGCGCAGCCCGAACAGTAAGGGCCATATGAAGCTTTAATCCGGGGAACAAGGAGGCATTTCCGAGGACCTTATGTGCGCGCAGGTGTCGAGATGATTATTCAGAGACGCGAGCGCGATGTCGATGCGGCGAAGTGGGTGTATTAGTCACGTTTGATTTATATATTTCCTCAAATCGCTGCCAATTTTTGCATTTCGTTCACAGTATAGTTAAAAAATGAATGTGTATGTCAGAATTCTGTATCTCTTGGTAGAGTCTCAGTTGGTTTCATCCATTTATCCGAAGAATAGCAGTTCGAATCCCGATCTCGCCATAAACATCCGATCCACCGACCCACAGGTTGGCGGTGCAATTCCAGCTCTCACCAATGAATGCTGTTGTATCCTTGGGCAAGACACTTAACTCACATTGCTCCCACTGTCTGCGTCCTTGATATGACGCACTTCGATAAGCGCATATCAATACGTGACCATTTACCGACTCGTGAAAGAGCGTTGGCGATAAAAATGACTCCGTTGGAAGAAAAGTTGGGCTTATAACCAAGAGGCAGACAGTTCAATTTCCATTACTGTTGGAAAAAAAAACAGCTGTTGTGTTTTTGTATGGACGCACCGGCTGTATTTCGGTTGTACGGATGTGTCAGTGTGACCGGTTGAGTTTGCAGCCTTTATTGTCTCTGTAGAGAAATCTGACCTCTGCATTTGACCCATCCTTCAACACTGCTTCAGCGACTTGTCCGAAGCAGCGGGATCCATCTCCAGGTTAGCTTGAGCTAGCTAGTTAGGACGACCTACTGGCTGCTACCTTGCTAAATATTAAACGGTCACATGTTTATATAGCGCTTTTCCACCTTCAAGACACTCAAAACATGTACTTAAACACTGGGGGCGAGGCAGGTTGAGCGTCTTGCTCAAGGACACGACGACAGTATTCATCTGTGGGAGCTGGAATTGCGCCGCTAACCTGTTTTCTGTCCCAGGGCACTAGCAGCTACAGAAATGTGTTACCACCAACAGCAGGAGGACATGTTTAACCTTAAACTGATACATTTGAGGATCTCTTATTTGAAATCTGAAAGCATGATTATGTTTTTTTTGGTTTCATTACTTTACTTTTAAAACTTTTGTTGAATACTGTGCGTTATAAACATTGATGTGAACTTGTTTCTCAGTAAGAATGCGACACATATTTTAAGATGTCTACACTGGAACCTGCTCTTCATATCCAGGTTGACAAGAAGTGTTGTAGTACATGTTTTCAGTGACTACGAGCATCTTTTTAGTGATATATTCTACCTTCAAGTAAACAGCAAACAGTATATCCATTTATGATCGTGTACGGACAGTATGTAAATAGGACTAGCCTTCTATAGATAGTACCTTTCTCGGGGTATAAGTACTGCGTGGCTCCTTTGTCATGTAACTCACTCACACGCACATGCCTCCCGTTTGTACCTTCACTCCTCTGATGTCAGGTCAGATAAACTTCTTTCAACTCTCTACCTCGTCTGGAATCGCTTTCTTCACAATTAAATGCTGAATGTGTGACTTTCCTGATCGGAGGCTTACCATTTGCGTCTCCCCGTGGATATGTTCACGTTTCGCCTTAAACGCTCCACAGCATGGCGTGAAACTTCTGTATTTCTAGGAAGACAAGCCGGCGACACTGCTTGGCCATAATACAGGTCAGATCTGTGGAGAGGCAATCACACAGTAAAAGTTCATGTTTTTTCAGCAATAAAAACAGCTGTAAATGAACAAATGCTTTATATAAGTTTTATGTTATTTGAGTATCTCCATAGAAACAAGGAGTGGTGGAAAATGTACTCAATTTTGTTAAGTAAAAGTACTAATACCGGAGAAAAAAAATGCTCAAACGCACATGAAAACATCAACTTATGTAAAACTATTAAGTACCCGTTTAAAAATGTACTTAAAGAGTAAAATTTGAATTATTTAGCGCAGATTTTGAGGTCTAATAAAGCTTCAAATGTGGTGATTTTGATACAGTTTTGTGCTGAATTTTCTTCAACAGAAACAACTGAATCGATCGTTTTTATTCTAGCTGTGTTTTTTTTATTTGCAAATCATGATCTTGGCTTAAAAAAATAACCCCTCAGCCTTTTCAGCAGGTCTCAAACAATAAGGAAAAATACTTTTAGTTTTCAGTCGAGTTCAAAAATGTAGTGGAGTACAAAGTACAGAAACCTGCTCAAATGTAGTGAAGTAAAAGTCAAAATATCTACTTAAAAATGTACTCAAGTAAAGTCAGATACCTCAAATTTGTACTCGCTCTGTAAGTTACTCATTGTATAAACGTAAAAGTTAATAAATCCTATTATTTCTACGTTACAGTTGTCAAAGTACGATGTGAAATATAATCCTTTCCGTCTCTAACAGGAGGTGAGGAGGTAAAGTCCACCCGTATTCATCCCAACTTTCTTTTCAGTTTCAAAATCATTTCAAATGTTGCTCTGTATCAAAGTTTGAATCCTAACGACGCTTCAACCACTGAGCGCGAGTGCACAAGTCCTGCCCAGGCTCCTAATCAGACCGACCCAACCCAACTCCGCGCACCGCTTTTGGCCGAGAGCCGCTAAGAAAACCTCAAAAGAAAACTACTGAGCAACTTTGACTTTCACGAGTTTGGAAAGTGGCCAGCCTCATCAGAAATGGACTAAAAGTTATAGAAAAACAGCAACATGGCGGACTGCATGCACAATCATATCTGTGCCGAGAGTGAAGTCAGTGGAGTTTATTGAACCAAAAACAAAACCTGTTCAAAAAATCAAATGTCAGCTTTGAAGAATGCTAATAATCTACTGAGTTCATGTTTCAAAACTAAGTAAAAGTACGTCTTAAACCGATCGAGAATTGAACTTTTAACCACGTGATATTGGTGATCCCTCATCGTTAGCTTACTCCGCTAGCCAGCTACTACTGCTATTTTGATTGATTCCTGCATGTTTGCATAATCCTGTATGGTCCTGCATTTGAAGCTTGAGTGCTGGGAAAATTTCTGTTTCCACCTACCCCCTATCTCTGCCCACTGCTCTGTACAGGAAGTTAATGGACCTGTTGCTATTACTACGCCGTTACGGACAAAATGTAAAATAATGATCTGACAATTAAACTTTAAAAATACATAAATAAATAAATAAATACAGCATGTTTATTCTCCTGTATTCAAAACACTATTGCTCTGAAAAATCCTGTTTTCACTTCCCCCCTATTCCCGCCCACTGCTCTGTACAGGAAGTCAGTGGACCTGTTTCTATTACTACGCCATCATGGGTAAAATGTTAAACAATGATCAGACAATTAAAGTTAAATACTATATAAATAAATAAATAAACATATTAATTCCTCTGTATTCAAAAAGCCATTGCTCTGAAAAATCCTGTTTTCACCTACCCCCTATCCTCACCCACTACTCTCTACTAGCTTGCGATTATTTAAAATGTTCAGGAAGTCAAAGGACCTGCTTTGTTTTTTTTTAGTTGTTACGGACCAAATGTAAAATAATGCAAAAATAATAATAATAAGAATAAAAATAAATTAAAATTAAAACTAAAAATAATAACATTTAATTAAATAAAATTAAACACATGAACACATAAACACATGATAATAACATGGTACCTAATACTGAACTGGATTTAAGATTAGCAGTGCGTGTCGTCCACGTTGGCGGTCACACTCCGCTGTCACTTTCTCTCTGACCGGACCCATGCTCCATCTGGTTGGCCCTCGGAGTGCCCCCTGCTGTTCGGAGTGCACACCTCCCCTCTCACACTGAGTCACTACAATGTGCTAAAACTACTCAACTGCTGCCCATCACACTCCTAACACGTTATTCATGATAATATCCCAGACGCCTCATCTCACTGTCAAAATATTCCAAGATAAAATACTGTTACGGCGAAGTACACGTCACAGTGTATCATTTTAGAGCAGAAATAATTAAAAAAATTTTGTGAATGTATGACAATTTTGAGATATATGTTTAGTAACCAAGAAAATGTATTAAAAAAAAAATAAAAAAATTATATTCTCATGGTTCATTATGCAAGCAAATGTTGTTGGTTTTTTTTGTGTTTTTTTTTTATTTTATTTATTTTTTATTTACATGTATTCTATTTGTTTATTAGTTTGCCATGTGATTTTTCAGTTTAATTAATTCATCATCTTTATTATTATTATTGTTGTTGTTGGTTATTATTTTAATGTATTTATTTTGTATTTATTTTTGTAATTATAAATCATCAAAAAATTAATTACTCTAAAAATACAAAATAATTCTAGCAATAATATGACATCTATAACCATCCCAAAAATTTAAAAATAATCATCAAATTTATCCAAAAAAATGTTTTCATTCCAAATAACAATTCAAACACCAGTGCATGCAGACACTGGGGGCGAGGCGGGTTAAGTGTCTTGCCCAATGACACAACAACAGTATTCATTCAAACCTCTCAACCAATGATGTTTATGTCAAGAGCGGGATTCGAACCGGCGACCTTCGGATCAGTGGTCACTCTACCAACTGAGCTACTGTCGCTTGGTTGGTAAAATACAAGAATAAATAAAAATAAATAAATAAAAAACAGCCACATAATTTTGTTTATTATTCACATTCAGTGTATAATTATTGTCTTTTGTGCCTGTGTGATGTACATTTTCCTGGTCTATAACCCCCAGACCCCCCCTCAGACATTAGCATGCATGAGTAATTACTGTATACTTTGATTTACTTTTAAAATGGCCGACCTCAAACCGCTCCTCTCCCTCTCCTTTTCCCACATTTTTGACTCCTGTCTTTAAAGCCGTCTAAAAGCACCCGAATGGCTCCTTCCTTGTGTTTTATGATTCTGATATTCTAATCTGTGAGGGCATCTGACTGAATGAGCGTCTCCGTGGTAACTTTTTAAAAATTCCAATTACAAAGCCTCTTTAGAGCCCCGCCGGAGTTGGACTTAGCTCGTGTTTGATGTGCTTCTCCGCTGGGACCTCCGCACCTTCCCCCCTCCTCCTGTTTGTCTCCTCTCTCCTTCGCTGCTTCCTTGCTTCCTACTCCTTCTCTCCTCGCCTCCTTTGGTCCTCTGACCTTGACTCCTCTCCTCTTTTCACCTCCTTTCTCCTTTTCTTGTTCTTTCGTCCCTTGTTTCCTTTGCTTTTCTCTTTCTCCTTGTCTCCTTTTCTCCTCTATCTTTGACTCCTCTCTTCTTTTCTCCCTCCTTTTCACCTCCTCCTCTCTTTCCTCTCTCTTGTTCTTTCCATGCTTCCTTACCTTCCTCTTCTCTCTCCTTGTTTCTTTCTCTCCTTTTCTCTTCTGACCTTGTGTCCTCTGGCCTTGTCTCCTCTGTCCTTGTGTCTTCTAGCCTTGTCTCCTTTCTCCTTCTGTCCTCTGTCCTCATCCTCTCTCTCCTTGAGTCCTGTCTTCTTGTCTCCTCTCTCCTTATGTCCTTTAGTCTTGTCTCCTCTCTCCTTGTATCCTCTAACCTTGTCTCCTCTCTTCTTGTGTCCTCTCTCCTTGAGTCTCCTTATGTCCTCTAGTCTTGTCTCCTCTCTCTTCATGTCCTCTAGTCTTGTCTCCTTTCTCCTTATGTCCTCTAGCCTTGTCTCCTCTCTCCTTTTCACCTCTCTTTCCTCTCCTCGCCTCCTCTTTCCCTCCACTTGTTCCTTCCTTATTTTCCTTTCCCTACTTTCTCCTTGTCTCCTTCTCTCCTTGCCTCCTTCGGTCTTCTTACGTTGATTCCCCTTTTCCTCTTTCCTTGTCCCTCCCACACTCCACTCCTCCCCCTCTATCTTCACCCCCTCCTCTCCTCACCCATCCACTCCTCCCCTCCTTTCTCTCATCTTTCCCTCTCTTTCTCCCTTCCTTTCTCTCAATATCGCCTCCGCTCTTCTCTCTCCTCCTTCTCAGTCTTCCTCTTATTCCCTGCCCTTTCTCCCACCTCTCCTCTTTCCCTCCTCCTCTCCTCCCTCTCCTCTCCTCCCCCCCTGGCTGCCTGTTGTGTCCTGTCCTCATTTTCACTTATCTCTCTCTCATTTCCTCTCCTCTAATTCCTCCTGCATGATCCCTCCCTCACTCTCTCTCCTGTCTGTGTCATTATCCACCTTTCCCCCCTTGAGGATTTCACGTTATTGTCTTAGCGCCGCACTCTCCTCTTCATACTTACAATTTCATTCCAATATTTTTACTTTAGGTTTTAAATTTTCACCCCAAATACAAGTGTCAACTGCGGAAAGTCCAAAGACAAAATTTACAATGATAAAAATAAACAATCTCCTCGCAAACATCACATTTTTATATAGTACTTTACCTCAAGAAACCACTCACCCATTCATACACCAGAGTACACAGACACTGGGGGCGAGGTGGGTTAAGTGTCTTGCCCAAGGACACAACAACAACAACATTCATCTGTGGGAGCTGGAATCGAACCGCCAACCTGTGGGTCAGTGGATCTAAACTCTCAACCAATTTTGTTTATGTCATGAGAGCAGGATTTGAACCATCAACCTTCAGCTCAGTGGACAAACACTCTACCAACTACAACTGTCGCCCCCTACTGCCATCACTACTACAATTACAAGTACTATTATATATAACATTAATGTGTGTTCCAGGAATTATATTTAGCAAATAATAATTTTTGTAAAGCTGTAAAGTTGTTGTTGTTTTTTTTTTTTTAGAATTGCAATGATTCAAAATATTTAATGAAATAAAGTAATTTTGAATAAGTATTTTATTTATTTATTGTATTATTATTATTATTATTATTATTATTATTATTATTATTATTATTATTATTATTATTATTATTATTATTATTATTATTATTTTATGTAGTTATGTATTTATTATTGCATTATTATTATTATTATTATTATTATTATTATTATTATTATTATTATTATTATTATTATTATTATTATTTTATGTAGTTATGTATTTATTATTGCATTATTATTATTATTATTATTATTATTATTATTATTCATGGTGTATTTATTATTTCATCATTATTTTATTATTATTCATTTATTTACTTTCACTTTTTTAAATGACTAAAATAATCTTACTGCAAGTGAAGAGTGAAAATCTGATGGAAAAAAAATATGTTTTAACTCTGACAATCTCATCTTCTTTAAAAGCTATTGCTCTGTGTTCTCAAGACTGAGCTAAAGCTGTGATAAAGTCCTTTTTATTTGCTCCGCTCCTCAATACGACAGTTTCCCCCTCGAGCTTCTGGGCTTGTGTACGTGTGTGTGTGTCTGTGTGTTTGTGTGAATGTGTGTGAGTGAGTCCCGAGGCAGCTGTTTAGTGTCCCCGCTGCGTCTGGAGTAGCGCTCTGGACAGCCAACACCTGTAAACCTGTGCCAACACGGAGGACAGCTCACCGCCTGTTAAACCAACATGTGTGTGTGCGTGTGGGCTGGCATTCGTCACGTCGTAGGGGCTGAAATCTGTACATGGTTCAAACGGGGGTTAAGCTCAGTTGAAGAACACAAATTATACATTCTTGCGGCTTTAATTCCCTTTTAAACTGCTTTTGGTCACCTTGGGATACGTATTTCACATTTTCTAACTTAAAATAATGTCTGTTTCCAATGAGTTAGGCTATTTAGATGTTGGAGCTCCCTCTGCTGGCAGCAACGGGAATTACCAATGAAAAAATAAACAAATTAATGCCATGCTAACAGAGCCACGCATTCGTTGTGAAGTCAGTTTGACTATAAAACGTGTACGGTGATGATTATGGCTTAAAAACTGCACAGAGCAAGTTCAGATTTTTACCTGTGACGCAACAATCCTGGCAATTTTCAAGTGGAGTATTTTCGAGTGCGTTGAGAAGTCAAGTTTGGAGTAATGAAACAAGCGTAAATCACATTTTTGTATCACGTTTTGAGTGACTTGAAAGTAGGAAACCTGATCTGACCGCTCAACCGATGACGTTTATGTCGTGCGCAGGATTTGAACCGCTAACCTTCAGATTAGTGAACAAACGCTCGAACAAATGAAGTGTAAATGAAGCAAAACGACAACTCCAGGTATGTTTTTGATGAGGGAACAACAATATTACAGTTTGGCTTAATATTCGTGGTTTAAGGTAAGAAACGGTCTCCGAAAAACGAACGCGAGTCGATGAAACGTCCCCAAAAAGCACGGAAACCCAACTTGTGCGTTCGCGTGTACTTACCTCTGTACCTTTCCTTTCGCACGCCGCCTCACCATTAGCCCCACAGCCATGCAGAACAAATTACATCTAATGGGGTTTCTCTGCCCCAACACTCCTTTTCACCGATCGCTTCAAAATTTCAATTTAGTGGTTAATGTTAAGGTTTCCTCCGACGGAATATAGAACAATATGATAGCAATTACAGTCTCTGGGAACATTAAATTAAACGCATTAGCACAATATGGAGAGAAAACGAGGCCATTTGAAACAAGTTGTGAGGGGAAATGATCCGGGACAGGGAGGCGTGACAGCAGTCTCAAATCCAAGCGTTCGCGTGTCTGTGATGTACTTTAATCTAGGCTGAACCGTTGGCTTTGCTGGATTCAATATGGATTCTTTGGAGCCTGTGGTATTGTCATTTAAAAAGCCAATATTACGTTGTTTTCTGATCTGTTATAATGTCGTTTCCGCGTCACAAACGTACCTGGAGTTGGGTTTTGTTTCTCTCAACCTTGTGATGTCATCGTGTGGCAATACAGGAAGTGCTCCGCTGTGTTTTTAAACTCCATACAGCTTCATGGGAATCTTTGGGATCATTTCAGCCCTGGAATTGTCGATCTCTGCTGAACTAAAGGTAAAAAGTACAGTAGTTGTTAACTTCGCAAGTATCAGTTCATGACATCACAAGGTGGAACAGAGCATTTTGAGCTTTGGAGATGTAGACAGACTGATAATAGTCTTAGTTTTACTCAAACAAAACACAACTCCAGGTCTGTTTTTGAGGAGGTAACGACATTATAACATGGATTAAAACTCACAAGACTCAATTTTGTGTACGTTGGGTTACCATGGCGATTGGAAATACACCTGAAGTCTTTTTTCGTAAACCGATTTGTTGTCCAATCGTATATAGATCTGATTCGACCTGTATAAAAAGTTGTTGCCACATTTCAGTCAGTTAAAAGTAGTCAAGTAGTTATTTTGTGTTTATGGTCATTTTAAATTTTAGGAATTTTAAAACGTTTTCAAACAAAGCGCCTTACTTTATCTTCCCTCTGACCTATTATATATGGTCACATCTGGTCATTTACAGCGCTTTTCCACCTTCAAGGCACTAAAAGCACTTCACGTCAAGAAACCACTCACCCATTCACACACACATTCACACACCGGTGTACACAGACACTGGGGGCGAGGTGTCTTGCCCAAGGACACATTGACATATGAATTTAAAGATGCGCTATATAACTTATGTATGGCCAGTCACATGCATCTCTCCATGGATCATACTACTTTGCCTGGAATGTTTCACTGTATGGCGTTTAACTATTAACCTATGACGCCAATACACCAACTTACATATCAGGTCTGTGTAGAGGTGACAGTAAGAATGGATGTTTTTAGGGTAATTTTTAGCTATTAAAAACAATGCAAGTGAATAAACGCAACATAGACAGGTTTAAAGCCGTTTATCAGGGGTGTAAAACTCATTTTCACAGAGGGCCACATCAACAAAATGGTTGCTCTCAAAGGGCCAGATGTAACTGTAAGACAATATAAATGTAACTAAATGTAAACAAATGCAATGTAAAATAAATGCACCTACTTTTTAATCTTGTTAATTAACCATTTCTATATTTATTACTTATTCAAGTTACAAATATTTCATATGCATAGATATGAAAAAATGGCTGTGTAACTGTATCTCCTGAATAAACTGATATTTTAAGACAGTCATACCTTTTGATTTGCCTTGTCGTGGGCCACATAACATGACGTAGCGGGCCACATTTGTCCCACGGGCCTTACGTTTGACACATGTGCCATATATGGAACATTCCAGGCAATGCAATGACATTTCCGTGGAGAAGAGTAAATGGTGAACTACATATCAAAAATGTTTCATAAGGCACCTTAACAATCTTAAATGTTTTGGAATTTTACATGAATTTCAAGGACTCACTTCAACTTTTTGTGCTTTAAATCGGATTATAGCTTATTCTGAACGTATAATTTGTTCACTTACCCAGTGACATCATCTCCGCACATAGATCTTGTTTCCATGGCGTCTTAACACGTACGGAACCTGCTAACCTCGTAGAGTTCAACCCGAGCAGCTCAGGAGACAAAGCCTTCCCTCCACGGCAGGTACAGGCAGGAGCACACCCGGGGGACCATCTCCTCAGCACCAGTGCAAGCAGATGGCTGGAGGACGCCCAACGGGTGCTCACGTGATGGGCGCAGTGCCACCCAACTTCCTGCCCACCCACCCTCCTTCCCTACCTCCCTCACCCCCACCCCCTCTCCTCAGCAGTTGGTGTCACTACCCGTCCGTCTGTGAAAGTCTGCGGCCCGGCGAACAGATTGGCCAGTCGACGATGGATCATTCGCCCAAAAGTCGCCTAATCTCCCGCCTGCTTCCGGGGCTACGAGACACTTCTCCGCAGAGGGGAAGGGGGGGAGGATTTACGGGACAAGTCGTCAAGAAAGCCTTCCAAACGAACTTCCAACCAAGCCAACTCCAAAGATACCTTCTATGGCAGAGCAAAATGTCGAGGAGCAGACATCGGAAAGAGGGAGCGTGTCAGGGATGAGATGGACAAATCAAGATGTTACGAACTACGATTGGCTTGTATGGAAGTGTTAAAGGTGCACTGTGGAACCTTTCTTGCCTCCCCGGAGATTTCCTTGAATGTTATTTATTTACAGGTGTTTTTATTAGTAAAAAAAAAGCCTCAAAAACATGTTTTCTCCACAGATTTGGCCTGTGGTTTCAGGTTCTTGTCTCCATGAAGTTAGATAAATTTAATGCCAGACTGTGGAACATTCCAGGTAATACAACAGCATCTTCATAGGGATAAGCAGATGACAGATCCTCCACCAGAAATAATGCAACTTTGGTCAAGAAATTTGGTTTAGGCAGCTGATTCTTTTTAGTTTTAGTCGAGTCTTAGTTTGTAAAAATGTCATGCTTTATGCTTTAGTTTGGTCTGAACTTGGATCTAGTCTCCACAAATATTAACTTATTTAGCGGACTGATATCAGTATTTAAAAGTTATACAAAAATATACACTTTCAGACAGTTTTGTTTTGTGAAATTTAACCTAATCTTAGTTTTTGTCATTTTTTTTGTTTTAGTCATGAAATACTGACTAAAAGTGATGAAAATATTCTATCCCACCAAATACACACTGTATGAAATGAATTTAAACATAACTATGATAAACATATTTGAAAGCATTCATTAAAGAAACTGGTGTTTGTTGAGACACATAACTCATCTGTCTGGTCGGGATCTCATCACATTTCCATCAGTGAAGTGGTCTCTGGATGTGGACGAAGTGTTTGTGATTAAATGAAACCACTCTCTCAAACTCGAGTGCTCCTGCTCTAAAGGTGTACTCACAGTCAGGACCATTTTGTGAAATTAGCAACAGACAAACAAAATATACTTAGTAACAACAGAAATATAATATAAGAAAAGTCTTATATAGGATTTTTCACACACACATTTGGGGCATTGATCATTAACTCCTGATGGTGGCGTTGTGGCCTACCTTGTGCATGTTAATTATACAAATGAGTACAATGGGTAAAGTGTCTTGCTAAATGACACAGTAACAGCATGTGGTCAGATGAAATTCATCCTGGTGACCTCCTGGTTCTGATTCTGGTAACTTCCTAGTTATGATCTCGGTCCTGGTGACTTCCTGGTACTGGTCCTGATGACTTCCTAGTTACAGTCTTGGTCCTGGTGACTTTGTGGTTCTGGTTCTGGTCCTGGTGACTTTGTGTTTTGGTCCTGGTCCTGGTGACTTCCTGGTACTGGTCCTGGTGACTTCCTGGTTCAGATCCTGATGACTTCCTAGTTACGGTCTTGGTCCTGGTGACTTTGTGGTTCTGGTTCTGGTCCTGGTGACATCCTGGTTCTGATCCTGGTGACTTTGTGTTTTGGTCCTGGTCCTGGTGACTTCCTGGTTCTGATTCTGGTCCTGGTGGCTTCCAGGTTCTGGCCCTGGTGACTTCCTGGTTTTGGTCCTGGTCCTGGTGACTTCCTGGGTCTGGTCCTGGTGACTTCCTGGTTCTGGTCCTGGTGACTTCCTGGTTCTGGTCCTGGTGACTTTGTGTTCTGGTCCTGTTCCTGGTGACTTCCTGGTTCTGGTCCTGCTGACTTTGTGTTCTGGTCCTCGTGACTTCCTGGTTCTGGTCTTGGTCCTGGTGACTTCCTGGTTCTGATCCTGGTGACTTCCTGGTTCTGGTTGTGATAACTTCCCGGTCCTTTCTTTATTTAGACATTATTCAGTCGGCGTCAACCAAATTAAGTAATGTTCCACAGTATGGCATTTAAAGACACACTATGTAACTTTTCTATTGCAGGGTCAATGTTCATAAATGCATCTATATCCATGGAGACGCTATCAGGCCGGGTTGCAAGTCAGATCTGCGGAGAGTTGACCACACTTATAGTGAGAATGCATGTTTTCAAGGTAATCAAAACACCAGTTGAATTGAATAAAACACCAACTAGCATGCTAACACAGCACTTCCTGGCTCCTGCTTTATAATTTGTTTCAGAGTTATTTTAACCTTAAGGTCTGCTTCAAAAATATATCTGTACTGAGGCAAGATTTTTGCTCAAATACATGGGAAAAAACAGGTACCGGTAGCGCAATAACATCTCCATGGAGACAAGAAGGTAGTGGCCCAGAAAAAGTTCCAAAATCCGCCTTTAAAGTCCAAAAAAAAAGTGATGCGGCAATGTGTGAATAAGCCTTACCAACTGACTCAAATCCACTCCAAACAGACTGGCCCTCCACCCACCACCCACCATCCTGCTTTAGTCTGCTCCGAGGGTGGCATAGGAGGAGAGGGACCACCAGGTACCCCCTCCAATAACCTGCGGGCTAAGCTAGGGCTACGCAGCTCAGCCAAAAAGACATTTGGAGTGCGCACTTCAAAGAGGGGCTTGGATTATGTCGACTCGCGCACTATCCGGAGGGGACGCTTTGAAGGCAGCACATTCACTGGTGGCCTTCACTATATGGGTTTGTTGGTTTGTTTGTTAGTCTAAACCCATTTTGTCGTTTGCTGGAGAGGAGAGGGGCTGCAAAAGTTTACTAAAAAAGGCATTTGAAGAGTTGTATTGAAAAGTACTGGACCTACTTTGGGAATACGCAGTTCATTTGACGACAAGCGTCTAGGTTCTCTGAGCAATGTATTATTTATGCATTATTACCTTCTGTTGGAGAGTGTTGTTTAGCGTTTGGTGTTTTTTTTTATTTCTGATATAAAATGACTGAATAACTTTACTTTTCTCTCCATGGCATTGGTCGTCTTTGTTCAAAAGAAAGTTTGTTTTCTGACAGCAAAACTTGAATTGGATAAAATATGTTGAAAATATGTTGTGGTATTTGTTTAGATGTCGTAGTGCTAATTATGTCCGCTAAGTTTGACAAAGTACAGCACGTTTTGTCACATTTTAAAAAAAGGGGATCACCGTGTTACTTTTTATCCTTTCGCCAAAAAACAGCGTATTGCCATGCTTAATAAGTCTCACTTTCTCCTCTCTTTGCTCTCCACGCTAAGTCACTTCTCCTTCAGAGCGCAATCACAGCACAATCAGAGTGCATCCTGCTAATGAAACTACTTCACATCGAGTCAGGTTTGTGAAGTTGTAGCGTATTGTTTTGCATCACGCTTTTGTATATTTATGGAAAATCGGCGTGACGAACTGAGCTTTGGACAGAATCTTACAGCGAACCATAAGGAGGGTTCGAATAGAGATCGCTAGATTACTCAAACATGTATAGATGACATATAAAAGCCCATAAAAGTTGTAGGGGTGAATTTGCTTATTAGGAATACCATCCGCGAGTATCATAGCACTTAGCAACAATCAATCCTGTTGCTTATGCTAGCGGGAGCAACCTCGGGGAAAGAAGGCGCCGGATTGCGTTGCGTTACGGACACAATAGCGAAATTAAAATACCAGGATCGGGTAAAATAGTAGCATGACCATAATGGCGTAGCTCACAGCAGCAGTTACAGAGAGAGGAGAGTCAGAGAGCCAGAGTCGATGGAGTCTTAAGCGCGACGATGATCATTTTTTAGTTAAAATGTGGCGGCTAGCAGGTTAGCTATGTCAATTTACATTTACAGTATGGTTATAATATGGTAAGCTCCAAAAATTTTGCATAATTTTGCTTATTTAATGTTGCTAATCTCTTGCCTTACTGCCACATGATCACAAGTTCGATTCCTAGATTGTGTATGGACTTTCGGTGAGTTTGCATGTTCTCCCTGTGTCTACGTGGGTTTCCTTTCGCTGGTTTAGTTTCGCACATCGTCCTAAAACACGTTAGCTAACCCTCTATCCAGGCGCTTCTGAAAAAGATCTGGAGAAGGGTCCTTGGCACGAAAGTATGGGTCAAATGCAGAAGATAAATTTCTATTTCTTTTACTTCTTTCTGAAATTATCATGAAAATTTCAAAATAACTTATTCGTGATGATTCTCGGAAGCAAAAAAAATCACAGCTAAAATAAAATCAGGCCAAAAAACCCATCCAATATTCAGTGGCCATTTTGAATTCGCAGGTTTGCCTCTGACCCCCGTGTAGCACTGGCTCTTTTAGGCATTCATGATTTTAGCGCGTGTCGCCGTGGTAATGCAAAGGTGGTGCGTGATTGGTGGCTAACAAATAACACAGAAGCCAAACATCTGCGGGACACCTGTGCCCATGGGTGCCAGCACGGAGCGCCGAGCCACAACAACAGGCACTGTGGCAGATGATTACCATAATTAAAATCGCATCAATTAAAGGGGTCAAGCGCTGCCCGGTGCCACCTTCTCCGCACAGATGGTGGAATGCGCTCGGAACTGCCTCTCTCTGACGAGCCTCGGAATTAGCAAAAATCTATCATTATTTTTTTGGTTTTGTGAGTTCAGATAAGTAGTTAGATTGAGTTGCGTCGAATAGTTTTGTTGCAGGGCTGTGTCTAGACTTTTTCGATTGGGGCCGGTAAACGGTGGCCACAAGGTAGTCCCCAAGTTCTTAAAGAAGACCTGTTGTGCTTGTGTGATCATTACGTTATAATTAGCACATTTTAAGTCGCAATATTCATCTAAATCAAAAAATTGTCCACTGACTAATTTTGAGAATTCTGTCCATTTGCTCGTTTTGTTAGGTAAAGTAAAGGTGTACTAGGTCACTTTTCTAATGCTGTGCACCACCTGCCTGTCTCCACGGCGATATGGAGATGTTTTTGCTCTGCCTGAAAGTTCCAAAATATGACCTAAGTATCTTTATTTAGTAATTTATTTTATTACGTGTGTTTTTGTTTCTCAAAAGTACCTTGAAAAACATGCAGTCTAACAGTGTGCGGGGTTGCAGCCTCTCCACAGATCTGGCCTGTAACTTGTCTGTGCAAATGGTTATTCACCCCTGACCACTCGAGAAATGCCCCTGATCTCTTGACCTGCATGACCCGAGCCAAAGAAAGAGTCAACTACCTGTCTCCATGGAGATGTTATTGTCTTGCCTAGAATGTTCTCAAGGATGGCATTAAACTTATCTATATCCATTTTTTATTATTATGTGATGCTCTTCTTATTGATATTTATTTTATTCACTAAAGATTTGTGTGATTTTTATTATTATTATTATTATTATTATTATTATTATTATATTTTTTATTTATTTATTTTTAAGTTTTAGTTCTTCTTTTATAAAAATGAAAAAGGTGTGTATGCATTTGTTGTGTTAAATGACACTACTACTTGCTCACGCATCAATAAAAATATGAAACATAAACTTACGTATATCCATGGAGAGAAGCGAGTGAAGCCAACAGGCCAAGTTACAAGTCAGATCTGTGAAGAGGTGATACCACTCACAGTAAGAATGCATATTTTTCAAGGTTTTACTTTAGCATTTTTTTTACAGCAACTTCAGAGATGCTCCTGAGAACTATAATCTACACAACAATCCCAGCAGTGTTATCCCAGACAGGATCCATGCCCAGAGCAACAAATGTGTGTCAGGCTCAAAGGCACAGAGGCACAGAGACCAGGGACCAGCCTCCAGCCAGTAATTTGTCCTGTGCATGCTGGGAACGCGAGGGGATCCACAGACCTGCCCATCACAGCATCCAACGGCCTCTGTGGACCCGTGTGTTCTGCTCGCTTCTGGTGCTCAGGTGAAGTGGAGATTCAAACAAGTAAAACAATCAACACACAACAACACAGAGTCTGTACACATGTAGATCAGAGAGTGTGTACCATGTGACCAGACGCACTACAGCCCCGTGTCTTCCTCTGGAGAACACGTCCACACAGGCAGTGCAGGTGCAGGGTTTCATTCAGGAGTCTTCTTGGACACAGTAAAGAAAGCCGTGCGAGGAGGCCGGGCTGATCCCCGGTCCTATGGCACAGCGTGACCCCGGGTTTCTGTGTGACCCCGAAGTGCAGGGTGGGTGGGATGTGCGGCCTCAGGAGCCCAGCAGGGGGCCGCAGGAGCCCGAGATGAGGACTGACACCAGAGTTCAGGGGTTAATTTGTGTAACAGGCAAATTTGCATACAAATGAAAAATGACAGAATTTTTCTGTTCTCTGCAACTTTCAATGTCATCCGCATCAGCCGCCCCTCCCCCGCCTGCTGTTTGAAGAATATTCATGACTTGTGAAGCTGGGGCACCTTGTTTGCTATTAATCTCCACCGCAGGTCAATGACTTCATTTGCTCAACTTTATCAGCGGTGCCATTCACGGCTCTTTCTTCCCCAGCCGTCCGTCGCCTTTGTAGCTCTCTAAAGTGCTCTCACTGCCTCTCTTCAGAGCCCAGCTTTTAAAGCACAACAAAGGCACAGTAACTGCGCCGCACTTTTGAACACACAAATGAAGAGTTGAGAGGGAAATGGATGCCGGCTGCAGATTACTTCTTCCTGTAACTCCCACAACTTGTACCGCCTTTCCCTTAAACCGCCTTTTTCTCCTCCGCTCTCTCCATCCTGATTGGACTTTTTCTCTTCTGTTCACTCTGTCCTGATTGGACTGATTGCTTTTTAATCTAAAGGAAATTGCTTCCACTAAGAGGTCAGAGAGTGAACAAAGTGAGAGAGGAAACAAAGACTTATGAAGCACAAGAGTCTTTAGAACAGAGTGTCCTGTGGATTACTGTCAATAACGTTTAATACACAGCTCACTAGACGTTACAAGTAGATAGTACATTCACACACACGGCTCATGATCCCTCTGTTACCTGGAGGTTCACTATCACTCACCTGCTCCAGCTGCACTCAACACTGTCTCCAAGCTCTCTGCCCCATCTCCTGTGTTTACTTACTTTTATTCTTTTTGAACTTCTACTCTTCGCATTTTTTCCACCCTCGCTTTGTCCAAACCCAAACTTCTTCCGTCATCTAACACTGTACAAAAACACTTCTCAAACATATTCAGTCATTTCCGCTGCGTTCATACAGTGAGTTTACTATGTGCTCCTATTTGGATTTGAGACAATCAGCGATATTTACAGTAAGTACATGAACGTCTCTCGCGCACCCACCTCTCCCGACTGTCTGCAATATGAAGGGGACCTAAGCCCTAATCTCCTGTTTAGGCTGAACTGCCCAAACAAACTGCAAGAGCTCCCGTTCCACCAATCAGACGGCTCCGTTTGTCTATGTACAGAGTATCTAGAGATTAAATCTATATTGTGGGTATTAGAGGCATGTTACACAGTAGTGGAGATTCAATGCATTTGTTCAGCATTTGTGTTCATCTGGCGTTGGGCTGATTCTCCTGCAGATGAAGCTGTGTGTCTTTATATGCCACATTTTAAAGAGAACGTAATCGAAATCAACTTAAATTAGAAAATTAAAACAGGAAAAATGTGTTTGGCTCACATGTTTCTGTATAATGTTAAAATATACTGCTGCGTTTTCTTCTAATTAAGACACTGTGTTTGTCGCACAATGAGCAATTTCCAAGGTTGCAACACCAAAGCACAAGAATAGCAAGCCGCAAAAAATAAAAATAAGTAAAAATGTGTGCAAAAATAGATCTAAAAATACAAATTAGCTTAAAACACATGTGTCAAACTCGAGGCCCATGGGCTAAATGTGGCCCGCTATGTAATTTTATGTGGCCCGTGACAAGGTAAAATAAAAGGTATGACTGTTTTAAAATATCAGTTTATCAGGAGATACACAGTTACACAGCTATTTTTTTCATATCTATGCAAATCCATAGGCAACATGTGTAATTTGAATAAGTAATAAATATAGAAACGGTTAATTAACAGGATTAAAAAGTAGTTACATTTATTTTACATTACATTTGGTTACATTTAGTTACATCTGGCCCTTTGAGAGCAACCGTTTTGTTGATGTCGCCCTCTGAAAATAAGTTTGACACCTCTCGCTTACAACAAAATAAAAATGCCTAATAGATCAAAATGTGAGAGGAATTTAAAATATATTTTTGTAGAGAGCGACTGTGAGTGTGGACAAAATCAGCCTGCTCTTATATTTATAAAAAAAAAAGAAAGCAAATACAAATAGAAATTGCGTTATGTATTGAAAACGACACAGCAGAAGTGCACTCTACTGCCCTCTGCTGACCGTTCCACCCGTTTTGAAATTAAACCAGTGAGAGAATTATGGAAACGTCTTTTTTCCCCAACTTCAAATCATATTTTTAAGGTTGTTAACTACACTTCGCTGTTCTAAAGGTAACTTAGACTCGTTTTATAAAGGCCAAGAAAACCATAATACCCCTCCTTTAATCTAAACGGTCTGCTTCATTAAGTTGCTCCCATTTTCCAGGAGAGAAAAGTTAAAGAAAGAAGTGCAACAAAGGGTGAAGAAGAAAGCCCGAACCAATTCAAAAAAGTGTCTTTGTTTGGATCTTTATGCAAAACGACCCTTTGAGTTTCCACGCCTTTATCCCTATAGGCAAAAGGAGCTATTGATCGGCCCTTACATCACACGTTTCCCTCACCTTAGATGCCTTTGAGGGGCCCCTCCAGGATCGCGGTATCCTTGGCTGGCTACCCGGACCGAAGATTAGGCCTCCGCGCACATAACCCACGCCGAGTAACCCGAAAAAAAAGGTAGAGAAAGCAGGCGCTGTCTAATTAAGGCTGATCAAAGACGAGCACTTTATCCACAAAAACAACCTGTACATCTGAATGGGCTGCGAGGAGGAGGAGGAGGGAGCGGGAGGAAGAGGAAGAACGGAGTAGGAGAAGGAGGGAGGAAGGGAGGAGGGGTTGGAAAAGTAGCAGGCCAGCTCCAAACCAATGTGGGGCACCGTGGGGCACTTTGAAGTTCAAGTTTTTTTTGTGGATATAGTTGTTTTGATATCGCAATGTTCTATTCCTTGTGTAACTTTTCTGCTGGACGTTCGACCACCTGCTTGTCTCCATGGTGATTACTTTGCTTGGAATGTCCCACAGTATGGCGTATACAGCTGTCCCTCTCTATATAGCGGCTCACCTTTCGTGGTCTCGTTGTTTCTGGTCAAATTTTTCATGCTTTTTTACAGAGTATGAATGTGCATTGTGTTGTGCGTCCTGATTGGCTGTTGGACTGTAGACCATTGTCCATCAGTCTCCTCCGTGCCGTGTCTCCTGTCCAGTACAGAATGTGTTCAGACAAATTTACATAAACGTTGGATCGCAGTGTGACTCTGAAGTGCTGTACGTTTGCAATTTGTTTTCTCCCCGACAAAACCCACAATGTCGGTGAAACGTTCTGCACCGACAAAGACGCCTACGAAGGTTTGAACTTTGAGAGAGTTTAAACAAGAGAGAAATGTGAGAAAATGTTAACGCCTGTGTGAGAAAAGTGTATAAAGTGTGTGGTGAGGGGTTATACAGCAAAAAAACATATAATAATTGTAAAAAATAAAGCTGACGACTTCGCCGATTTCGCCTATTGCGGGTTAATTTTAGAATGTAACCCCCGCAATAAACAAGGGACCACTGTATATGTATTTTATTCTGTTTTTTCAGTTAAAGACAGTAACGAGAATATGAAAAACCTCGCATTTGATTGGACCCATAATACCCTTTTTTTTCATTAGAAGTTGCTTGGAATGAGCCTTCGTTACAGGACAGAGAGGTCACCTGTCTTAACTCGTCAGCCTCAAGAAAATTACATGCGTTCATATTCCAAAATTAAACTCTTAAACAAATTCTACTACTCCACTTTAGATTGGTCCAAACCACAATGAACTCAGAGGTCTACCATCCTAGCAACGGCAGATAAGACCTACCGCCGTATGTGAAAACAATTAGTGTGATTGCAATATGGAAGAAGAAATGTGCTAAAATGTTATCGCTTCAGGCACAGGGATTATAAAAACAAATGCAATGAAGGCTAAGGTCGGATCCACCGGTGGGATCCAATCACAACTTATTTACCTGACACGTCTAAACGAACCCCAGTTGGAGTCAATTGAAGTGAACCGAATATTTTGTTATGTTGCCTGGTGCCAAAGCCCTTCTATCTCTTCATATTTTTCCATCATTAGGAACTGGTTAGCTAGCGATGCCTCTATGTTTGGGCAAACGTGTCCAACTTCATCAAATCTACTGTCAAATTTCTATCCGAGGCTAGTGAACAAATTGCCAGAACCGTAGCGCGTTTTGAATTTGATCACATTTCGTAGCTACGCAGCCTTTGCCCTGAGAACTTTCGACTCCGCTGACTTCTACTAATGAATTCCTAATACTACAAACTTTACTTTTGCATATTTTTTTTTCTTCCTGACTTTTTACTCCCATCTTCAGAGGCCACGCGGATCCGTGCCATGGTCTAATCCTAATGGGGCGGTTGGGCTAGCGTGCCGGTTTAGCATACATTTGAGCTAATATGAAGCTAGAAGTTCAAACTGTTAGCAATAGCGGGCTTTCGGAAATCTCTCTACCTGCGATCGCTAGCATGTGCAGTTCCCTTTCCTCTGGCATTAAACATATGCCCCGCACATATGGTCCGTACGCTCCGGGCGACGCTGCTACCTTCTGCTCCCGAGCAAATAAGCAATCATAGGGGTTGAAATTAGAGCGTCAATCTATTCTAAGAAGTAAATGTATAAATTTCATGGGCAGAGATGGGTAAATGTTCCCGATGATAGTTGCGGTAAGGTTTAGCTCACAGTTACGAGCGACGGTTCGAAATGGAGGACTCACCAATTGCCTCTTTGCATTAGGTTTCCGGGCCTGACCCAAATATGGCTGAAAGACAACATGTGACCTGCTTAGCTCTTGACCGGCGGCGTGTACGCTTGGGGCCATGGTGGAGAGAAGGGTGGGGGGGTGAGAGGGGAGGTCCTGGGGTGGGGAAGGTGGTGAGGTGGGGGTGGGACAGAGCGCAGATGCTGGCAGATGGCTAGCATATTGTCCGCGGTGCTAGCCACGCTCGGAATAATCGGAGGAAAAGTTCAGGATCGGGCGCGCGCGGGTCGGGCGGGAGAGTTAACCTCCGCCGGACGGGCAGGTGGGGAGGACAGACGGACATGTGACCCGCCGTATGCTGCAATGTATGCTGGGAGATTGTCTATAAATACAAGCGCGATTATATAGACATTTTATTGAACCACAGTGGAAGTTTGTGGTGCTTAAAGGGCCCATATTACTCTATTTTCTGATTTGTTCTAATGTTTTCTCATCAAAAACAGACCTGGAGTTGCATTTTGTTTCATTCACACACGTTTAACACACAAACCTGCATATTAAGCCGAGTTCTCTCAAATAGAAAACACTCTATTCCACTTTGTGATGTCATCATGTGGTGATACAGGAAGTGCTCCACTGTGTTTTCAAACTCCATAAACCATTTTCCACCAGGTTGAAATCATCACTTGGATAATTTTAGCCCTGGAATTGCCGATCTTTACTAAACTAAAGGTAAAAGGTAGATGTTAATTTGAAAACTACCACTTCATGACATCACAAGGTGGAACAGAGCATTTTTAATAATAAAGGGTTACTCCAGGTCTGTTTTTGAGGAGGTAACAACATTATAACATGGCTTAAACCTCACAAGAACCAATTTTGTGCAATTTAAGACCTTTAATTACTGCCATTTAAGGAGTTTTGTTAGCAACACTTTTTTAGACCTGCAATCAACTGAAATATATTTTAGATAATGACCTTCAGGAACTTAGTAAATATTTATCATTATTTTTTAATTATTATTATTAAACGTCTATTTTGGTCAAATTTGTGCATCCAAATTGACTTTTTTTCCCCAAGTCTTTAAAAAATAAAAAAAACATTTTAAGTTTTGAAGTTCGCTTAGCAACAGTCAAAGTTATTAAAATGTAGGCAGCGCTTGAACACTTCTATACAACGTAGAAACCGATGCCTGTTTTAAACCCAAACTTTTTTCAAAACAGGAGTAAAACTGGCACACAGCTCGCGCAGAAGTTATTAAATCTACGGTAAATGACTGCGTTTTTGATCATATTTGGACGTCTAAAGCTCCCAACGCCCATGTTTTAAATGAACAAAAAGGTACACACGCATGAGCAAAAGTAAATATTATATAATCCTTGTGTTATTATTTTTCTACGCTGCAACCAACTGCCTCTGTACTGTAAAAATGTGTACGTTCCCTCCACAGTCCAGGTTTATGTATCTGCAAAACACATGTAAATTAAAAAAATCTTCCCTGGTTTCAGAAAATGGTTGGTGCTTCTAATTCAGTTTTGTGCCGAAATAACTTCATTTTTTCGATAACTGATCGTCTCTGAAGCAGCGATAAAAAAAAAGTACTGTGTAGGTTTAAATGCTTTTTATGCAATGCTGCTTCGACTTCCATTTATGACGTCTTACGCGAACACAACTCCTAAAAGACAATGTGTAATATTGGAACTTCACTGTATGTTTTGTGCTAACTTGCTTTAAAAAAAACTAAAACAGCAAGCAGATATTGTAGGTTCACATGTGCACAAGGCAAAATTTAGAGATTACTTCAGATTTGTGAATGATTTTTATCTTGATTTTAATGAGTTTGGACTAGTTTTAATTGCTTATTTGGTCAGGAGGTTCAACTTGCTTTAAAATTGCCAAAATTAACCATTTTCTGTCTTATTTTTGTGATTTTTTTTCTAACTTATTCGCTTTGTCTGTGCTATTTTTTTACATTACCCAATTGTGCCAAAAAGAAGCAAACACAGGCCTATACTCAAATCAAAATTTCATATGTGGTCTTGTTTTTTACAGCAAACCAATATAGCAGATTTCATAAATATGACGTAAACTATTTGTACATTTGTTATTAGTTTTTTTGCCAAAGGGACTAAATGAGGATGCAACTATACGTGAAGAGATCGCTTGTTTTTAAAGACGTTTTATACTGTACGATGCCAATGTTATGTTATCGTTTTACTGAAAAAAAGAAAAAAATCTGATCAGATCCACACTGCAGTTATTGAAAGCTTGTATTTTTAAAAATTTATTTATTGACTTATTTATTTTTTCTGCTGTTTAGTCTTTGGACCTAGCATGCAGTTGTACCTTTTTAATCCGATGTGCAAGTTACTACAAGTTTTACCCCACTGAACGATAATGTAGCATGAATTTAAGACTAAAAAAACTACAAAAAACAAACTTTAAAACATCGCATCATCTCGACCCAATACGCTACAAATGTAAACTACTCCGAAACTACTCACTGAGCTAATTTTAGCCACTCCTCTTCTATACGGCAGCAGATTGTGTAGTGAAGCCTCCGCACTCGCAGATGTACATGTGTCTGTGGGCCACGGATGCCAGCGCTGTCCTCACTCGTTTGTCGCGTGCTGCCTGAGGTGATTTTTTCCCGATGCTCTCGCTCCACTAATCGCCCCCTACACCCCCCCTCCCCCTGGTGCGCTTCGGGGGCCCCAGGTAGTGCCGCATGTGTCCCCTAAATGCCCCCGCTTGCATCGAAAACAACACAGGGCCATAACTCGCGGCGCCGTATATAGAACTGTACGGGCGCGTATGAATCGTTGCAATATGCCCTTCGCGGCGCCCAGATAGATTGTTTATGCCGTCGTAATGCGCGCCCTGCCCTCATCCATGTCTTGTTCGTGGAATTTATTCGCCGACGCGCAATTGATACGGATCGCTGGTCGACCTGGGCTAATGCTAGGCAGCAGTTAGCGCTACAGTTGGAACAATAACACAACCAGCGAAAGGCATCACCGGGATGAATGCGCATGGCTTCATATTAAGGTTGAAGAATGCGTCGCTATTGCAATTTAACTAGTTGTAATTAGCAGATCGCAAAGGCTGCAGTTATTTAGATATTGCAATGTCCTCTGAGAACAACAAAGTCTTCCATCTCAAACCCGCTAATCTCCGTGACCTCGGCTTCGTCGCTTGCGGTTCTTGTTCGAACATTTCAATTGTTCTCAGATGTTAATTTTTATTCACGTGAGAATGTAAAACCATGAAAGTCTTCCATCGAGATTAAACGAGGGCCTAACACGCAGGTGACGTTGCCAGGCTAAATTGCAGGTTAGATCTGTGGCGAGGCGACCTTGCTCACAGTAAAAGTACATGTTTTTGAATGTGTTTTTCATCAAACAAAGACTGCATGTTGTGGAACATTCTAAGGAAACCAACAATGTCTCCATGGAGATATGTACCCAAAATCACTCTACACAACAGCAACCCTCTCTTATTTTGACCTTTACTGGTTCCTATACATGCCTATGGAAATTACGCCATAAATTCAAGAGGCGTAAATGATCAGATTTACATTAGAGCTCCCTCTGCTGACAGCAATAGGCATGACCCATGAAAAAAACAACAACAAAGCAAACATGTCGCAATGCTAATATATGCACGCACTTGTATTGAAACCAATTTGAGATGTCCAGCGATGTTTTATAGAACTAAAAACTGTTCAAAAACTTCAGAGTTCATTCACTGTTATGTATAATCTGTGTGGGGAGAAATTAAAACAAAGTGATTTCTGAGTGCTCAAAGAGAGACGACTTAGAGCACAAGATGAAAATTGAGCAAACTATAACTCCAGGTAAGTTACTGATGAGGAAAAAATGGTTAAAATCAATGAAAAGAGATATAATACATTGTTTGTTACTGGATTCTAAACATACTCTGGGTCATGAATAAAAAAGTGCTCCCTATACTCTGATCTGGAGCTGGTAGCTTGCCATCTACTGGCGGCAGAGAGAATTACCACAGCGGAAACTATATATGTACATAATAAGGAGCATGTCCGGATACAAGTAAGTCTGCAGCAGTAATGACTGGGATTTGAAAGGCTTAAAACAGGTCTGTCGATGATTTATAGAATTACAAACGGTGCATGCTCTCTATCTATGACATAACAATCCTTGGAAGATTTTAATGTAGTGTTTTGCGAGGCTCAGAAGGAACAGCCTTTTTACAGAGGATTACAGAAACCAGCGTGAGTGAAGCTAATTACAACTCCAGGTACGTCGGTGTAATGCTCCATAGTAAAAGAAAAATTCAAATCTGTCAGGTGGACAAAAAGTAGGCTGTAGGCGTGAAGACGTTTGGACGGCAGTGGAACATCTTCACTCCAACCACTTTTTGTCCAGTTGACAGATTTGAAATGTTCTTTAACTATAACCCGAGGTATGTTTTTAATGCTGGAACAATATTTGAACACGGTTAAAAGCTCAAAGAAGTCCATTTAGGATAATACATGCGCTTTAACTACACTGACAGCAATCCACCACGGACAGGAGCCTCGCCACAACAACCGCGTCGTCCCTCCGTCTTAATACGAGCGGTCGTGATGATTTTCCTTGCGATAATGATTCATCAAACGGCTGCGCAGCGGTCACAAAAGGGCCCCGTCATTAATAAAAGAACACAGTCAAAGCACCTTGGGGATGGCTCTGTCTCGCCACGCTCCCTCCACTTATCATTAAAGAAGGCAGAGCCGGAGCTACACGTGAACGGAATCACGTTTCAGAATTTCGAGAGGTGAATACAACTCCAGCTCAAATTAGGGCCCATTAGCATCACTAAGAGTTGTGTGATTCGCGTGACCTTTCCGCGAATCGGATCTTCAAGGTTTCTTATCTGAAGCTCGAAAAGTCAAATATTACCTCTTAATTTTGGAGGTGCAAAGATTTGACCTCCGTTTTTTTTTTTACGTGCTTTTAAGTGTGACACCTAACGTACGAGTATAAATTTAAAGCAGAGAAAAGTGCACGTTAATATGGATGAAGTCTTATGAGTGTTCTTTAAAATATATGAGCTAAAAGAACATGACGGACGATTTTCCATTTCTGAACGACGTCTTGCCTTGGTAGCGGACGGGAGGTTACTGTAACTAGCTCACACGATTGGAATGACTTACGTTAGAGACTCCGTAGCTGATTATTTGACCAAATCTGTCTTATCTCAGTACAAATATATGGTATAAGCAGCTCTTAAGGTCAAAATGAATCTGTTGTAAGGATTTAACAAATTAATTAATAGTCAGGCAGTGCGTAGTTAGCATGGTCGTTGTTGTTAGCTTTACCGGGATGGCAAAACTCCACTTTGGTCTCTGAGAGTGGCTTTTAAACTCATCGCAGTGAGTAATTAGGATGCTCTGACTGCATAAGGTAAGTGAGAAATAACTTTGAACCACTGCAAACCTTTTACAATAAGGTTAAGCTGATGATGATCCAAATAACGCCAATCTTCGTTGTTGGTTACGTTGGTCAAAAACATCCGATAGAAGGATAAGGCGTGGATTTTTATAGTTGCCGTGGTTATGTTTCGTCTGAATTTGACCCATCCTTCAGTAGAAATTCACTGTTCCAGCTTTTTCAGTTCCGATACTACGGCGTTAAGTATTCGCCGATGCCCGATTTCACCTGAGACGAGTGTAGAGACTGAAAATGTCTGGGGTGGGCCTGCTAATCTCACACTGATCGGTAACCTGCAATGATTTTACTACGTACCTTTGCACCTTTTATTGAAAACTGTTAATCAATCTAAGTCTTTTGATAACTCCCTGTGTTGGTGTCTACTTTTGTTTCGACTCTTGAGGCTTGGGTTGTAACAATTTCCATTAAACAAAATAAAATAAGACAAAACCGATCCAAATGTGCTGGATGTTGGTTGTGTTTTTATGTAGCTGTTTTGTATCGCTCAAGTAACAACAGAACAACTTCGTATAAATAAAAGTTCAAACATTTCAACAATTTCTGGGTCCAATTATGACCAGTAAATAGTCTCATTACATTCATTTATAAGTCTGACCAGGATTGTGACTGAAGCGATATTTGCAAGTCGATATTTGATCCAGCAGATTTTTTACCATTGGCACAGAAATCGAATATCAGTATCGTATCGTTGAATGCCTGTGCTTCAGTGTTCCTGGGGTTAAACTTGTCAGGAGCCATGGGTGACCACAGTGCAGCAGGAGGTCCATTTTATAGAAATGAAGTTTGAAAAACCTCTACATCTCCATTATTCACTGACACTTCCTGATCGGCCCTGCTGGTTTTAGTGCTTTATTGCAATGGGAAAAAAAGAAAACATTTTCAAAATCTCAGAATGTGACTCGGCTTCTCTGCGGCAATATATCGTGACAGTACGTGTATCAATACGGAGATGTGTTTCATGATAGTTTTAAAAGTTATACACGTGTTAACTGCATGAAGGATGGATCTGCATGAAGGATGGACTAAACCAGGACTAAACCAGGACTAAACCAGCGCTAAAACAGGACTAAACCAGAGCTAAACCAGGACAAAACCAGGACAAAACCAGGACACTAAACCAGGACTAAATGACGACTAAACCAGCGCTAAATCAGGACTAAACCAGGACTAAATCAGGACTAAACCAGGACTAAACTAGGACTGAACCAGGACTAAACAAGAGTTAAACCAGGACAAAACCAGTACTAGACCAGGACTAAACCATGACTAAATCAGGACTAAACCAGGGCTAAACCAGGACTAAACCAGGACTAAACCAGCACTAAACCAGAGCTAAACCAGGATAAAACCAGGACTAAACCAGTACTAGACCAGGACTAAACCAAGACTAAACCAGAGCTAAACCAGGACTAAACCAGCGCTAGACTAGAACTAAACGAGGACTAAACCAGCGCTAAATCAGGACTAAACCAGGGCTAAACCAGGACTAAGCCAGGACTAAACCAGCACTAAACCAGGAATTAACCAGCGATTGACCAGGACTAAATCAGGACTAAACCAAGACTAAACCAGAACTAAACCAGAGCTAAATCAGGACTAAACCAGGACTAAATCAGAGCTAAACCAGGACTAAACCAGTACTAGACCAGGACTAAACTAGGACTAAACCAGAGCTAAACCAGGACTAAACAAGGTGACCCAACCCCAGACCCTAGACTATTTGGTCCATTTTCAGTTTGTGTCAATATAATATCAAACCTGAACACTGATGACTGATTCATACCTCCACAGCACTCTCAAACCAGTCATAGATATATTAGATAAATACCTCCACTAAGAGCCCAATCCCTCCACCCCCCCACTCGCCTCTGCTTGGTTGACAAAGTGCTGAGCTCCTGTCTTCTCCTGCACAAAGGCGGAGGACGAGAGTGCTCTTTTCCGGTGTTTTTAATCCCCGCACCTTAATTGGCCTCTGTGCTGTGAAGTGGGCTCCATCTGCGGCAGATAAAACAAGTGTAAGAGAAGGCACCGGCGCGTGAACTCAGCGCTTTGCACCAATCTGCAGCCCCGTGCAATTAACAGCTTCACCAGGTCCACTCAAGGAAATACTCCAGAAAACTGCATGTGACGAACTGACCAATAAAACGGTTATGTTTATGTAGAATGTGGAATACAAGAAATACTTCAATAGTCAAAGTAAGAGTATTAAATGAACGCTTAACTCAGCAAACTAAAAACGGACGTTTGGGGGGAACTTTTGAATATACGTTAAGGTAGACTTTATTGTTCCTATGAAAGTTTCCTGGGGGGTTCTGCCTGCTGCTTATCGCCATGGAGATTTTATTGCCTTTCCCGGAATGTTCCACAGTATTTCCACTTGAATTTAGCATTTATTTAAACAGGTATTTTCTGTGCTTCAAAATACAGTGAAAACCTACATTTGTTCTACAGGGGGCTCGCCTCTTCACAGATATGACCCAACTGGCCTCGATTTGGAACATTCCAAGAAAATGCGAGCAGGTGACCCTTCACTAGAAATGTTACACAATGCATCTTTTAATATGAAAAATAGCAGAACCAGGCAAACGCAAACATGCAAAATCCACAAAGGAACGAACCACTTGATCTGGGAAGTAAACCTGGAAACTTCTAGCTAGGTGGCGCAAATACCAACAAATCTTTCACCGTCCATCCAGTCATCTTCTTCCACTTATCCGGGGCCGGGTCGCGGTCTAAGCAAAAACTCCCAGACTTCCCTCACCCCAAACACGTCCTCCAGCTCCTCCAGTGGGGTGTTCCTAGGCCAGCCGAGAGACATCGTCCCTCCAGCGTGTCCTAGGTCTTCCCTGGAGCCTCCTCCCGGTGGGACATGCCCGGAACACCTCTCTAGGGAAGCATCCAGAGACAGGTATTCCAGGCAGTTTGTTTGTGTCAACTCATTTGAACCAGGAAGCCTCTAGTTAACGGGCGAACGCTTTATCCACTTTGCTGCACATTATTCAATATATGGTTGCGTATTTTCCATGCCAATATGACGCTCTATAAATCTTTACAATGAATGCGAGTCTTTTATGTGCACTTCATTTGGATTGGGAAACACGAGTAACTCTTCCGAATGCTTTGTCGTGCTTTTCCTCAAATCTTGTCAGAACCTCTCCAGCGCCTCGGAAATCTGTATTCGATTATTCATTTGTTTGTCTGTTTACGTTATATGTTTGCGTATTTATCTAGCCCTTTATTTTTTAATGAGTTGAAAATCCACTAGAGAATGGGCCGATGAAACTTTAAAACGCGTACAGTACCAGCGAAGGGGGAAAATATTTACATTTGCGCCGGCCACGATCTCCGAAGAGGACCAAATGTAGGTTAGAGCTGAAAGTGAATATGCAAATGCGTCTTATCTGCAGGGACTCACAAACAACACGCCACTGATTGATTTAATAAAGTACTTTTATCTTTCAAAGTGTTAATTAGGAGAGATGGGCGCGCTCGGAGACGCCGCAGTACTAACGCGGATTTTTTCAGACAAAGAGAAACTTTCGGTCCCCTTCTCGCTCCTCTCACACTCTGAAGATTTCCGATGGAGAGGGGAGAGCGATTCCATTACCAGAGGAAAGATGGTCACTGTATTTGGGATGTAATTAAAATGGTACTGTAGAATCGAACGTGGAAAAATTTACGAATGTGGCCAATATTTGTCGTGGTTCATTTAGGATGCGTTTGTTTTAACTGTCCAATCTCGATGTAAAGGAATAGTCTCGATGCTCAATCCCGATTTCGATACCGCCATGATAATAGAAAACAAAACTCTTTATTTTGACAGTAGAATGTGATTTTCAACATTACATCTACATTATACTGTATATACGTAACACTTTTAGTCTATGTGTCTTATATTTGTTCTGATACAGCTCAAGATCATTCTAAATCTATTCAGGAAAAGTTTATTTTTGTCTTTTGGATGTGACGTTGTCTAGTTTTGATACCCGTTTTAGTATTGATTATTCATCTATACATCCATTTGTTTCTGCTTATCCGGGCTCAGACTTTTCGTTCCACACACACACTTCATTTAGCTCTTCCAGGTGGATCCCGAGGCGTTCCCAGGCCAGCCGAGAGACATAGAGGGTTTCTACATGCATGTAACGATGACTTTTCAGAGGGTAAAGACTGAAAAGTGGCTACCAATATCCACAACATATTCACACGCTATAGATCTTATTCAAGTAGGCAATGGCTGTATGAAAGGGCTAAAGATGGAGTTCAACGTCAATCCTTCAGGTTACATGCTACCTAAACAACTGTCATGTTGATTCCCCATGTTTAGTCCCAGTTTAGTCCATGTTTAGTCCTGGTTTAGTCCATGTTTAGACCTGGTTTAGTCCTGGTTTAGTCCTGGTTTAGTCCATGTTTAGTCCTGGTTTAGTCCTGGTTTAGTCCTGGTTTAGTCCATGTTTAGTCCATGTTTAGTCCATGTTTAGTCCTGGTTTAGTCCTGGTTTAGTCCATGTTTTAATGCTTTGTAAAGCACTTTGTGTTACTTTCTTTGTATGAAAAAGTGCTATATAAATAAAGTTTGATTTGATTTGATGTTTAGTCCATGTTTAGACCTGGTTTATTTATGGTTTAGTTCTTGTTTAGTCCATGTTTAGTCCTGGTTTAGTCCTGATTTAGTCCATGTTTAGTCCATGTTTAGTCCTGGTTTAGTCCATGTTTAGTCCATGTTTCGTCCCGGTTTAGTCCTGGTTTAATCCTAGTTTAATCCTAGTTTAGCTCTGATCTAGCCCTGGGTTAGTCCATGTTTAGTCCTGGTTTAGTCCTGGTTTAGTCCTGGTTTAGTCCATGTTTAGTCCATGTTTAGACCTGGTTTATTTATGGTTTAGTTCTTGTTTAGTCCATGTTTAGTCCTGGTTTAGTCCTGATTTAGTCCATGTTTAGTCCATGTTTAGTCCTGGTTTAGTCCTGGTTTAGTCCTGGTTTAATCCTAGTTTAATCCTAGTTTAGCTCTGATCTAGCCCTGGGTTAGTCCATGTTTAGTCCATGTTTAGTCCTGGTTTAGTCCATGTTTAGTCCCGGTTTAGTCCTGGTTTAATCTTAGTTTAATCCTAGTTTAGTTCTGATCTAGCCCTGGTTTAGCCCTGACTCTTAAATCCTCAGATTGCGAGACGGTTCATATGACACTAACATGTCGGAGATGTAACTTTCTTATGAACATAACTTCTTCCTCTTGACTGGCCTGGGAACACCTTGGGGTCCCACCTAAGGAGCTGGAGGGAACTCTGGGAACCCCTACTTAGACTGCCGCCCCCGTTTTTTGTGTTATTTATTTCGTTGTAGACACATTTAGGTTCACGGACAAAGCTACTTTCAAACTCCAAACAGAAAACCACGTGTAGCGAAATGAAAGTAATCTGATTAAATCTGAACTGAAAAATCCCTGCTTGAATTTGCAAAGCGGAGCAGGTGAACGGAACAAGGTTATATTTAACATTTGGACGTGTGTCTGTCAGTAGATGAGTCCGGCCACTACCCCTGATAGCTCTGATTGCAATTTCTTATTCAAACCAAATTAGCTACTGCTGTCCCACCTGTTTACCTCATGTCCCCCCCTTTGGTCTCCCCTTTGGTCCGGAGCTATGACGCAGGTGCAACGTTGGCTTTGAACGCTCGAATTTGTGAACCAACCTGCGGGCTAAACGCTGTCCCTCCTCCAGTCGCCAAAAGAGGTGCCAGGGACCGTCATAAAACCCCCAAAAATCATCCCGACCACCCTCACCCGCAATCCCCCCCCTTCCTCTTGTAACTTAACCAAGTGCCTCACGGTATCACCCACTTTTGATGTCATCCGTTTGGACACTTTGAGGGAATATTTACCCCCTCCCCGCCGCCATCCCAAAGCTATCCGAATAATTTTCAACCGCATATTTTAACTCCCTATCTATCTTTGATGTCTTATTTGTGTGATTTGGTCTCCTTGCCCACACACACGCGCTCACAAAAATGAAAGTACAAAAAATTCCAAAAAACTGTCAACCGCTTTCTTCCTCCAAATGACGAGGGAATGTTTTTCATTTGGCGCGATCAAAGTTGAGCACTTCATCGCAGTAAACACAAAAGATGTTTATGGACTCCCGTGGTGCGTTTCATGATAGGAATCTCAAATTTCGTTTTTGTTTTTTTTTTCTCAGAAGTGGGAGATTTTCTTAACCTGCGCAATTAGCCCGGGACAATAGTGCAACGCTAGCGAAAAGTCCGAAGTGTCGTCTCTTAATTATTGACTGGCCCTAGCTTGGCCGCTATATTTTTCTTCATCCAACGGTAATTTGTATTGCCGACATTCATCATATATTGTTGGTAACCTTTAATTCATTCGCTGTTAGCACTTTTGTCTGCTGAAGTAAGACCCGACTTTTGTTTTTTGGTGCGAACTGTAAATTGGCAAGTGGTCGACGCCAGCCTCTTCCTTCAGTAATAAATATCACACCATGCGCAGACTTACTGAGAAATCATCCACGCTTTGAAGTTGTAGCTTGCGAGACTTTTGGAGCCGTTCATTGAAAAAAAATAGAGCGTCATTTGTGTCCATCATTTGTTCATCGTTGTATAAAAACAATCGATAGTGTGGACCAGTTTGTCGAAGGGTTTTCTCTGCAAGGTATGAGCGTTTATACATATTTTTTTTTTAGATTGTTGTTGGAATTTTGATGGATTATATTTTATTCATCAAAGCAAATCCTCTTTTTGCTTGTTAGTACAAAATATTTCAACCGAACTTCGCCCAAAACCACATTTTAAATACAGCTGCTAAACTGGCCGGCACCTGGAGGACGAAATGGGAGGATGATGGAGGAGAAGGGGCGGGATCTAGACATATGAGGAACAGGGTGATTGGTCTAACAGGTGTCCACATTTTAATCTCCGCCCCTGCAGACAGATGTTTGGAATCAGAAACACCTGGCTGTAATCAGGACAGTCTTTTGTGATGTCACCAACTACATATGTCCCTGTCCCTTTTCTAAATAAATAAATAAATAAATAAAATATAGCTGCTGTGTCTACTGTCGCCGGCGCTCACTCGTTTATACATTTTGGGCCGCAACGCTTCACATTTAACTAGTTTGAACTAAAATTACCAAAAAATGCTCAATGTTATTAGGCAGAAATCACAATTTAGTAGTGAAAAAAAAGTGAGAATTTGTGTTTCGTTCCACTTAAAAGTTAGAAGAAGTCGACATTAAAATCTCAAACACAGACTATATTAAACAAAAATGGGAAGAGGAAGCAAATACAGTTTTGTCAAATGAAACTTGGTTGAAACACAATGCTTTCCAATGGAACATATCCAATTCAAATTCACAGATTTGTTTTGGATGCCTCAGCAGATACTTTATAAAACCTGCACAAAGTTCACATTATTCCGGCTCATCCCGTGGTTGGAGGAACTGTGGTGTTCAAGTAGCAAATCATTTCATTTGTTTTGGGCGTGTCCAATGATACAAAATTTCTGTAATAATGTTCGATAAGAGTCAAGAGTAATGTTTAATTTACAAGTGCCTTTAAATTGGGATGAATTATTATTTGGACTTTTATATTCTGTGGACATAAGCGATGAGATGGAACGTTTGTTTGGAATGTTGGGTTTAGCGGCACGGAAGTCAATAACTAAAAAACAGTTAAAGATGGACATCCCCACCTTGGACGATCGGCACAACCTGGTAAACTCAATATTTGTTATGGAAACGGATTACCACGTACAGCAGACTCCAGAAGGACAAATTTGACAAGATATGGAAGAAATGGAAATCTTATATTCTGCTTTGACGACCAGAATTCGTCTGATCCTGTGACTCTTGGTTATGTGTTAACTGTACACCCACTTTTTGTTTCTTTTGTTTACTGTTTGAATGTTGTTATGTGTCTGTCTTTTTATGTTTCTAAAAACTCTAGAAAAAAAAAAGTTAGAAATCTGTTTTTAGCGGAAGAAAATGGATGGATGGATCTGTTTTTACTTTTAAGTCTTTGTACTATGCTTATAAGTGAATATCTAAGTGTCACCTGACTAAAAAGTTTAATTTGTTACTACTATATACTTTTCTAGTTTTCTAAATCAACATTT